>NC_066585.1:246748823-247348823 GCF_024323335.1 Lathyrus oleraceus
AAGGCGAGTTACAGATAAATCATCGTAACAAGAGCAAGGGAGAGGAAGAGATAGCCGTGGTAGACATCCCTTATGATGAGGTTAATGTGGAAATCCCTATAAGCCCATTGGTGATAGAATTTCCAGCACTGTTCGCGTATGAAGATGAGAAGGCGGTCCCGTGGATATATCAGCCCAGAGCTTTTAAGCAGGGGCAGGAAGACCAACCCTTGATGATCAACGAACCAAACGTCACCTCGATTGTGGGGCCAGCTGGAATAACACGTAGTGGCCGAATGTTCGCACCAAGGACTGCTGATGCTTCTGCAAAAGTTAAAGGGAAGGAAGTTCTTGTCCAAATCCCCGTCCCTAATCAAGAAATGCAAGAAATGCATCTGTCTCCTAAAGCTGCAGTAACTCGTGAAGAGGCCGAGGAATTTCTAAGGATAATCAAGAAGAGTGATTATAAAGTGGTGGACCAATTGAATCAAACCCCTTCAAAGATCTCTATGTTATCTTTGTTGCTCAGCTCAGAAGCGCACAAAAACTCGTTGTTAAAAGTTTTAAGCGCATCACATATCACGAAAGACATAATGATAGAACAGTTTGACGATGTGATAGCTTGTGTGACCACTACAATTTTTTTGGGTTTTAACGATGATGAACTACCGGTCGAGGGAAAGAACCATAACAAGGCCCTACATATCTCCTTGAAATGCATAGACACTATAATATCAAGGGTATTAGTAGACACAGGTTCCTCGTTGAGCGTCATGTCGAAGACCACTTTGATAAAGCTGCCAATGGAAGGGATGAGTATGAAGCCCAACACCCTAATCGTAAAGGCATTTGATGGCTCAAGGCGAGCAGTGATAGGGGAGGTTGACTTACCGACCAAGATAGGCCCAACTATTTTCAATATCACGTTCCAGGTTATGGACATACATCCCGGTTATAGTTGCCTACTTGGGAGACCATGGATTCACTCCGCAGGCGCCGTCACCTCCACTCTACATAAAAAGCTAAAATTCATTGTGAATGATAAGATGATTGTGATTGGAGGGGAGGAGGATATCTTGGTTAGCCACTTAACATCTTTCCGGTATATCGAGGTGGATGGTGAGATAACCGAGACACCATTCCAATCCTTGGAAGTGGTAAATATGATGGCTGTCCAACAGACATTGGAGACCCCGAAATCAGGACCGTTCATGGCCTCGTGGCAAGGAGCTAAGGCTGTTATGGAAAGTGAAAATGCTCAAGACTGGGGCAAAGTGGTGGAAGTACGAGAGAAGCGAGACAAGTTTGGGTTAGGGTATGACCCGTCATCAATTGAAACCGATAACCAACATGACAAAGAGCATATTCCTTCAGTAGAAGAAACATTCACCAGCGCTGGCCACATTTTTGGCAAACAGGTGGCGATGATCAGTGATGAAGATCGCAAACAGGGGGTGTCTAGCTGGATACGACGAGCCGCACCTAATGAAGAGCTGGCAAACTGGAAGGCTGTGGAAGTCCCCCAATTTTTTCAAAAGTAGTTTTATTATTTGACAAAACCATGTGCTCTGCCCAAGGCGCAGTGGTGTGTTGTAGGGCCTCCTCTATCTTTTTTCAAGAGTTTTTATATCATTAATAAAATGGCAATTTGCATTCAAATTTTTGTTCCTTTCCTTTCGTTTTCTATTTTACAAAAATGGCATCCAGTTTTATGCACGCACTTTCTAAATAAACTGCATAAATCATAACATCCAGAGACACCACCGAGACCATTGATAACGACACTGCTAGGGTCTGGCATGATTTTGACTGTCCAATCTACCAAGCTGAAGATGAAGTAGGGGAAGATTGTGAACTCCCTGAAGAATTGGCCAGATTGCTCAGACAAGAAGAGAAGGTCATTCAACCACACCAGGAGGACGTCGAAGTTATCAATTTAGGAACAGAAGAAGACAAGAGAGAAGTAAGGGTAGGCGCCGCGCTTCAAGATGCAGTGAAGACAAGATTGATAGAGCTCCTCCACGAATATGACGACGTGTTTGCATGGTCGTACCAAGATATGCCCGGATTAGACATTGATATCGGGACCCATAAGCTTTCCCTTAAAGAAGAGTGCTCTGCTGTCAAACAAAAGCTAAGAAGAACTCGACCGGATATGGCTCTCAAGATCAGAGAAGAGGTGAGAAAGCAGTTTGACGCCGGTTTTTTGGAAGTCGCTAAGTACCCACAATGGGTTGCCAACATTGTACCGGTACCAAAGAAAGATGGGAAGGTCCGCATGTGCATAGACTACCGAGACTTAAACAGAGCCAGTCCCAAAGACGATTTCCCATTACCTCACATTGATGTATTGGTGGATAACACAACTCAGTTCTCTGTATTTTCCTTTATGGATGGCTTCTCTGGATACAACCAAATTAAAATGCATCCCTAGGACATGGAGAAGACCACGTTCATTACCCCTTGGGGCACCTTTTGTTACAAAGTAATGCTGTTTGGATTAAAGAATGCTGGGGCAACATATCAACGTGCTATGGTGACTCTATTTCATGACATGATTCATGAAGAGATTGAGGTGTATGTTGACGACATGATTGTCAAATCCCAGACAGAAGAACATATCACTAACTTGGAGAAACTGTTTGCTCGTTTGAGGAAGTTTAGGTTGAGACTTAATCCTAACAAATGCACATTTGGGGTTCGATCTGGGAAGCTTTTAGGCTTTATTGTAAGCCAAAAGGGAATTGAAGTAGATCCCGACAAGGTTTGAGCCATTCAGAACATGCCTGCACCAAGGACTGAGAAGGAGATTCGTGGTTTCTTGGGGAGACTGAACTACATCGCCAGGTTTATCTCTAACCTTACTGCCACATGTAAACCAATATTTAAGCTTCTAAGGAAGAATCAAGGCGTGGAGTAGAATGGTGACTGCCAAATAGCCTTTGATAAAATCAAAGAATACTTGCAAGAGCCGCCGATTCTAATGCCCCCTGTAGAAGGGAGACCTCTCATCATGTATTTAACCATGCTCGACGAGTCCATGGGTTGTGTATTGGGCCAACAAGATGAGACTAGTAGAAAAGACCATGCCATATATTATCTGAGCAAAAGGTTTAATGATTACGAGACCAGATATTCAATACTCGAGAAGACTTGTTGTGCACTCGCATGGGCCACTAAGCGTCTCAGGCAGTACATGCTAACCCACACGACCTGGTTGGTATCTAAAATGGATCCCATCAAGTACATATTTGAGAAACCAGCTCTTACCGGTAGGATTGCCCAATGGCAGATGTTGTTATCAGAATACGATATTCAATATGTTGCGCAAAAGGCACTCAAAGGAAGCATATTAGCAGATCATCTTGCTCACCAACCACTGGAGGATTACCAACCTTTGAAGTTTGACTTCCCAGATGAGGACATCATGGCTGTTAAGGATGCTGAAGACTCCGAACTAGAGGAAAGTCTTGAGCCAAAAGCAGGCTGGACGCTCATGTTTAACGACGCTTCAAATGCAATAGGCCATGGAATAGGGGTAGTGCTGATGTCTCCCAAGAATTTCCATGTATCGTTCACCGCAAAGCTCTGTTTTACCTGCACAAATAACATGGCCGAGTATAAAGCTTGCATACTAGGGTTGGAAGAAGCTATTGAGTTGAAGATCAAGATACTAGAAGTATTCGGGGATTCCGCTCTAGTGATACATCAGATCATAGGTGATTGGGAAATAAGACATGCTAACCTAATTCCATACCGAGATTACGTGCTGAAGTTACTCCCAAAATTCGACAAAATCAATTTCTATCATATTCCTCGAGAAGAGAATCAGATGGCAGTTGCCTTAGCAACTTTGGCTTCCATGTACAAATTAATATGGCCCAACCATCAGCCTCACATTGAAATTAGGCGTTTTGACGAACCTGCACATTGCCTGACGACAGCAGAAGAGCCAGATGGTAAACCCTGGTTCTTTGATATCAAATAGTATCTGGAGAAGCGGGAATATCCGGCAGAGGCTTCCAGCCTTGACAAAAGGACCCTCCGGAGGTTGGCATCAAAGTTCCTCTTGAGCGGGGAGGTGTTGTACAAGCAGAACTATGACATGGTTTTGTTGAGGTGTGTGGACAAACACGAAGGTGATCAGCTTATGAAGGACATACACAAAGGGTCCTTCGGCACACACGCAAATGGGCACGCCATGGCAAAGAAAATCCTAAGGGCAGGTTACTACTGGTTAACGATGGAAGCTGACTGTTATCATTACACCAGAGCATGCTACAAATGCCAAATCTATGCTGACAAAATACATGTACCGCCTACCCCGCTGAATGTTATAGCATCACCTTGACCTTTCTCTATGTGGGGCATCGACATGATTGGAATGATAGAACCCAAAGCATCTAATGGACGCAGATTTATCTTGGTGGTCATAGACTACTTTACCAAATGGGTGGAAGCCGCATCTTATGTGAATGTCACGAAGCACGTAGTCGCCTGTTTCTTAAAAAACAACATCATATGTGGATATGGGATTCCCAACAAAATCATCACTGATAACGGGTCCAATCTCAACAACAAGACCATGGGGGAGTTATGCACAACGTTCAAGATCGAGCATCACAACTCATCACCATATCGGCCTAAGATGAATGGGGTTGTTGAAGCTGCGAACAAAAATATCAAGAAAATCATCCAAAAGATGGTTGTCACATACAAGGATTGGCATGAGATATTACCTTTTGCGTTACATGGCTATCACACGTCGGAGCGAACTTCAACAGGGGCAACCCCTTATTCCTTGGTATACGGCATGGAAGCAGTTCTCCCTATAAAAGTGGAGATCCCCTCGATGAGAGTCTTGATGGAGGCTAAGCTAGACGAGGAAGAATGGGTTCAATCAAGGTACGACGAGCTCAACCTTATTGAGGAGAAACGCTTGAAAGCGCTAGGTCACGGTCAACTATATCAGAGGCGCCTTAAGAAGGCATTCCACAAGAAAGTTCGTCCCATGATGTTTCAAGAGGGGGATTTGGTGCTAAAGAAAATCTTGCCCATTCACAAAGACTCCAGAGGGAAATGGGCACCAAACTATGAAGGACCATTTGTGGTGGTTAGAGCCTTTTCCGGAGGCGCTCTAATCCTAGCAACTATGGACGGTGATGAATTGCCACTTCCCACCAATACTGATGCTGTTAAAAAGTACTTTGCCTAAAAAAGTGGAATAATAAAAGCCACTAAATAGAAAACCTGAAAAGGCGATTTAGGCAAAAAAAAGTCTATCCCAGTGGGTCGAAAACCCGAAAGGGCGATCCAGGCAAAAATTAGGGATAAAAAAAAATTGACCCGCTGAGTTGAAAACCCGAAAGGGCGACTCAGGCAAAAATGGGTATCCCGCTGGATCGAAAACCCGAAAGGGCGGTTCAGGCAAAAGTTAGGGATTAATTCCAAGGCAAAGAGTTGTACTTTCAGGCATCTGACATATCCCTCGAAGACAAAGAATCAATCTACCTAACTTTTCAAAAGCGAGGTGCTTGGACTATCAAAGACATAAGGATCATAGCAGTGTGGAAACTCAATAGGAACTCAATTTTTATTGTCGTTTTGTTTCTATGCACAGCAATTACCTCATTAAGGAACTGCATCTTTATGTACAATCACCCATTCAGGGGTCGAATCAATAAAAGATAAATTTTCTCGACAAAACGTGCCCAAATTATTTTGTATTTTGTCTGTTTGTTTGCAAGGCACCTTTATTTTTGATAAACATCACTCTTAAAATTTTGGAGAAAATAAAACACGTATTTGAACAAAGTGATAAAATTGCTTTTGAAACAGTAAAAGGACAAATCCATTAGTCTCCAAGTTCGTTCTTGTTTTTCATAGAGGTGTAGGACTGTTTGCAGACACCTATGCTCCTTTCAATTACTAATTCACGCCTCTCATAAATGTACTCATGGTATAGCCAAACTGGGGCAAGGCTCCATTGAATTTCCAGCGGAAGCATTAATAAATCATGGTCAGAGTATTGTGTGTTGAGAAGTCTGAACCCTTCAGTGGCTTGGAGCGACCCAAACATATTCCCAAATTACTCAGTGGGGCATCAAGACTTGATCTCCATTGGTCACCCCGATAACAAAAGTCCACATTATTGGCATCATTCCCCAAAGCAAAAACGCCTTAACCAGGGAATATCCCAATTACCCATTTGCATACCCGCATACATCACATGCGCCATGTGCATCAATTACATACATAATCTTCCTACCAAATAGAAAAATTCACCAAGAAGTAATCGTACCAATCATTGGCATACATATGCATAGCATTGTACGATTCACATTCCTATATGCACATCCTAAATATCCCTAGCAATTGCATACTTGCATGCATCTCATGCATCATCTCATGCATGGTATTCCCACCTAAAATGGAACATCATACAAAAATCAAATATAAAATATCAGGATCCAAGGTCATTCATGTATATCTTAGACATTCCTCATTTCCAAAGAAAGTTATTACCCTGCATGTGCTCGTGGAATCATTTTCCAGTAAGCCATTTTTTCAACTTTATGATTAATAATGATATTCCCAACATTTTCTTTACTGTTTGAGATGCTGCTTCATTAATATGAAGAGTCTCATTCCAGATTTCTTTTAGAGATACTGCACTAATATCCACAAAGAGTCTTAGATTCAATTAAGGTATCATTCCCTCGTTCGGAATATCTTAATTCTATCAGATAAGATGTTGCTTCGACTCGATACAGAGAATCTCATTTTTGCTGTTTGAGATGCTGCTTCATCAATATGAAGAGTCTCATTCCAGATTTCTTTTAGAGATACTGCTCTAGTATCCTCGAAGAGTCTTAGATTCAATTAAGGTATCTTTCCCTTGCTGGAACATCTTAATTATATCATATAAGATGCTGCTTCGACTCGATACAGAGAATCTCATTTTTGATGTTTGAGATGATGCTTCATCAATATGAAAAGTCTCATTCCAGATTTCTTTTAGAGATACTGCTCTAATATCCTCGAAGAGTCTTAGATTCAATTAAGGTATCATTCCCTCGTTCGGAATATCTTAATTCTATCAGATAAGATGCTGCTTCGACTCGATACAGAGAATCTCACTTTTGCTGTTTGAGATGCTGCTTCATCAATATGAAGAGTCTCATTCCAGATTTCTTTTAGAGATACTACTCTAGTATCCTCGAAGAGTCTTAGATTCAACTAAGGTATCTTTCCCTTGCTAGAACATCTTAATTCTATCATATAAGATGTTGCTTCGACTCGATATAGAGAATCTCATTTTTGTTGTTTGAGATGCTGCTTCATCAATATGAAGAGTCTCATTCCATATTTCTTTTAGAGACACCGCTCTAATATCCTCGGAGAGTCTTAGATTCAGTTAAGGTATCATTCCCTCGTTCGGAATACCTTAATTCTATCATATAAGATGTTGCTTCGACTCGATACAGAGAATCTCATTTTTGTTGTTTGAGATGCTGCTTCATCAATATGAAGAGTCTTATTCCAGATTTCTTTTAGAGATACTGCTCTAGTATCCTCGAAGAGTCTTAGATTCAATTAAGGTATCTTTCCCTTATTGGAACATCTTAATTCTATCATATAAGATGCTGCTTCGACTCGATACAAAAAATCTTATTTTTGCTATTTGAGATGCTGCTTCATCAATATGAAGAGTCTCATTCCAGATTTCTTTTAGAGATATTGCTCTAATATCCTCGAAGAGTCTTAGATTCAGTTAAGGTATCATTCTCTCATTCGGAATATCTTAATTCTATCATATAAGATGCTGCTTTGACTCGATACAAAGAATCTCATATTTGCTATTTGAGATGCTGCTTCATCAATATGAAGTGTCTCATTCCAAATTTCTTTTAGAGATGCTGCTCTAGTATCCTCTAAGAGTCTTAGATTCAGTTAAGGTAGCATTCCCTCGTTCGGAATATCTTAATTCTATCAGATAAGATGATGCTTCGACTCAATACAGAGAATCTCATTTTTGTTGTTTGAGATGCTGCTTCATCAATATGAAGAGTCTCATTCCAAATTTCTTTTAAAGATATTGCTCTAGTATCCTCGAAGAGTCTTAGATTCAATTAAGGTGTCTTTCCCTTACTGGAACATCTTAATTCTATCATAAAAGATGTTGCTTCGACTCGATACAGAGAATCTCACTTTTACTGTTAAGATGCTGCTTCATCAATATGAAGAGTCTCATGCCAGATTTTTTAGAGATACTGCTCTAGCATCCTGGAAAAGTCTTGAGATTTAGCTGAGATATCATTCCATTAGTAACATATCTCGATTATAACATCCAAGATATTGTTCTGACAACTCCCAGAAAGTCTTGATTGTTCCATTTTTACCTTAGGATAATTTCTCTTACTATTTCTCACTGCATTTTCCTCCTGTATTTTCTTCCTTGCATTTTCAAGGACAAAATTTGGGTCTTTCTTGTATTTAATTATCTCCCACCGTGAATATACGAAGACTGTTGTCATTCTTACTTTCTGGGTTCGAGGTAATTAAATAGGGGCAGTTGCCATACCCCAATTTCGTCAAGGTAAGAAAATCTTTCACCAGCATTCACAACTAGAAGTTATAAGGCATAAACTCTATCTTATGGTTTCTCAAACCTAATATAATCCAAATTCCCCATCATTCCTAAAGGCACGTTTAATACTCACATGTTCATTCTAAAGAAAACTCTCAGTGTCATCAAACTTTCAACAATTCTTTCAGTGGAGTTTCATCTGTTAAGTTCCTTGTTCATGACCCAAAAAATCTATTGTGTTTATCTCTTATCTTTATTACTAAGGCATGGGATGGTATGCGCATTTTTGGGGCTTGTTGGTTATAAAAGACCCATTTTGGTTATCCATGAGACCTTTTTGTTTAAAATCCCACTCATATCAACATGTACAGAATTAATATTGCAAGTTTGAGGTGTGGTTCAAATCTTTTTTTACATGTACTAGTCCAAGGCCACTTTCTTATTAGCAAGTTTTGAAAGCCATTTTACTTGTGATGATCGCTTGATTAGCCCAAGTTTGCAGGCCCATTTTTACATCCCAAATATTTTGTGCCAAATTTTAATCCTTCATAAGTGTCTAAATTCAAGTTGCATTTTGAAGCATGTATATGATTGTTTTAATTTAAGGTTAATTATAGGAAGGAACTGTTATGATGGATAATGTTTTAAGGCTCTCGTATTTAGACCTATGCGCCATGATCTTTTGTTGGCTTCATGCTGGAGTTAAGTTTTAAATGCTTTGACGTGTGTTTCATTTTATGCCTTTGGTTATGCTTTTTATTTGGCCGATAATAGTATACTAAAGGCAACCACTTTTGGAACAATCACTCTTTTATTTTTTGGTGACCCAAACAGTTTTCAATAAGGTATTGCTCTAAACTTGAGTGTTTAATTTTTTTTTATACAAACCAAGTTCTAATCTAGGGTCTTACAAATAGTCCAAAAGTATTACAAATATTGTCCTAAAATCCAAATGTTACATCTTAAATGTATGAAATTGAGATCAAAGTATTTTGCTGTAAATTCGGTTGCTGAAGGCGAAGCTTTGGGAACACCATTGCCAAAGACCATCCTTTGGATTTAAGCACCCTAATTCCAACTCCCTCATGGAGTTGGTATAACGGACCGTCCTTCCCACTTGGACTTGCCATTGTGACCTGCGAAAGATAATAGCTTAAGTCAAAAGTCTTATCACCATAAGCACTTAAAAGCTGAAAAATAATTGATAATTTAATCAGGTAAACACTTTGCACAGGGGACCACAAGGAACGCCAAAAAAGCGTATTCGCTACAGACAGCAAGTTCATTCGTAACGAATCCACAAAATCTGGATCCCCACGAAATATGGGATGAACAAAAGATATCCTGACAGATTCATCCTAGGATTTACTAGCTCATCATTAAGAAGATAGACTTCACAATCTCACTACAAGTACCCAACTATGACACTGAGCGAAGGATACCGTTAATTTCTGCAAAAAATCCAAATAACCTTTCCATCAACACAACCATCAAAAGCGCTCAAAGGTAGAAAAGAACAGAGGAAGACGAAAAGAGTTTAAAGTTAGGAGGAAACTTATCTTGAACGCCGCAGAAAAGACGTCGCCGACGACCCACTTCCGATCAAGTATACCTCTTCTTTCTCCTTCTCTTAAAATATTTGCATCATTTTGTTCGCCTCGACGAGCTGACCAAAACCCCCATAACAATTTCTTGAAATCTCCACTGTTGTAGCTTCATTCGCAGAATTAGGGTTTTGACCTTGAATGTTTATATTTAATTTGTTTTTGTGTTCGTTTGGCTTGAGGAGAGGATTTATGTGGTTTGGTTTGTGAAAATTTCCGTTTAGGTTTTTGTGTGTGATTTAAGATCTCCGATCTAAGACATTGGTTAGCCTTTTGTTGTCTTCGTGACCGGATCTGTGATCGTGAGGTTAGAATAGGAAGGTTTAGGTTTAGTTTCGTTGATTTGGGGTAAGGGTTCGCCGGAGAAGAAGGTGGTGCCGTCGTCGTTGGCCGGAAACCACCGTCTTCTCCGGTAGGTTCTGGCCGCGATTTGGTTTAGGAGTTGCAGAGCTTTGGCTGCTCTAAGTTGAGAGAGAGAGTGAAATATGGGGCGAATGTTTGCATGTCCCGAGTTTAAGTCATTTTAAGTTGCCGCTGGGTGTCCAAAGATGGCAATGACAGGTGTCCTTGACCTTGGACACTTTCCGCTTGTGGTTTGATCACCAATAGAGCGTTTATATGCGCTAAGGTACATCAGGTAACCGTGCGCCCTCCCCATCCACCGTCTGATCTAAGGACCAAGTCAGACTTCCTGATCTGACGGTCCAGAAGCGTCCCCGTGAGTCAACACGGTTGACCGGGACTTTTTAGGGCTTTGTATTTTGGTTTGGGCCAATTCAGCCTGGGCCTGTATCCGTTTGTCTATCGGAACCCCCCTTTAGTCCAGTTTTGACAGATTTCATTTTGGGCTTAGCTTCTATCCCAAGGCCCGAACTGTTTTATTATTATTTTGTTTAGTCCATATTTATTTGCTTATTTGATTTAAGTAGAGCTTTATTGATTAATAAAATTTTTATTATCATTTCTAAAAATAATTAAAATCATTTGACTACCTATTATTATTATCATCATCATTAGTTATTTTAATTATATAATTATTCATTTTTTTGGGATTTGTAAGATTTATTTGTATTAATACTTATTTAGTCGCTTGTATAAGTGTTCAATTTTATATGCGTGTTGTGCTACATTTATGACAAAACATTCCCATTCCATCAATCCAAACCAATTTTAAAAAACAAATCAAACAATTCTCGATTCAAAGTCGAGCCCATTTTCAAACACCTTTGTAAGTCGATCGCTTTTAAAGCATCGCCATCAACCTCACATAGCTTACTCTTGGGCTTTCTTACAATAAGACCTAGTCGATTATTAATTGATCCATTAGATGAACGATTCACTAAATAAAATCCACTTCATTCATAAACATAAATTTAAAACCTCGATCCAACATCGAGTATTCTTTATTAAAATTAAATTAAAATACCTAATCACAATTAAATACCATTTCAGTTGGAAATGAAAAAGGAGATGGTTTTGAGTTTTCAACTCCTCTCCTCGATTATTTGAATACGAGTTCTTTTACCCGGTTAGTCGAATAATCGTCATTTCTAATCCACTTAAGCATAAGTAAATCAAAACGTTCTTACAATAAATAAAAATGAAATGGGGGATGGTTTTAATCCTTTAACTCCTCCCCTCGATTGTTTGAATACGAGTTTTCTTACTCGGTCAGTTAAACACTCGTCACTTCGTTACAAACTTCTAAACCCCGATTAAATCAAATTATTTTCATAATAAGTTAAATGAAAAGGAAGATGACTTTGAGTTTTCAACTTCTCTCCCCAATTGTTTGAATATGAGTTCTCTTACTCGGTCAGTCAAACAATTGTCATTTTTCACAAACATACAACTTAATCAAATCATTTTTATAACAAACTATACGAAAAAGAAGATGGTTTTGAGTTTTCAACTCCTCTTCTCAAATGCTTGGATATGAGTTGTCTTACTCAGTCATTCAAGTACTTGTCGTTCATTCTAAAATACGTCACGCAAACTAATCTTCATAATCACTCAGGTGAAAAAGAAAGCAGTCTAAAGTCTTCTATTCCCTTTCCCGATTATTAGGATACGAGTTGTATTACTCGATTATCCGAGTATTCGTCATCCATTCAAAATACCTTAATTATTATCAAATCCTTTCTATAATTAAGGATGAAAAAGAAAGTGGTCTAGAGTCTTCTATTCCCTTTCCCGACTGTTAGGATACAAGTTGTCTTACTCAACTATCCGAGTAATTGTCATCCAACCAAAAACATCTCAACCAATCAAAACATCCAACATATTAATCCAACTTGTCACCTCCGTGTGACCAAAACTCTTTTTAGAAAAAACACTGTTTAATCCTTTCTAACGCGCATAACAAACTAGTGCTCAAGCCTCCGCCGAGAAATAGACAAGTCGACGTTTAGCCTTTAGAAAGCGATATAAATAGTTGTTCATTAAAAAACACCAACCAACTAACCGTAGTTCCCCGAACTACGAATGCTCTGACTTCCTTATTACACCATAAGGATACGTAGGCACGAGATTGCGAGATCTTGGCAAGCACACTAATAAAAAACCTCCCTTTTTCCCTTTCTGAGGTTCCCATCAATTTCTATTTACAATATATTTATAACCCGAAGATAACAAACAACATTAACTAACATTCAATCTCAAATTAGAACTAAAAGGTTCCTGTTGAGTACAACGGACGTGAGGGGTGCTAATACCTTCCCCTTGCGTAATCAACTCCCGAACCCGAATATGGTTGCGACGACCATTATTCTAGTTTTCCAAAGGTTTTATCGATATTTTCCTATCCCTTTATTGGGATAAATAAAGTTCGGTGGCAACTCTGTTCGAACATAAATTTTCCGCGACCGTCGCGAGGAATCATATTTTTCGAGATGCGACAGATGGCGACTCTGCTGGGGAATAACTCCAAGCAAAATAGAGTAAAGCCTAATTTAGTTCAGTTGATGTATTGTGTGTTAATCTTGTTTATTTGTTTGTTATTTATTCTGTTATTATTATTCTGTCATAATTATTGTCTGGTATTTTATTGGCTATGTATTATTGGGGTTCTCTGGTTGGTGGTACTTTGTGAGATAGCTCTCCACCCGAGTCTAAGAAAAACCATAAGATTAAGTTGGTGGTTGCGTAGTGGACGCCCACAAGGAGTCTTCCTGGTTGGGAAGATACGAAGACCCCGCCTAGAGGAGATTCTCTTGAGATATTATTGCCCAACGAGTTTTCGTCACGATGATAGTATTCTCAAGTTGGATCAATGACTCTAGGGACCTTTTAAACCCACTATATCATGTGGTTATGTAGTATTTACCTAAAAAGTCTCAGACTTATTGGGTTAATACGAAAGCCCCGATCAGATGAGATCCCTTGGGCGTATTACTACCTTACAGTAGTATTCCCGACCTCGATCTATGACTCTGAGAACCTTATTAGAACCTTAGACTCGAGAGTTGTGTAGTATGGACCCACTAGGAGTCTTCCTCTTTGGGACCATACGAAGGCCTCACCCAGACGAGACTCTTTTTGGGGATGTTATTGGCGGATGAGTTTTCGTCATGACAATGACCTTCCTAAATAGTGATTGATGACTTTGGGAACCTTTTAACTATAGCATCCTCCCAAAAGGGTTTTGTTTAGTAACCAAGTATACCCACTCTCGCGGCCTGTATGTTGACCTACCTGTGGCATGCATAACATTACTCATAACATGGCATTCATATTATTTTATTTCCAAGGAATCTGAGTATCATAAGTTGCAGGAATTCAAGAAGCATGGAATCAAGCAAAAGAAACATTTACTCTTTCAAGTTTAAAGATCCCGATCTAAGAAGCTTACGTGACTTGGTCTCTCAAATGTACTCGGTATACAGAATCAACTTTGGGAAGAATTATGACAATCTGCTCAGCATCCTCAACCAACGAGTGGACCATACAGCTTTAGTCACTCTGGCCCAATTTTATGACCTACCTTTAAGATGTTTCACATTCCAAGACTTCCAGCTAGCACCAACGTTGGAAGAATTCGAGCGTCTTGTTAGGATTCCTATGAAGAACAAGCCACTGTTTGAAGGGATAGATGAATCTTTGCCCCTTGAGATCATTGCTAGCACGCTTCACATGGACGAAAGGGAAGTAGAGACTAACCTAGAAATCAAAGGGAATACCAAAGGATTTTCGCTAAGCTTCCTATTGGAAAGAGCTCATACCCTACTAAAATCAGAAAGTTGGGACGCTTGTTACTCTGCTATTACGTTAGCCATCTATGGCATCATCCTGTTCCCAAATATGGACGATTTCATAGACATGGCTGCTATTTGTGTCTTCCTCACCGGAAACCCAGTACCCACCTTGTTAGTTGATGTTTACTATTACATGAGCCATAGGTACACCAAGAAGAAAGGAATGATTTCTTGTTGTGCTCCTTTACTATATCAGTGGTTTCTTGAGCACCTTACGAAGACAGGTGTTTGGGTAGAACAGACAGATGTTAGTTGGCCTCAGAGATTGGGATCAATTTGATCCGTAGATCTTTCTTGGTATTATAAAGAATACATCAACATGGACATCATATTCAGCTATGGATACTTCCCTAATCTACCACTAATTGGAACTCAAGGATGTGTGAATGCTAACCCGATTCTATCACTAAGACAACTTGGGTACCCAATGGAAGGCCCTCAAGAGGCAAGGTCTTTGGAAGCTTTTTTGTTGCTTAACTTTGGGGTTAAGAATCCTAGCTTGTTCCAACGAATCAAATGGGCTTAGAAGAATGTCAATCGAAAAGGGAGAGCTGATTTGGGGAGAGCTAATGGGATTACAAAAGAACCATATTTTCATTGGGTAAAGGAAAGGATGGAGATGATCAAAATGCCATTTGTCACTCGGACACCTGTATCTCTTCCGGAATCTAAGCTCACCCATATCCATATTGAAGAAGTGGATGAACTCAAGACCACCATGGAAAAGTTAGAAAGAGAGAATGAAAAGTTGAAGTTAAAACTCCAATAAGTCATCAAAGAGAAAAACACCATGAAGTGGGAGCTTGAGAAAAAGGATGTACAGCTTCAAGCATATGTGGAAAAGTTCAACAAAGAGGAGCATAAGAGGAAAAAGATCAAAGTGGGATTAGAACAAGCTGACCATTGTCTAGATACTCTTAAGGGTCAATTACGGCAAGCCCAGAAAGAATGTCAGGATAATAAGCATTGGTGGCATTTGGCCACAAAGGAAAACAAAACGATAAGAGATACACTTGGGGCTCAGATAAAAGAATACTGACTCAAGAATATAGCCACCGAAGCTTCTACGGTTTCACCCATGATATGGGAGGAGAAGTGTCGAGAAGTGAGAGACGCAAAAGAGTCTGCCAGCTATTGGAAGAGCCAGCTAGAGTCATTACACCAAGACAGCTCCATATGGTTGAAGGAACGAGAGTATGTGATTGAAGATTATGAATCCTTTAAGAAGACCATAGACTTCTTGCAAGGAGATAGGGATAAGTTTCGTGCAAAGCTCGATGGGCTAGTGGGGTTCTGTAATTGGGCGGCTAAAGAATTACCATGGAAGTTAAGAGACGTAGTTGAAGAGTTGAAGGAAGATAACACTCCTCCAGCCATAATCAGTTTCATTTTGCTCTGTAGAGGGTTGCTGAAGAGATTCAAGGAAGAACTAGAAGAGCTCCAAGCTAGAAAGCCTGCAGTTTAATTTTCCTATATCTTATATTTTGTTCCTTTGACAATGTATTTTGAACTAGGGCCTTTTTGGACCCCTATGTTATGTACTTGAATGAATGACGTTTAAAATTACCCCATTATTGTTATTCTAAGTATTTCTTGTTTCTTCGAATTACTAATAACTAATGGAACTCGAACGATTCCCTGAAAATAAAATATGCATCACATTCGCATCTTCATTATGCATCACGCTTCATAAAAATCCAAAAAAACTTACCCAACCTTTTTACCCTTTGTCATACGGTGAACTGACTTGGGGTGTTTTGCTTTGAATCGCAATGTCGCGGATAGCAAGAGTCGCCACCGACTTTTCTTTTATCCAATAAGGAAAGGTGGAAAAGAACAGGAAAGACCTTAATTTAGATTTTGGGTTCGGGAGGTACATTATACAAAGGGAAGGTGTTAGCACCCTTTGTATCCATGGTTATCCATGGGCTCTTAATTGCTTGATCACTTATGTTTTTCTTGTCTGAAAAAGTGGGTGAGAGCTGTTTAGAAAATGTTTTGAAAAGAGAGTTTAACTTTGTAATGATTCTTGTACGAATGTATACAAAGTATTTATCTCGTTTGATTTTGAAAGCTGTTTAGAAAAATATAACTTGACAATGATTCTAGTACGAATGTATGCCAAGTGGTGATTTTCTAATGGAGGTTTTGAAAAGTGTGAGGTGTGAAAAGTAGTTTAAGTTGTGAGCAAGCATTTAGGAGTTATACCTACCCAAGGTCTTTATGGGCATTCCTATCCTTATGAGGGTAAAACTGTCCTTACTATTGAGAAGTAAGTAGTTTTATCCTTTGGATGTAAAAGGGTCATCGTAGGGTCATCGATTGGTCATTGAAGGCAACATTTGTAAGGATACCTTAGCATTCGAAGGGACGATCATCATTTAACCGTAGGCTACACCGAAGGGTCATCGAGGGACGAAATCATATATTCGAAGGCAACGTCCGAGGGACTATGATTTATTTTGTAGGGACATGATGATTTAACCGAAGGGTCCTTGCTAAGTGTATCCCTATATTCGCGGGACATGACCATAATACCGTAATACTTTAATACCATAGGGTAACAAAGAGAGGTCCAAGATCACATATTCAAAGGCCATATTTTACAATCAATTATGTAATTAGGATGAATCTCCACATTAATACATTAAAATCAATTAAGTAATTAGGTCCACATTAAAATCGATTAAGTAATCAGGATGAATCTCCACAAGGGTATCCCACAAATAAAGTGGAATACCTAGCCAGCTACCCTCTTCGGGAGTATGTGAGTCCTTACAATATTCAGCAAACAGGTCAGAATACCAAATCAGGGTGCAATCGAGGATTACACCGCAAAAGAAACACAGTAGTATGAATGTCAGGCAAAATAACGCATGATTAACATAGAACAGATCAGATAAGCATAAGACATAACACCCAAAATATTAGCGACTGTCACGTTCGCCTCTGCCTCGCCTAGCGAAGGCTTAGCGAATGCTGCTACATGCTCGCTTAGCGATGTGCTAGCGAGCGGCTGCGGGTTTTGAATTTCAGAACGATACAATCCCAGCCTGCTGCACGCCCTATGGCATTCAATTACAGAAATAACATGGTCAAATATTCAGGATATTCAGGAATACTTAAACTCATATGCAAAATCTAATTACATATCCAAAAATTCAATCATGATGCATTATGTATTTAGAGATTACATATTGGAAGCATAAAACAGTAGTGATGCGCAAACCTGTTTGCAATTGAATTGCAACGTTGAATTGGCAGATCACCTTTGATATCGGATTGAGTTGGGCGGAGGTAACCTTTGTGCAGATGAGTTGCCTTCAGGGTTTCCTTCAGGGTTGCTCTGAATTCTCTCGGTTAGCCTCCAAGGTTTGATTGCTAGGGTTCCGGTTCGTCCCCTTCTCCTGTTTTCGTTCCCCCCTTCCTCCGTCTGAAGTTGTGGTATTTATAATGCTCTTTTTGTGACCTAATGGGCTCAGAATGAAGCCCAGAATTTTCTGGTATTCGCAAGCTTCGCTAGGCGAGTATTGTAGCGAAGGGTTCGCTAGGCGAAGGAATTGCTCGCCTAGCGAGCAAGCCAGTTTGGGCCATTTTCTGGATTTTGCCACCTGTATGCTGGGTATTGGTTCCCTTAAGATCAATGCCTTGAAAAATAAGTTAGAGTGCCTTAGAAATGCCTTGTAATATCAACGGGCAAATTTTGGGGTATGACAGCTGCCCCTGTTTAATATTCTTGAACCGAGAGAGTTAGAATGGTATGTACGCCATTCGTGGTCTGGAGGTGGAAGAATATTAAACACTAGAATGCCCCAAAAATTTGCACTTTGTTAATCAGAAGTTATTCCTGATGAGGATGGGCTTAAAGATGCCATCCAGGAAGTTTGATGATGAGAGCCTCAGAGTGCGTCGTACATTAGAAGATATCTGAAAACATGGGTGTCATACCGGGTCATACGCTAGGCTGTATAGTGAGTCATCCATTAGGCTGTCGACTTTGCTGGGGAGTCAGAGTGTGTTATACGCTGCTGGGGATAAAGGATCAGAATGGATCGTATGCTAGATCGTATCTGAGTTGCAGAATGAGCCGTATGCCAGGCCGTAGCATCAGAATGGATCGTACGCTATATTGTATCTGAGTTGAAGATCCAAATGGGTCGTACGCTAGACCGTCTCTGAGCAGAATGAGTCGTCCGTTAGGCTGAATCTGATGATGAAAGGGGTAGTTATACGCTAGACTACACTTCAGAAATGTACCGTACGCTAGGTAGCATCTGAGGGAATGAAGGTCTAACTGGGTCGTACGTTAGACCGTCTCTGAGCAGAATGAGCCATCCGTTAGGCTGAATCTGATGACGAAAAGGGGTAGTCACACGCTAGACTACACTTCAGAAATGTACCGTACACTAGGTAGCATCTGAGGACTCGAAGGTCTAACTGGGTCGTACGCTAGACCGTCTCTGAGCAGAATGAGCTGTCCGTTAGGCTGAATCTGATGACGAAAAGGGGTAGTCACACGCTAGACTACACTTCAGAAATGTACCGTACACTAGGTAGCATCTGAGGACTTGAAGGTCTAACTGGGTCGCACGCTAGACCGTCTCTGAGCAGAATGAGTCGTCCGTTAGGCTGAATCTGATGACGAAAAGGGGTAGTCACACGCTAGACTACACTTCAGAAATGTACCGTACACTAGGTAGCATCTGAGGACTTGAAGACCGTATTGGAGTTGTTGAAGGTCAGAATGGATCATACGTTAGATCGTATCTGAATTGAAGGAGTCATATGTTGAGCTGAATCAGAATAAACCGTACGCTAGGCTATATATGATAGTATTTGTATATGTTACATTTGCAATGAATATTTGGGGTGGGCTTAAAGATGTCACCCTTAAGAGGATATCCGAGTGTTTGTCAGAATGAATGTTCATATGGATTATATCTGAGAGATGTAGATGAATCCTGAATGTAATTGATAAAGATGTCCGTCTGAATGGACCTTTGTTTTGACTATATCAGGAGGATCATTAACCTGAAAAATAAAGTTAGCTTCATGCCATGTCATGATGCATGAGATGTTTTATGCTTCTGAAACTAAATGCGAACAATGTATGCATGCGTATGTTGTGAAATGATGTAATGATGAATTATGCGTCTGAAATAAATGCGAACATTGTATGCATGTATATGATGTGAAATGATGCATGGATGGATTATGTGTCTGAAACTTTTGCTGGGGAAAAATAAATCCCCATATTCTGGTTGGAGATATTTGTATTGATGACCCTTTCTTAGCTGGGGGTACTTGATTTCTGTCTGATGGTGGAAACACTCAACAGAGCCTGGCTGGGGATAGAAGAGATGACTAGTCTGTCTGGTGATACCCATTTCTTCTGGGGAATAACTGGTTTTGCTGGGGAACAGGATTTATAACCGGACTTGTTGGAAAGCATGGTTAGACCTTATCCTCGACCCTAAAGTCTTTTGGTAACTGTTATTGCTATTTCATGCATGTATTTTGATAAACATCGATCATATTCAAATGCATATACCAAATCAATCTAAATCAATGGACGTTTACGCGAACAAAACAGAGAAAGTAAAACAAAAGCTTTTTTTTTTTTGAAACAAAATTGTATTGATTTTGAAAGAGGGCCTATAAACAGGCAATTTGTGTACAAGGAGACAGACATCCTAGTAAGAGGAAATTGTCAAGGAAACAAAGAGAAAGCTATGCAAAAAAAAGTCCCATCGATTTTAATTCCACTACTGTCATTATGTCTTCAAGCCTCTCATCTCCTGCTATCGGATATAAGCGATTGGCTTGTTCAGTCCCTTTGACTTGGGTGAAGCTGACCGAGAACGGGACATAGTCATACGCTTTAATCCCTAATTTTTGTCTGGACCGCCTTTTCAGGTTTTCAGTCCACCAGGATACCCTTTTTTGTCCAAGCCGCCTTTTCAGGTTTTCGACTTGCCGGGTGTACATGCGTAGTATTTTTTAACTATGTCCGTGTTCACGGGATGCGGGGACTCTTCGTCATCCACTGTAGCAAGCATCATGGCTCCACCAGAGAATACCTTCTTAACTACAAATGACCCTTCGTATGTGGGAGTCCATTCGCCTCTAGAATCACCTTGTGGTAGAATGATACGCTTTATTACCAAGTCGCCAATTCGGAATTATGGTGTTTTATTTTGAACTGCGTGCAGAGTTCAGTAATCATCTTGTTGTTCAAATTAGCACCATTATCAGTGATAGCTCTTTCAGGAGACAGCAGGTTTCTCAAATGTATATTTGATAGAATCCATCTTAGAAATCAATAAAGTGGTATGATTCAACATATACTGTCTTAGTCGGCGAGCAGCCCAAGCCAAAGCACAGCAAGCTTTCTCGAGCTGTGAGTATCTTGTTTCACAGTCGGTACCTTTTTGCTAAGGTGGTATATTGCATGCTCTTTTCGACCAGACTCGTCATGTGGCGCCAGCACACCCTATTGAATTTTCTAACACGGTCAAATGCATGATTAGAGGTTTTCCTTCAACTGGTGGCATCAGAATTGGAGGTTCTTGGAGATACTTCTTGATTTTGTCTCAGTAATTTGAAGATGGATTTACAAGTAGCGGTCAAATGGGAGCTAAATCGGGCGACGTGGTCCAGATTTACGATTTCGATCGATGCCCCATGCGGCTGAATAGTCTTTTCTTCTTGCAGTAGTCTGGCAAGCTCTCCAGGTACTTCACAATCTTCCTCACTTCCATCCTCGGCTTGGTAGATCGGATTTTCAAAGTCATAATGAACAGTAGCGGAATTATTATCAACAGGATCCAGAGTGGATATGGATCTGCGATTTGTTACGTGAGTGTGTGCAAGAATACATAGCTTTGTTTAAAAGATGACAGGAAAGATAAAGAGCGCAATATTTGAATGCAAAAAGTCCATTGATTCATTGAATGTGAATATGCTTATGAAAATGACAAAACCCTTGAAAAATTAGCTATTGTGCCCCGGGTATAGACACAATGCTTTGAAACACTAAAATAGCAATAACAATTACTCCTGACTAAAGGAAATCAGGATAGTGTCTTCAGCCTTCCAATTGTCGAGTCCGTCACCAATTATTGGGAAAATCCAACTATCCGAGTCACAATTGTTATCAGCATCTTCCACAGCATTGACAGTCTCGTCATGATTAGGCAGAGGAGCAGTGATGACATTAGGAGTCTCCGGAGGATCAAATTCAAATTCTCCAGCGTCGATCATATCCTGAATCTTATTTTTCAACAACCAACAATCGTTTGTATCATGCCCGGGGCTATCGGAGTGATATGCACACCTGGCGTTGGGGTTATAACTAGGAGAAGTAGTGTTGGGTTTTGCAGGAGGATCTCTGAGGGTGATTAAATTTGCTTTTAGCATACCCTGCAGTGCTTGTGCTAAAGTCATATTGATCTTCGTAAACTGCCTTCTTCCCATGTGACTCACAGATTTCTTGTCTTTCTTTTTCTCGAGCAAGAGAGCCTTCAGTTCCTCCTGCCCCTTGGATAAGTTCAAGATCATCTCCTGGAGTTGAGCATTCTGATCCTGGAGATCTTTGACAGTTTGTTCGAGGTCCATTTTTCTGTTTGGAGGAAAACCGTGAGAACACTGATCCCTCAGAATACCTGTTATGTAATGTTATGCTATGCAATGTATGAAATGTTTTCAATGTTTAAAGTCCTTGAAATGGTTAGTACAATGCCACGATGTCATGATGTTATGATGTTATGTAAATAACAAGCACAAGCAAGTCACACCGCAATCATTCCTAGGTTTTGAGGCTTGCATGAGTTTCGTAGGTAGGTACCCTCCCCACTGAAGTTTGGTTGGTTCAACCTGTCCTAGAATAGTAACCGGGTTCTAAAAGGATCTCAAATCATCGACCTTTCCTTAAGTCCACTCCAGTGCAACACCAAGTGGTTGACCGAAGCTTCCCTAAAGTCCAATCTCAAAGAGTGTAGTATCGAGTCTCAACCAACCCCAGTCGGAACCGAAGTCAGTTATCTCACTACTTTCTAATGGCTAGGATGAGTCAATTAGGGTTCTAAAGGTCTGGTTAATGCTTTAATGACACCACGCAGACGCCAAATTTCTCCTCAAGTAAACATGAGGAACATCAGGACATCCAAAGTGTCGCATTAACCGTAGCTATCATTTTAACCATTCCAGTATACGCCGGATAGTCGCGATGATCTATTGCTACTTACCTAAGGTGCACTAGATCCGGGTGTAGGATCTTTCACTCAAGTGTAGGATACCCAAGCAATCCCTTAAAAGTAAATCAGACAAATCAAATAGGTGATCTTGTTTTTTAAGGTAACCTCTCTTTTTACATCCCCAACAGAGTCGCCAGTTCTGTCATACGGTGAACTGACTTGGGGTGTTTTGCTTTGAATCGCAATGTCGCGGATAGCAAGAGTCGCCACCGACTTTTCTTTTATCCAATAAGGAAAGGTGGAAAAGAACAGGAAAGACCTTAATTTAGATTTTGGGTTCGGGAGGTACATTATACAAAGGGAAGGTGTTAGCACCCTTTGTATCCATGGTTATCCATGGGCTCTTAATTGCTTGATCACTTATGTTTTTCTTGTCTGAAAAAGTGGGTGAGAGCTGTTTAGAAAATGTTTTGAAAAGAGAGTTTAACTTTGTAATGATTCTTGTACGAATGTATACAAAGTATTTATCTCGTTTGATTTTGAAAGCTGTTTAGAAAAATATAACTTGACAATGATTCTAGTACGAATGTATGCCAAGTGGTGATTTTCTAATGGAGGTTTTGAAAAGTGTGAGGTGTGAAAAGTAGTTTAAGTTGTGAGCAAGCATTTAGGAGTTATACCTACCCAAGGTCTTTATGGGCATTTCCTATCCTTATGAGGGTAAAACTGTCCTTACTATTGAGAAGTAAGTAGTTTTATCCTTTGGATGTAAAAGGGTCATCGTAGGGTCATCGATTGGTCATTGAAGGCAACATTTGTAAGGATACCTTAGCATTCGAAGGGACGATCATCATTTAACCGTAGGCTACACCGAAGGGTCATCGAGGGACGAAATCATATATTCGAAGGCAACGTCCGAGGGACTATGATTTATTTTGTAGGGACATGATGATTTAACCGAAGGGTCCTTGCTAAGTGTATCCCTATATTCGCGGGACATGACCATAATATCGTAATACTTTAATACCATAGGGTAACAAAGAGAGGTCCAAGATCACATATTCAAAGGCCATATTTTACAATCAATTATGTAATTAGGATGTGTAACACCTCAAAATTTGCCCTCCTCTCTTGGGACTAGCATTAACATATATTGCATATCATTTTAGGGCATTAGGCACTTCATATTGCATAACATGTGGTTACAGTGTGCAAGCTATCTGCCCAAGTCTTGATCAGGAGATAGGAAGTCAGAAAATGCAAGCCTAGGGTTGTACTGATTGATCATGGCCATCTGAGGATTGGGCTGTGAATTAGGGTTTTGTGACTCCCAAGGGTATTGGTCTTCATGTTGATTGAATCGATACATCATCATCATCATGATTGGATGTCATCAGAAGATTGAAGCTCATTCCTTGAGATTAGGGTTTTGACCACTGGTCAACCCTAATCAGTTGTATTGGGCCAATCAGGGCTGCATCAGGAGATGGGGTTTATGATGGTTATGGGGTTCATTCTATGATTATATTGAGCTTATGGATGCTAGGGTTTCATGGTTGAGCCATTTCATCAGGAGTTTGGGGCTCAATTTGATCAGTGCATTGCCAAATTCATCTGTCAGTCAGAAAAAGTCAATTGTGGTCAACGGTGCCTGGATTGATGGATTTGGAAGAGGGAGAGGGCAAGAGATACTCCATTCATGTTCAAACAAGTCTCATTTGACATTTCAAATACTCACATTGAAGGATTTGAGGTCATAGCAAAGGTTTCCAAAAGGAAAAATGACCTATGGTTTCAAGTTTCCAAAGGATGGCAAGTTTTTGGAGCGACTTCAACCCAATTTTCCCCCATCAAAAAAGCTTCAAATGGAATTTTGTTGAACATGAAAGTTGTAGATCTTTCTCTCCCATTTTCAAAAAGTCCAAGATCGTGAGAATCGGATGAACGGTTGAGGAGATATGGTCAAATTACCACCGGGCATGCATGGCAAAATTTTCCATGTATCGATGCACACGAATTTCGTACCGATGCGTGCAAGGCAAAAAAGGGCCATGTATCGATGCACACGAGTTATGTGTCGATGCACACTGTTAAAAAGTGCCTTGTATCGATGCAAACAAGTTATGTATCGATGCATACTGTTAAAAAGTGCCATGTATTGATACGAACAAGTTATGTATCGATGCACACTGTTAAAAAGTGCCGTGTATTGATACAAACAAGTTACGCATCGATGCACACTGTTAAAAATGAGCTATGTATTGATGCAGGAGCTTTTGTATCAACGCACAACTCTGTTTTGATCTTGCATTTGCCTCTAAACATCAAATGTGACTTGCTTGAGCTGTCATGAGCTGTCATATGGCAATAGTTGGCAAGGGCGTTTTGGAGCTTTCACAATTAAACCACATTATGCTAATTACATTTGGTTTGGTTAATTAAGGTGATTAAGTGTGGATTAAGTTGAAGTATATATTCATAATCATCATCTAATCATAACAGATTTTCATATTCACCAAAACCAGATCTGAAACCTTTCCAATTCTCTCAAAACCCTCAAGAACACCAAAACTTCAAATCCAAAATTCATCATCAATTCTTGATCAATCTTGAGAATTCTTCTTGCATTGAACTCCTCTCATCATCTTCTCAAACTGTTTGTGGAGTTTGGATTGGAAAAAGTTCCAAACACGACTGTCCAAAATGCATTCATCCATGGCAAATTGCGATTTGATGCACTAGAAGCCACCTGGACCTGAGGCAATCACTCTATTCACCTTCCTCATCATCCTTCTGCTACTGTTTCAAGGAATTGAGCTTCAACACGTCAAGAACAACTCTGCCATTCCAGGTTTGGCATTTTTTCGAATCTCAAGATATGCTAAATGTTTATGTGCGTTTGGAAGTTCATTTCATGTAGATTATGGTGATACTTTCAGTTTTAGGAATGGATTAGTGTAGAGGAAGAAATCTGGATTTGAATTTTCGAACCAAAACCCTAACATGATCGATTCAGGAGATTTAGGAACGGTTAGGTTAAATCATGAGCGTATTTGGATTGTACACGCTGAGACGGTTCTAACCATATGCCATATGTTCATTTTGGTTGAGATTTCATGTTCTTCGTGTTTTGCGTTTTCTGGAAATTCTGAATGAAAGTGATGATGAAATGCTTGTTTGATCTGGATTCGCATTTGAATTTTTGAATAAGGCGTTTACCGCCCCCGCCTGTAGCTACTTACAGATCTGCCATTGGAACTTTTAATCATTTTAATTTAATTCATAAAAATTCTAAAAAATTCATTAACACCTTAAATAATTCATAAAAAATTATAGAAAATTCAGAAAAATGTGTGGATTGTTTCTTTGACTTCCTTGTTGACTCTAGGATTTTTTTGACCTATTGGTCAAAGTTGTGCATGGTAAAAATAATGTTTGACTTAGGCTTGTTTCACATGTACTCATTTTTTCTACATTCTACCATTTTGTTCATGAAATACTCATATCATAAAATAAATGGCTGAAAATTTTTGTGGTGGTTCTTGACTCATTGATGTTTATTTATATGTAAATTTCATGAATTTTTGATACCTGGTTAGAGAGCAGCAAATTCTGGAACTTAGGTGTGACAATTTGTGTCACACCTCTTGATGTCAACTTGTTGAATTTAATTGGATGACCTATGCATGTTGGAATTGGCTGAAATTTTGCAGGGTGAATTGTTGATATGTTAGGATGTTGTATGAATTTTTGTGGAATTTTACACTGCATTTTCAATTTGATCATGATTTTTCATTTCTGGTGATCATTTGTGCAAGCTCATGTGACCTAGGTTGGTAGATTGATTGAGAAATCCTCATATGGTACTGTATGATCATGAAATTTGATATGCATGTAATAGACACATAATGTGACATCCCTGTTTTGGTCCCATCCATTTCTATTTTGTTTTCATTGAGTTATGAATTTTTGAAGTGGATATATGTGTTGATGTTGTGATTTGGAGCCTATAATTGTGTCTGTTTTTGATGATTTTCATTGACATGGTTTCATTTGCCCAATTAAGCTCAAATTTGACATGGTAGACCTTGGTTGACCCCTGTTTAGTTGTATTTAATTTGAGAATTTTTGGATTTATTTTGATAGGGATTTGAATGCAATACTTCTGTTTGTATGTTTGGTGGTTCATTTGAACCAATATGGATTGTTTTGTGCATGAATTGAACTTGATGAGTGATATAAACATGAGACCAATGATGTTTGCTCTTGTTTGATGTTAATTTGATGTCGGATGGTGGATACCTTGCTGTTTTAACTTTTTTCTTGCTTTTGGACCCTAGGCTTGGCCTAGTGGTCTAGTTACTAATGTTTGCTTGGTTTTTCAGGATCAAAAGCATAATGTACATGGAGAATGATACAAGTTAATTTTAATTGATGTTGTGGATGTTTGTACACTAACATAACATTGTTTTGTAGGTGTTGAAGCTTGGGCTTAAGCCTTGAGCTTGCTTTGTGTTGTATTGTTTAAACTGTTTGATTGTTTGCTGTACAATTTGTCTGATTGAATACTGACTGTGTTGGATTGTTTCCAGGTACTTTAGTTGCTCAGTTCCTTGTGAACTTTTGCTTTGCGTTGCTTAAGCAACTTGCATTGAGGTAAGTCCTCTTGACTTCATGTAGTCTGGAGACCCGGCTGTTACCGAGCCGGGCAAATTGTCTGAAGTCCTCCTTAAGAGGCAATGCTTGTGTATGTTTATTTTTTAAGCCAAGCAGGAAAAGTCCTTCAAGTAAGGCAATTGGTGGAAGGTAGGGGTATGCAGCCTACCCCCCACTATTCAGTTGAGTCTTCTCCTTGCTCCCATTACATGGTTGTAGCATTGAGATCAAAAGCCCAAGATCTTGTGCAGTGCACATTGAGTCAGAGTCATCGAGTATAGAAGGGTTCCCCTATTCTGGACCCATGCTCATTTGTCAGCTCTCCCTGGTTAGGGATATGAGCTGTGAGGTCTGATCCTCACTTCGCCTTTTCATCTGCTTCACCTTAGCCTCGTAATGGCAAGGTTAAGAGCAAACACAGCCTGTACAGACGATTGCTTAGGCAGTCAAACCTGATTGATTGAGCCCCTTGTTTGGCTATAGTGCGTGTTATGTGGATATCTGATTGACATGCTTGTTTGAGATACCTGTTCTCATTTGATGATGTATGATTGTATGCTTGTGTGCTAGCTTCTTTCCTGGTTAGGTTAGTTTGCTTATGCAAGTAGGATAGAAAACCGAACTTAGGGTTAACGATGCATGACAACATTAGGCTCGAGTCTCAGCTCCCTAGTTGTGTATCTTTCCCCGGTTTCTGGTTAGCAATTTAGTCCCTTTCAGGGGAACTACATCGCCCTGATCCTCGTGCCAGACGAGGTATGTAGGCAGGTGGTCGTGCGAGACCACTCCGGGCAACCTTTTTCTTTTTTGCGTGTGTTTACTTGTTATCTGACTGTGTGTTTTGGCTCGGATGCCGACGTAAGCCCAGTGATTGGCTGTCGGGCTCCACGTTTGCCCTTTTGAGTGTGTTTTGGTTCGGATGCCGACGTAATTCCATCCAGTGGTTGTCGGGCTCCATGTTTGCCACCCTTGTGTGTTTGTATGTTTTGTGTTGTTTGGCGTGCGTAAGCCGAACTACAGTGGCTCTGATTCTTGTTCCAGACAAGATATGTAGGCATAAGGTGCGATACCTTATCGAGCTCGTTCCTCCTAACCCCACCTGCGTTCCCTGTGTGTGTGTGTGATGTTTAGCAACCTTTTCTTTGTTCTAGGACGTGGATCCCTAGGAGTACCTAGGACGTGAGGGGTGCTAATACCTTCCCCTCGCGTAACCGACTCCCGAACCTTTTCTCTCTGGTCGCGAGACCATGTCTTTCCAGGTTTCTCTGAGCGTTTCCTTTCCCTATCTTGGGATAAATAACGTTTAGTGGCGGCTCTGTGTGTTTTTATTTTTAGGCTCGCCGGTTGATTTTTCGCAGGATGCGACAGCTGGCGACTCTGCTGGGGACTAACGGGATGTTGACCTGTGCTGGTCCATCGTCCCTAAGCGAGTCCTTCCTAGCGTTCTAGGATAGTTTAGGTTGCTTGTGATGTTATTTATTGCATTTATTATTCTAACCAGTGTGTATATATTTGCATTAATGTCTGCATGCATCATACTATCATGTCGCTATCTTCTGTACAGGTGGTTCCTCTGTTTTGGGGTGGGAGTTACTCGAGGTAAAAGGCCCAATACCCAGGCTATGAGTGAAATCTAGGAAACCTAGGAATAGAGTGATTCATGGGAAGCGGGTGGTATGGCGCCACTTAGCGGAACATTGATATCACGAGCAGTTCAGACCCTGGTGGGATATTATCGTTACATACTTCGGGTGTGTATATGATGGTATTCTGCGAAAGGTTATTTATGCTGCGTTTCTCTCGACCTTACCCTGGCCTAGATGACACCCGTGAGTGGGGAGGGAATGATCTTTATCACAGGTACAGATGGTGACGTTGATGGTGACTTTTTGTTCCGTGGATCAGAGTCGTATTTATAAGTTGGATTTATGGTCATTTATTGCCGTGACGCCGGAGTGCTGTCCGTGATTTATCAGTGGGGATCCGTTTATTTCAGGATTCCCCGGGCCGAGTTATTTATCAGTGGGGATCCGTTTATTTCAGGATTCCCCGGGCCGATTCAGATGATGATGGGTATCTGCTCAGAGATTGATGATGATGATGGTGATGATGATGTATCTGTCTTCCGTTTATTTCGGAACCCGTGGGTCAGATTGGTGTTTATTTGTCTCCTCAGATGGTTGTGATCAGTTCAGAGATCAGAGGCTTCAGTACAGATGATCAGATGACTTAGAGGATGGCCCATTGCATTCATTCATCAGCATTAGTTTGCATTCATCTGCACCTAAACACGTCTAGCCATATGGGGAGCATTATTGATTGAGAATCTGGTTGAGAGACATCTTGAATTTCAGAATATGGATGTCAAAATGTTATCTGTCTCGATGAAACCGGAATCAAAGGACAGAAGCTCCCTCATATGGATAGACGTTGCATTCATGCATATTAACCTGTTTGCTGTTTTGCAGGTGTCGGGTTCTAACGTGCTTGTCTGTTTCAGGAACCATTGCTCGTGCTCGTAGAACTGTACCCTTGCACTCAACTCGACCTCACAGATATTTCACCAGAAGAAATACACCCAGACTCATGGAACTCCCAAACGCTGACATCCTCGAGCTGAAAGACAAGATGAGTGAACTGATCAACATCATGCAGGGCTTTGCAGTTGGTCAGAAGGCTTTGGTTGATAAGGTTGAAAAGCTCGAGCGGGTTTCAGCAGCAAACAGCGGTGTTAACCTGGATGGTGTCTCCAACCAGGGGCAGGGGTCTCGTGATGGTGGAAAAAGAGCGACTATGGGTTTGGTGAATGACAATGCTGCTGGTTTTGGTGCTGGTGGTCAACCTGGGCCCGGTCTGGGGCCGAATTTGAAGGACAATTTTGTGCCTCCTTTCTATGGGTTTGATGATGACAGGGAGGAAGACAGAGAGGCTGATCAATTATCCATGCACAATGAGCCACTTGGGCAATATGGTGTTCAGCCACAAAACAAAGAAATTCAGTTGCTGGCAGAGAAGGTAAAGGCTCTGGAAAGCCATGCTACTCCGGGGTTTGTCAACATGTCCAACATGGGGCTGGTCGAGGGGATTGTGATCCCACAGAAGTTCAAAGCGCCTGCATTTGACAAATATAACGGTAGTTCCTGCCCGGAAACTCACCTCCAAGCTTTCGTACGTAAGATTTCTGCCTACACGACTGATCAGAAGCTATGGATGTACTTCTTCCAGGACAGTCTGTCCGGAGGATCCCTGGAGTGGTACACCAAGCTGAAGTCTTCTGACATCAAAAGCTGGCAGGATTTGGGAGATGCATTCTTTAAACAGTACCAGTTCAACGCTGATATGGCTCCGAGTCGTACCCAGCTGCAGGGTATGTCTCAGAAAAACAATGAGGGGTTTAAAGAATATGCTCAAAGGTGGAGGGAGTTGGCTGCCAGAGTTCAACCGCCGCTAGTGGACAGAGAGATGTCTGATCTCTTCATGGGTACCCTGCAAGGGGTTTTTGCTGAAAGGATGGTGGGTTGTCCAGTAACCAACTTTGCAGACATTGTGGTGGCCGGAGAGAGAATTGAAAGTTGGCTGAAAATGGGGAAGATACAAGGTAATGCTTCGGCATCAGGATCGAAGAAGCCATTCGGGAACGGTCAGCGCAAGCACGAGGGTGAATCAAGTGCTGTGTATGCCCAGGGAGGACCCGGTAGGGATCGTTACTACCAGCACACTGCTGCAGTAACCATTCCTGCTGGTAATCAGTCAGTCCGGCAGCAACGTCAGCCACCTCAACAGAGAGCTGGGTACCAGATGAGAGGAAAAGGGGTTGATCGCTATTTTGACAAGCCACCCGTGACATATGCGGTTCTGTTCAAAAAGTTGATGGATCTTGGTTTGGTTCAGCCGAGGGCGATGGTTCCGATGAGAACAGATCAGAGGCCACCTAACTATGATGAGAACGCCCGGTGTGAATTTCATTCTGGTACACCGGGGCATAACATTGAGGGCTGTAGAGCATTCAAGAATGTTGTCCAGGACCTGGTGGACTCCAAGGCTATCAATTTTGCGCCGTCACCGAATGTTAATGCTAATCCCATGCCAGCACATGGTCAGGCGATGGTGAGTGCAATTGCTGAAGATGCAGATTACACCTGTGCAGTGGGTGGAGAGACCGACAGTGACTGCAAGTTCAGTAGTTGGATAAAGCCGTGCATACTAGGAAGCTGAAAGGCCTAAACAAGATCGTCACTGACACTCGCCCGGAAGAGTAATATTTCTTGTTTTCAGTTTATATGCATGAAAGCCATACGTGTTGCCCGACACGTAATGGTCCATTGTAAGGGCCACCTCATGTTTAAATTTGCATTTTCTGCATCATTAATAAATGGATGTTTTTCAGCCAAAAAGCGGTGTTCCCTGTTTTTCATTTATTTTTGCAGTTTAAAAACAAATAAAAATGGCAATGTTTATTTTCATTTTTCTTTTTTGATTTGTCTCGTTCCGAATTCAAAAATAATTCTCCGGATCTCGTTGATAACAATTTGGTTACACCTCATATGACTTCGACAATCCGAGCGATCAGGCTGAAGAAGAAGACGAAGAAGATTGTGATCTGCTGGAATTAGCCAGGTTGTCAAAACAAGAGGAGAAGGTGATTCAGCCGCACGCGGAGCGGATTGAGATTGTTATTCCAAGCACCGCCGAGGTCAGGAAGGAATTGAAATTGGAGCCGCCTCAGAGGCAAATCGAGAGTAGAATGGTAGCCTTGTTGAAAGAGCATGTGGATACTTTTACCTGGTCATGTCAGGGTATGCCGGGTCAAGTACCAATGTCGTTGTGCACACGCTGCCACGGAGAGAAGACTGTCCTCTTGAGAAGCAGGGCGCCGATGCCGCGTATCAGGGTGACTTTGTTTCATGATATGATTCATCATGGAATCAGATGCTATGATATGATAGCAAAGTCCCAGTCAGAAGAGGGGCATCTGGCAGACTGGGGGCAAGTCGTTTGACCAGTGGAGATAATTCAGACTGAGGTTGAATTAGAATGAGTGCACTATCAGAGTGCGATCCGGTAAGATGTTGGGGGGTCATTATAAGAGAGGAATCGAGGTTGCTCCTGCTTTAAAAAAAAAAAAAAAAAAAAAAAAAAAAAAAAAAAAAAAAAAAAAAAAACAAATGCCTGAACCGAGAATAAAGAAAGAGGTTCGTGGTTTCTTAGAAAGATTGAACTACCTGTCATGGTTCACATCTCATCTAACCGCCACGGGTGAACTCATATTCAGATATTGATAGAAAGATCAAACGGTCAGGCGAAATAATGATTGCCAAGGGGCGTTGAAAAAATAAAAGGAAAAGTTGCAGGAACCTCTGATTCTGATACTTCCTGTGGAAGGAGCAACTGTTAAATCTGTACTTGACGGCCTTCGAGGGGTCTACGAGGTGAAGTGGGGCAGCATGACGAGTCTTGTCGAAAAGAGCATGCAATTTACCTTAGCAAAAAGTTTATCGACTGTGAAACAATACATTCACTGTTCGAGAAAACTTGCTGTACTTTGGCATAGGCTGCTCGCCGACTGAGACAGTATATGCTGGTTCATACCACTTTGTGGATTTCCGAGATGGATCCGATCGAGTATGGGTTTGAGAAGCCAACATCGGCCGGACGGGTTGTGAGAGTGAAAAAGAATATTGACTAATTTGGGATGCTCTCGGAAAGCAATTGAAGGGGTGTATTGTCTGATTACATCGCTCCGCAATCCATTGAAGATTATCAACCAAGGAAGTTTGAGTTCCCTGATGAGGACATCTCGAGGTGCTCTAATCGAAAGATTGAGAGTAACCAATCCCGGAGGAGGGGTCTGACCCTGAATCCGAACGGATTCTGATGTCTGATGGGGAGGATAAGATGAATAAGGTAGTGCTTCCTGGGGCACGATGGAATGCATCAACGATGGTGACCGAGGCCGAAGCTTGTATTCTGGGTACTGTACTTCGGTACGTACGTCTACTGGGGCAAACGCCTTTCTCACTCAGAGAGCCTGATTGGAGAAAAGAGGCTAGCAGCCATCTGTCATGGGCGGTATACCAGCAACGTATGAAGCGTGCTTTTGACAAGAAAGTGCGACCTCGGATGTATCTCGTGGGTGATATGGTGCTGAAAAGGATCCTTCCTCCTCAAAACGATCGAAGGGGCAAATGGACACCGAATTATGAAGGTCTATTCGTGGTCAAGAAGGTTTTCTCTGGCGGAGCCTTGTTGCTAACGACCATGGATGGCGGAGATTTTCCATCCCCTGTGAATGCGGACGCAGTTAAAAATACTTCGTATAAAGAGACCCGCTGGACGAAAAGAACAAAATAGTCCAGGCAAAAAGGGGCATCCCGGCGAACCAAAAACAGAAAAAAGGTTCGGGCAAAAATTAGGGATAAAAGAGAAAAACTGTACACCCGGCAAGTCGAAAACCTGAAAAGGCGACTTGGGCAAAAAGGGGTATCCTGGTGGATTGGAAACCCGAAAGGGCGGTCCAGGCAAAAGAGGGATTGAAACGAACAACTGCGTCCCGCATGATCGTTTTTGCTTTGGTTAAGGCATCATGGATAATACCCGGTAGGGATCAGTTGGAATTGTCTTGTTCAGAAGGCAGAAAGCATGGAGAGTCTGAGGACATATGGGGTGTAACCGAGTTGGAACTCGATGAGATCACGGGTTTCACGTTGCCATTAGGATAGATTTTTCCTTTTGTGCGCAATTACCTCTTTTCAGGAATTGCTTCCTTTTGTATTGCTCATTTGAGCCACATTTTTTCAATCAATAAAATGCACATTCAGTCAAATAATTTTGTTTTTGTTTTTCGTTACCGCTTTGATTGCAAAAACATCCAATTATTTTTGATAAAGAATCTTTGCATTTTAATACATACAGGTTCCTTCCAATGCATGTTTATGAGATTGAAAGCTTGAAATCTTATTTGGAAGGTTGAGTGACCCAAGTGTTGAAATCTTGACACGCCTGGGGCACGGTTTTATTTAACGATCTGTTTTGCAGGAATTGTTAGATATTTTCACTCACTTGCAGGTTGTGATGTGGAAGCATTGTAATAAATCCCCAGAGAGTCCGATCAGGGACAGAGATATCTGAAGAAACGACGGAGTGACGTTGAGGCGTACGACGATCCTTGATGTTGATCAAGAAGACTCTTCAAAGTCGGAAGACTTGAAAGTGTGTAATTCCCCGCAGAGTCCAATCAGGGATGAGTGAATGGGTAGAGGAGGACGGTAGGAAGAGACGACGCGAGACGTCCGACGACCTTTGGAAATAATCAAGAAGACTCTTCAAAGTCGGAAAATTGAAATTTCTGTAAAAATCCCAGGAGCACGTTTCTCGTCGAGCGCGGGGCGATTTGGAATACAAGATGATGGAGCAGAAAAGGTCCAGACGAGTCTGGGAATTCTCAAAAGTGGAAGGCTGATACGAGATTGGAAGATTGATACCATGGTTCGATGAGTCGACGGGTGTTCTGTGCCAACTTTTCTCGTTTCCCAGCTAAGTCCCCAAGCAGAATCATAGGACTAGCTCCCCAGCAGATTCAAGGTCGGTAAACTTCTCCAGCCAAGTCAGGATGGTTGTCCCCGGCCGGTTTACAACGGTGTTTCCTCAGCAGCCAGGTCTGAAGGTTGCTAATCCCCGAGTGGAGCGGGTTTCAAAGAAATATATCTCCAGCAGTTCCCCGAGTGGAGCGGGTTTCAAAGAAATATATCTCCAGCAGTTCCCCGAGTGGAGCGGGTTCAAAGAAATATATCTCCAACAGTTCCCCGAGTGGAGCGGGTCTTTTTCAAAGAAATATATCTCCAACAGTGTCCATCCTACCAGTGGATTGGACAAGTTTCCGTAGCGGACGGATGTTTGCATCTCCAGCTGAGTTGATTCTACCTATGGATTGCATGGGTTGTCCCCAGCGGAGTAGTATGCGTTTCCCTAGCAGGATCAGGATGGTTATCCCCAGCAGGTGATAGATTGATGTTTCCCCAGTTAAGCCTGGAGATTGCTATTTCCCCAGCGGAGTATCTGTGAGCATTTCCCCAGTGAAGTCAGCAGGTATCTGTGAGGGTTTTCCTGAAGCAGAGTCAGGATTGATATCCTCAGCAAGTCAAAGATTGTTGTATCCCCACAGAGTGCATTGGTGGTTCTTATCCCCAGCAAATTCCCGAGCGGATTGGGTACAAAGGAGGTTTCCCCAGCAAGGGTTGCCTATTTCCCAGCAGCAGTACTATTCCCCAGCAGGGTGGAGTTGGAGCAATGGCGAGTTCCTCAGCAGAGTGTCTCGTATTCCCCAGAGGAGTCCCTTGAGGGGGATATTTCTTTTTTATGCATTCATCATGAAAAAATAACATGGCATATTGCATAGAAAAATAAATAATCGCGTAGCATTTCCATATTTATGGAGCATTACGCAGAAAAATCAATCATGCATCATATTGCACGCATAAGCTAGTCTCAAGCTGTGGTTACTGTTTGAGAGGTGGTTTGGCCCGAAGAGCAAGGTGTTACTCCGAGGAGTTCAGAATCTTGGGTTAATCAGAGATATTCCCCAGCAGTGCAATACTGGAGGAAGCTTTTTCGTCGGGCAGAGATGGAAAGGTTACGCGATCAGCGCGACTCAAGCCGTGGTTACTACTTGAGATTTGGTTTCGACAGAAGTTGGAAGATGGTACTCTGAGGAGTTCAGCATCGGGGTTTTGGAGCAACAGCATCTACCGGTCATCAATAAGTGTTTGGTCGAGCTTTCTTTGATGTCAGTAAACATCATCATCCGATGTTCAGTAAACGTCGAGTTTCTTCCTAGACACCAGTAAGTGTTCGGTCGATCATTGTTTGATGTCTGTCCGCATCATTGTTTGATGTCTGTCTGCATCATTGTTTGATGTCTGTCTGCATCATTGTTTGATGTCTGTCCGCATCATTGTTTGATGTCTGTCCGCATCATTGTTTGATGTCTGTCCGCATCATTGTTTGATGTCTGTCCGCATCATTGTTTGATGTCTGTCCGCATCATTGTTTGATGTCTGTCCGCATCATTGTTTGATGTCTGTCCGCATCATTGTTTGATGTCTGTCCGCATCATTGTTTGATGTCTGTCCGCATCATTGTTTGATGTCTGTCCGCATCATTGTTTGATGTCTGTCCGCATCATTGTTTGATGTTTGTCCGCATCATTGATTGATGTCTGTCCGCATCATTGTTTGATGTCTGTCCGCATCATTGTTTGATGTCTGTCCGCATCATTGTTTGATGTCTGTCCGCATCATTGTTTGATGTCTGTCCGCATCATTGTTTGGTGTCTGTCCGCATCATTGTTTGGTGTCTGTCCGCATCATTGTTTGGTGTCTGTCCGCATCATTGTTTGATGTCTGTCCGCATCATTGTTTGATGTCTGTCCGCATCATTGTTTGATGTCTGTCCGCATCATTGTTTGATGTCTGTCCGCATCATTGTTTGATGTCTGTCCGCATCATTGTTTGATGTCATGTCAACATCATTGTTCGGTGCCTGTAAACATCGAGTTTCCTCCCGGTCATTGGTTAATGTCTGGTCGAGCTTTTTTTGGTGTCAGTAAACATCATCGTCCGATGTTCAGTAAACGTCGAATTTCTTCCCAGTCATCAGTCAGTGTCTGGTTGAAGGTGTACCCTCTGACGTGTTGCCCTCAGAGTGGTGATTGGTATTATTTCCGACATTGCCAGCAGAATTATCAGATATTTTCCGGGGTTCAAATGCAGAGGTCTGAGGATCGTTTGCACAAGCAGAAATTTCGGGGTCCAAGAAAAGCAAAGAAGAGAGAATAATAATCCCGAGCGGATGTGTGGTGTTCAGGCCATGGTTCTCCCTGTGTTACCATTTATTTTGGTATCCAGGTCGACGTTGTTCAGAGAATGTTTCTTCGCCGATGCTGACAGGCGTTGTTAATTATTATCCCATCAGAGTGCAAATTGTTCGTCTGTTCTTGGTATTCAATCACTCTTCATCCTGATCATCCGAAAGCCGAGGCTATTTCGTATCGACAGGTTCACAGTGGATTGAATAGGGGCAGCTGTAACACCTCAAAATTTGCCCTCCTCTCTTGGGACTAGCATTAACATATATTGCATATCATTTTAGGGCATTAGGCACTTCATATTGCATAACATGTGGTTACAGTGTGCAAGCTATCTGCCCAAGTCTTGATCAGGAGATAGGAAGTCAGAAAATGCAAGCCTAGGGTTGTACTGATTGATCATGGCCATCTGAGGATTGGGCTGTGAATTAGGGTTTTGTGACTCCCAAGGGTATTGGTCTTCATGTTGATTGAATCGATACATCATCATCATCATGATTGGATGTCATCAGAAGATTGAAGCTCATTCCTTGAGATTAGGGTTTTGACCACTGGTCAACCCTAATCAGTTGTATTGGGCCAATCAGGGCTGCATCAGGAGATGGGGTTTATGATGGTTATGGGGTTCATTCTATGATTATATTGAGCTTATGGATGCTAGGGTTTCATGGTTGAGCCATTTCATCAGGAGTTTGGGGCTCAATTTGATCAGTGCATTGCCAAATTCATCTGTCAGTCAGAAAAAGTCAATTGTGGTCAACGGTGCCTGGATTGATGGATTTGGAAGAGGGAGAGGGCAAGAGATACTCCATTCATGTTCAAACAAGTCTCATTTGACATTTCAAATACTCACATTGAAGGATTTGAGGTCATAGCAAAGGTTTCCAAAAGGAAAAATGACCTATGGTTTCAAGTTTCCAAAAGGATGGCAAGTTTTTGGAGCGACTTCAACCCAATTTTCCCCCATCAAAAAAGCTTCAAATGGAATTTTGTTGAACATGAAAGTTGTAGATCTTTCTCTCCCATTTTCAAAAAGTCCAAGATCGTGAGAATCGGATGAACGGTTGAGGAGATATGGTCAAATTACCACCGGGCATGCATGGCAAAATTTTCCATGTATCGATGCACACGAATTTCGTACCGATGCGTGCAAGGCAAAAAAGGGCCATGTATCGATGCACACGAGTTATGTGTCGATGCACACTGTTAAAAAGTGCCTTGTATCGATGCAAACAAGTTATGTATCGATGCATACTGTTAAAAAGTGCCATGTATTGATACGAACAAGTTATGTATCGATGCACACTGTTAAAAAGTGCCGTGTATTGATACAAACAAGTTACGCATCGATGCACACTGTTAAAAATGAGCTATGTATTGATGCAGGAGCTTTTGTATCAACGCACAACTCTGTTTTGATCTTGCATTTGCCTCTAAACATCAAATGTGACTTGCTTGAGCTGTCATGAGCTGTCATATGGCAATAGTTGGCAAGGGCGTTTTGGAGCTTTCACAATTAAACCACATTATGCTAATTACATTTGGTTTGGTTAATTAAGGTGATTAAGTGTGGATTAAGTTGAAGTATATATTCATAATCATCATCTAATCATAACAGATTTTCATATTCACCAAAACCAGATCTGAAACCTTTCCAATTCTCTCAAAACCCTCAAGAACACCAAAACTTCAAATCCAAAATTCATCATCAATTCTTGATCAATCTTGAGAATTCTTCTTGCATTGAACTCCTCTCATCATCTTCTCAAACTGTTTGTGGAGTTTGGATTGGAAAAAGTTCCAAACACGACTGTCCAAAATGCATTCATCCATGGCAAATTGCGATTTGATGCACTAGAAGCCACCTGGACCTGAGGCAATCACTCTATTCACCTTCCTCATCATCCTTCTGCTACTGTTTCAAGGAATTGAGCTTCAACACGTCAAGAACAACTCTGCCATTCCAGGTTTGGCATTTTTTCGAATCTCAAGATATGCTAAATGTTTATGTGCGTTTGGAAGTTCATTTCATGTAGATTATGGTGATACTTTCAGTTTTAGGAATGGATTAGTGTAGAGGAAGAAATCTGGATTTGAATTTTCGAACCAAAACCCTAACATGATCGATTCAGGAGATTTAGGAACGGTTAGGTTAAATCATGAGCGTATTTGGATTGTACACGCTGAGACGGTTCTAACCATATGCCATATGTTCATTTTGGTTGAGATTTCATGTTCTTCGTGTTTTGCGTTTTCTGGAAATTCTGAATGAAAGTGATGATGAAATGCTTGTTTGATCTGGATTCGCATTTGAATTTTTGAATAAGGCGTTTACCGCCCCCGCCTGTAGCTACTTACAGATCTGCCATTGGAACTTTTAATCATTTTAATTTAATTCATAAAAATTCTAAAAAATTCATTAACACCTTAAATAATTCATAAAAAATTATAGAAAATTCAGAAAAATGTGTGGATTGTTTCTTTGACTTCCTTGTTGACTCTAGGATTTTTTTGACCTATTGGTCAAAGTTGTGCATGGTAAAAATAATGTTTGACTTAGGCTTGTTTCACATGTACTCATTTTTTCTACATTCTACCATTTTGTTCATGAAATACTCATATCATAAAATAAATGGCTGAAAATTTTTGTGGTGGTTCTTGACTCATTGATGTTTATTTATATGTAAATTTCATGAATTTTTGATACCTGGTTAGAGAGCAGCAAATTCTGGAACTTAGGTGTGACAATTTGTGTCACACCTCTTGATGTCAACTTGTTGAATTTAATTGGATGACCTATGCATGTTGGAATTGGCTGAAATTTTGCAGGGTGAATTGTTGATATGTTAGGATGTTGTATGAATTTTTGTGGAATTTTACACTGCATTTTCAATTTGATCATGATTTTTCATTTCTGGTGATCATTTGTGCAAGCTCATGTGACCTAGGTTGGTAGATTGATTGAGAAATCCTCATATGGTACTGTATGATCATGAAATTTGATATGCATGTAATAGACACATAATGTGACATCCCTGTTTTGGTCCCATCCATTTCTATTTTGTTTTCATTGAGTTATGAATTTTTGAAGTGGATATATGTGTTGATGTTGTGATTTGGAGCCTATAATTGTGTCTGTTTTTGATGATTTTCATTGACATGGTTTCATTTGCCCAATTAAGCTCAAATTTGACATGGTAGACCTTGGTTGACCCCTGTTTAGGTGTATTTAATTTGAGAATTTTTGGATTTATTTTGATAGGGATTTGAATGCAATACTTCTGTTTGTATGTTTGGTGGTTCATTTGAACCAATATGGATTGTTTTGTGCATGAATTGAACTTGATGAGTGATATAAACATGAGACCAATGATGTTTGCTCTTGTTTGATGTTAATTTGATGTCGGATGGTGGATACCTTGCTGTTTTAACTTTTTTCTTGCTTTTGGACCCTAGGCTTGGCCTAGTGGTCTAGTTACTAATGTTTGCTTGGTTTTTCAGGATCAAAAGCATAATGTACATGGAGAATGATACAAGTTAATTTTAATTGATGTTGTGGATGTTTGTACACTAACATAACATTGTTTTGTAGGTGTTGAAGCTTGGGCTTAAGCCTTGAGCTTGCTTTGTGTTGTATTGTTTAAACTGTTTGATTGTTTGCTGTACAATTTGTCTGATTGAATACTGACTGTGTTGGATTGTTTCCAGGTACTTTAGTTGCTCAGTTCCTTGTGAACTTTTGCTTTGCGTTGCTTAAGCAACTTGCATTGAGGTAAGTCCTCTTGACTTCATGTAGTCTGGAGACCCGGCTGTTACCGAGCCGGGCAAATTGTCTGAAGTCCTCCTTAAGAGGCAATGCTTGTGTATGTTTATTTTTTAAGCCAAGCAGGAAAAGTCCTTCAAGTAAGGCAATTGGTGGAAGGTAGGGGTATGCAGCCTACCCCCCACTATTCAGTTGAGTCTTCTCCTTGCTCCCATTACATGGTTGTAGCATTGAGATCAAAAGCCCAAGATCCTGTGCAGTGCACATTGAGTCAGAGTCATCGAGTATAGAAGGGTTCCCCTATTCTGGACCCATGCTCATTTGTCAGCTCTCCCTGGTTAGGGATATGAGCTGTGAGGTCTGATCCTCACTTCGCCTTTTCATCTGCTTCACCTTAGCCTCGTAATGGCAAGGTTAAGAGCAAACACAGCCTGTACAGACGATTGCTTAGGCAGTCAAACCTGATTGATTGAGCCCCTTGTTTGGCTATAGTGCGTGTTATGTGGATATCTGATTGACATGCTTGTTTGAGATACCTGTTCTCATTTGATGATGTATGATTGTATGCTTGTGTGCTAGCTTCTTTCCTGGTTAGGTTAGTTTGCTTATGCAAGTAGGATAGAAAACCGAACTTAGGGTTAACGATGCATGACAACATTAGGCTCGAGTCTCAGCTCCCTAGTTGTGTATCTTTCCCCGGTTTCTGGTTAGCAATTTAGTCCCTTTCAGGGGAACTACATCGCCCTGATCCTCGTGCCAGACGAGGTATGTAGGCAGGTGGTCGTGCGAGACCACTCCGGGCAACCTTTTTCTTTTTTGCGTGTGTTTACTTGTTATCTGACTGTGTGTTTTGGCTCGGATGCCGACGTAAGCCCAGTGATTGGCTGTCGGGCTCCACGTTTGCCCTTTTGAGTGTGTTTTGGTTCGGATGCCGACGTAATTCCATCCAGTGGTTGTCGGGCTCCATGTTTGCCACCCTTGTGTGTTTGTATGTTTTGTGTTGTTTGGCGTGCGTAAGCCGAACTACAGTGGCTCTGATTCTTGTTCCAGACAAGATATGTAGGCATAAGGTGCGATACCTTATCGAGCTCGTTCCTCCTAACCCCACCTGCGTTCCCTGTGTGTGTGTGTGATGTTTAGCAACCTTTTCTTTGTTCTAGGACGTGGATCCCTAGGAGTACCTAGGACGTGAGGGGTGCTAATACCTTCCCCTCGCGTAACCGACTCCCGAACCTTTTCTCTCTGGTCGCGAGACCATGTCTTTCCAGGTTTCTCTGAGCGTTTCCTTTCCCTATCTTGGGATAAATAACGTTTAGTGGCGGCTCTGTGTGTTTTTATTTTTAGGCTCGCCGGTTGATTTTTCGCAGGATGCGACAGGATGAATCTCCACATTAATACATTAAAATCAATTAAGTAATTAGGTCCACATTAAAATCGATTAAGTAATCAGGATGAATCTCCACAAGGGTATCCCACAAATAAAGTGGAATACCTAGCCAGCTACCCTCTTCGGGAGTATGTGAGTCCTTACAATATTCAGCAAACAGGTCAGAATACCAAATCAGGGTGCAATCGAGGATTACACCGCAAAAGAAACACAGTAGTATGAATGTCAGGCAAAATAACGCATGATTAACATAGAACAGATCAGATAAGCATAAGACATAACAACCAAAATATTAGCGACTGTCACGTTCGCCTCTGCCTCGCCTAGCGAAGGCTTAGCGAATGCTCGCTACATACTCGCTTAGCGATGTGCCAGCGAGCGGCTGCGGGTTTCGAATTTCAGAACGATACAATCCCAGCCTGCTGTTCGCCCTATGGCATTCAATTACAGAAATAACATGGTCAAATATTCAGGATATTCAGGCATACTTAAACTCATATGCAAAATCTAATTACATATCCAAAAATTCAATCATGATGCATTATGTATTTAGAGATTACATATTGGAAGCATAAAACAGTAGTGATGCGTAAACCTGTTTGCAATTGAATTGCAACGTTGAATTGGCAGATCACTTTTGATATCGGATTGAGTTGGGCGGAGGTAACCTTTGTGCAGATGAGTTGCCTTCAGGGTTTCCTTCAGGGTTGCTCTGAATTCTCTCGGTTAGCCTCCAAGGTTTGATTGCTAGGGTTCCGGTTCGTCCCCTTCTCCTGTTTTCGTTCCCCCCTTCCTCCGTCTGAAGTTGTGGTATTTATAATGCTCTTTTTATGACCTAATGGGCTCAGAATGAAGCCCAGAATTTTCTGGTATTCGCAAGCTTCGCTAGGCGAGTATTGTAGCGAAGGGTTCGCTAGGCGAAGGAATTGCTCGCCTAGCGAGCAAGCCAGCTTGGGCCATTTTCTGGATTTTGCCACCTGTATGCTGGGTATTGGTTCCCTTAAGATCAATGCCTTGAAAAATAAGTTAGAGTGCCTTAGAAATGCCTTGTAATATCAACGGACAAATTTTGGGGTATGACAGCTGCCCCTGTTTAATATTCTTGAACCGAGAGAGTTAGAATGGTATGTACACCATTCGTGGTCTGGAGGTGGAAGAATATTAAACACTAGAATGCCCCAAAAATTTTCACTTTGTTAATCAGAAGTTATTCCTGATGGGGATGGGCTTAAAGATGCCATCCAGGAAGTTTGATGATGAGAGCCTCAGAGTGCGTCGTACATTAGACAATATCTGAAAACATGGGTGTTATACCGGGTCATACGCTAGACTGTATAGTGAGTCATCCATTAGGCTGTCGACTTCGCTGGGGAGTCAGAGTGTGTTATACGCTGCTGGGGATAAAGGATCAGAATGGATCGTATGCTAAATCGTATCTAAGTTGCAGAATGAGCCGTATGCCAGGCCGTAGCATCAGAATGGATCGTACGCTAGATTGTATCTGAGTTGAAGATCCAAATGGGTCGTACGCTAGACCGTCTCTGAGCAGAATGAGCCGTCCGTTAGGCTGAATCTGATGATGAAAGGGGTAGTCGTACGCTAGACTACACTTCAGAAATGTACCGTACGCTAGGTAGCATCTGAGGGAATGAAGGTCTAACTGGGTCGTACGCTAGACCGTCTCTGAGCAGAATGAGTCGTCCGTTAGGCTGAATCTGATGACGAAAAGGGGTAGTCACACGCTAGATTACACTTCAGAAATGTACCGTACACTAGGTAGCATCTGAGGACTCGAAGGTCTAACTGGGTCGTACGCTAGACCGTCTCTGAGCAGAATGAGTCGTCCGTTAGGCTGAATCTGATGACGAAAAGGGGTAGTCACACGCTAGACTACACTTCAGAAATGTACCGTACACTAGGTAGCATCTGAGGACTTGAAGGTCTAACTGGGTCGTACGTTGGACCGTCTCTGAGCAGAATGAGTCGTCCGTTAGGCTGAATCTGATGACGAAAAGGGGTAGTCACACGCTAGACTACACTTCAGAAATGTACCGTACACTAGGTAGCATCTGAGGACTTGAAGACCGTATTGGAGTTGTTGAAGGTCAGAATGGATCGTACGTTAGATCGTATCTGAATTGAAGGAGTCATATGTTGAGCTGAATCAGAATAAACCGTATGCTAGGCTATATCTGATAGTATTTGTATATGTTACATTTGCAATGAATATTTGGGGTGGGCTTAAAGATGCCACCCTTAGGAGGATATCCGAGTGTTTGTCAGAATGAATGTTCATATGGATTATATCTGAGAGATGTAGATGAATCCTGAATGTAATTGATAAAGATGTCCGTCTGAATGGACCTTTGTTTTGACTATATCAGGAGGATCATTAACCTGAAAAATAAAGTTAGCTTCATGCCATGTCATGATGCATGAGATGTTTTATGCTTCTGAAACTAAATGCGAACAATGTATGCATGCGTATGTTGTGAAATGATGTAATGATGAATTATGCGTCTGAAATAAATGCGAACATTGTATGCATGTATATGATGTGAAATGATGCATGGATGGATTATGTGTCTGAAACTTTTGCTGGGGGAAAATAAATCCCCATATTCTGGTTGGAGATATTTGTATTGATGACCCTTTCTTAGCTGGGGGTACTTGATTTCTGTCTGATGGTGGAAACACTCAACAGAGCCTGGCTGGGGATAGAAGAGATGACTAGTCTGTCTGGTGATACCCATTTCTTCTGGGGAATAACTGGTTTTGCTGGGGAACAGGATTTGTAACCGGACTTGTTGGAAAGCATGGTTAGACCTTATCCTCGACCCTAAAGTCTTTCGGTAACTGTTATTGCTATTTCATGCATGTATTTTGATAAACATCGATCATATTCAAATGCATATACCAATTCAATCTAAATCAATGGACGTTTACGCAAACAAAATAGAGAAAGTAAAACAAAAGCATTTTTTTTTTGGAAACAAAATTGTATTGATTTTGAAAGAGGGCCTATAAACAGGCAATTTGTGTACAAGGAGACAGACATCCTAGTAAGAGGAAATTGTCAAGGAAACAAAGAGAAAGCTATGCAGAAAAAAGTCCCATCGATTTTAATTCCACTACTGTCATTATGTCTTCAAGCCTCTCATCTCCTGCTATCGGATATAAGCGATTGGCTTGTTCAGTCCCTTTGACTTGGGTGAAGCTGACCGAGAACGGGACATAGTCATACGCTTTAATCCCTAATTTTTGTCTGGACCGCCTTTTCAGGTTTTCAGTCCACCAGGATACCCTTTTTTGTCCAAGCCGCCTTTTCAGGTTTTCGACTTGCCGGGTGTACATGCGTAGTATTTTTTAACTATGTCCGTGTTCACGGGATGCGGGGACTCTTCGTCATCCACTGTAGCAAGCATCATGGCTCCACCAGAGAATACCTTCTTAACTACAAATGACCCTTCGTATGTGGGAGTCCATTCGCCTCTAGAATCACCTTGTGGTAGAATGATACGCTTTATTACCAAGTCGCCAATTCGGAATTATGGTGTTTTATTTTGAACTGCGTGCAGAGTTCAGTAATCATCTTGTTGTTCAAATTAGCACCATTATCAGTGATAGCTCTTTCAGGAGACAGCAGGTTTCTCAAATGTATATTTGATAGAATCCATCTTAGAAATCAATAAAGTGGTATGATTCAACATATACTGTCTTAGTCGGCGAGCAGCCCAAGCCAAAGCACAGCAAGCTTTCTCGAGCTGTGAGTATCTTGTTTCACAGTCGGTACCTTTTTGCTAAGGTGGTATATTGCATGCTCTTTTCGACCAGACTCGTCATGTGGCGCCAGCACACCCTATTGAATTTTCTAACACGGTCAAATGCATGATTAGAGGTTTTCCTTCAACTGGTGGCATCAGAATTGGAGGTTCTTGGAGATACTTCTTGATTTTGTCTCAGTAATTTGAAGATGGATTTACAAGTAGCGGTCAAATGGGAGCTAAATCGGGCGACGTGGTCCAGATTTACGATTTCGATCGATGCCCCATGCGGCTGAATAGTCTTTTCTTCTTGCAGTAGTCTGGCAAGCTCTCCAGGTACTTCACAATCTTCCTCACTTCCATCCTCGGCTTGGTAGATCGGATTTTCAAAGTCATAATGAACAGTAGCGGAATTATTATCAACAGGATCCAGAGTGGATATGGATCTGCGATTTGTTACGTGAGTGTGTGCAAGAATACATAGCTTTGTTTAAAAGATGACAGGAAAGATAAAGAGCGCAATATTTGAATGCAAAAAGTCCATTGATTCATTGAATGTGAATATGCTTATGAAAATGACAAAACCCTTGAAAAATTAGCTATTGTGCCCCGGGTATAGACACAATGCTTTGAAACACTAAAATAGCAATAACAATTACTCCTGACTAAAGGAAATCAGGATAGTGTCTTCAGCCTTCCAATTGTCGAGTCCGTCACCAATTGTTGGGAAAATCCAACTATCCGAGTCACAATTGTTATCAGCATCTTCCACAGCATTGACAGTCTCGTCATGATTAGGCAGAGGAGCAGTGATGACATTAGGAGTCTCCGGAGGATCAAATTCAAATTCTCCAGCGTCGATCATATCCTGAATCTTATTTTTCAACAACCAACAATCGTTTGTATCATGCCCGGGGCTATCGGAGTGATATGCACACCTGGCGTTGGGGTTATAACTAGGAGAAGTAGTGTTGGGTTTTGCAGGAGGATCTCTGAGGGTGATTAAATTTGCTTTTAGCATACCCTGCAGTGCTTGTGCTAAAGTCATATTGATCTTCGTAAACTGCCTTCTTCCCATGTGACTCACAGATTTCTTGTCTTTCTTTTTCTCGAGCAAGAGAGCCTTCAGTTCCTACTGCCCCTTGGATAAGTTCAAGATCATCTCCTGGAGTTGAGCATTCTGAGCCTGGAGATCTTTGACAGTTTGTTCGAGGTCCATTTTTCTGTTTGGAGGAAAACCGTGAGAACACTGATCCCTCAGAATACCTGTTATGTAATGTTATGCTATGCAATGTATGAAATGTTTTCAATGTTTAAAGTCCTTGAAATGGTTAGTACAATGCCACGATGTCATGATGTTATGATGTTATGTAAATAACAAGCACAAGCAAGTCACACCGCAATCATTCCTAGGTTTTGAGGCTTGCATGAGTTTCGTAGGTAGGTACCCTCCCCACTGAAGTTTGGTTGGTTCAACCTGTCCTAGAATAGTAACCGGGTTCTAAAAGGATCTCAAATCATCGACCTTTCCTTAAGTCCACTCCAGTGCAACACCAAGTGGTTGACCGAAGCTTCCCTAAAGTCCAATCTCAAAGAGTGTAGTATCGAGTCTCAACCAACCCCAGTCGGAACCGAAGTCAGTTATCTCACTACTTTCTAATGGCTAGGATGAGTCAATTAGGGTTCTAAAGGTCTGGTTAATGCTTTAATGACACCACGCAGACGCCAAATTTCTCCTCAAGTAAACATGAGGAACATCAGGACATCCAAAGTGTCGCATTAACCGTAGCTATCATTTTAACCATTCCAGTATACGCCGGATAGTCGCGATGATCTATTGCTACTTACCTAAGGTGCACTAGATCCGGGTGTAGGATCTTTCACTCAAGTGTAGGATACCCAAGCAATCCCTTAAAAGTAAATCAGACAAATCAAATAGGTGATCTTGTTTTTTAAGGTAACCTCTCTTTTTACATCCCCAGCAGAGTCGCCAGTTCTGTCATACGGTGAACTGACTTGGGGTGTTTTGCTTTGAATCGTAATGTCGCGGATAGCAAGAGTCGCCACCGACTTTTCTTTTATCCAATAAGGAAAGGTGGAAAAGAACAGGAAAGACCTTAATTTAGATTTTGGGTTCGGGAGGTACATTATACAAAGGGAAGGTGTTAGCACCCTTTGTATCCATGGTTATCCATGGGCTCTTAATTGCTTGATCACTTATGTTTTTCTTGTCTGAAAAAGTGGGTGAGAGTTGTTTAGAAAATGTTTTGAAAAGAGAGTTTAACTTTGTAATGATTCTTGTACGAATGTATACAAAGTATTTATCTCGTTTGATTTTGAAAGCTGTTTAGAAAAATATAACTTGACAATGATTCTAGTACGAATGTATGCCAAGTGGTGATTTTCTAATGGAGGTTTTGAAAAGTGTGAGGTGTGAAAAGTAGTTTAAGTTGTGAGCAAGCATTTAGGAGTTATACCTACCCAAGGTCTTTATGGGCATTTCTTATCCTTATGAGGGTAAAATTGTCCTTACTATTGAGAAGTAAGTAGTTTTATCCTTTGGATGTAAAAGGGTCATCGTAGGGTCATCGATTGGTCATTGAAGGCAACATTTGTAAGGATACCTTAGCATTCGAAGGGACGATCATCATTTAACCGTAGGCTACACCGAAGGGTCATCGAGGGACGAAATCATATATTCGAAGGCAACGTCCGAGGGACTATGATTTATTTTGTAGGGACATGATGATTTAACCGAAGGGTCCTTGCTAAGTGTATCCCTATATTCGCGGGACATGACCATAATACCGTAATACTTTAATACCATAGGGTAACAAAGAGAGGTCCAAGATCACATATTCAAAGGCCATATTTTACAATCAATTATGTAATTAGGATGAATCTCCACATTAATACATTAAAATCAATTAAGTAATTAGGTCCACATTAAAATCGATTAAGTAATCAGGATGAATCTCCACAAGGGTATCCCACAAATAAAGTGGAATACCTAGCCAGCTACCCTCTTCGGGAGTATGTGAGTCCTTACAATATTCAGCAAACAGGTCAGAATACCAAATCAGGGTGCAATCGAGGATTACACCGCAAAAGAAACACAGCAGTATGAATGTCAGGCAAAATAACGCATGATTAACATAGAACAGATCAGATAAGCATAAGACATAACAACCAAAATATTAGCGACTGTCACGTTCGCCTCTGCCTCGCCTAGCGAAGGCTTAGCGAATGCTCGCTACATGCTCGCTTAGCGATGTGCTAGCGAGCGGCTGCGGGTTTCGAATTTCAGAACGATACAATCCCAGCCTGCTGCACGCCCTATGGCATTCAATTACAGAAATAACATGGTCAAATATTCAGGATATTCAGGCATACTTAAACTCATATGCAAAATCTAATTACATATCCAAAAATTCAATCATGATGCATTATGTATTTAGAGATTACATATTGGAAGCATAAAACAGTAGTGATGCGCAAACCTGTTTGCAATTGAATTGCAACGTTGAATTGGCAGATCACCTTTGATATCAGATTGAGTTGGGCGGAGGTAACCTTTGTGCAGATGAGTTGCCTTCAGGGTTTCCTTCAGGGTTGCTCTGAATTCTCTCGATTAGCCTCCAAGGTTTGATTGCTAGGGTTCCGGTTCGTCCCCTTCTCCTGTTTTCGTTCCCCCCTTCCTCCGTCTGAAGTTGTGGTATTTATAATGCTCTTTTTGTGACCTAATGGGCTCAGAATGAAGCCCAGAATTTTCTGGTATTCGCAAGCTTCGCTAGGCGAGTATTGTAGCGAAGGGTTCGCTAGGCGAAGGAATTGCTCGCCTAGCGAGCAAGCCAGTTTGGGCCATTTTCTGGATTTTGCCACCTGTATGCTGGGTATTGGTTCCCTTAAGATCAATGCCTTGAAAAATAAGTTAGAGTGCCTTAGAAATGCCTTGTAATATCAACGGGCAAATTTTGGGGTATGACACCCTTTATCCAGCAACACTGACTAATCAACACCGATACGAGACGCGAAGCAAATACAAGATGACGTTAGAACAAGTTGAGGCTAACCAAGTTACCATGAGGACAAACATCAATACGATCCAAGAGAAAATGGACCAGCTGTTGGAGACAATGCTCGCAATCGCCCAAAGAGAGAGGGTTGTGGATGAAGAAGTTGTGGCAAAGAGGAATGATAACACACCAGGTTTGGTCCACCAAGACGAGAGCTTCGCCCACGCCAAGAAGAGTCTGGTTCATATACCGGTAGAAAGAAAAGGAGATGGGGATCATGCAGAGCCTTCTGATGCGTCTGCTCATCATGGATCCGAAATTGGAGATGACCCGTACGATGCTTTCTATGTGCCTGATCAATCAAAGCCTAAGATACTTCCAGATCCTGCTGCAGATAGGCTTCGTGCCTTAGAAAAGAAGATCAAGGCTATAGAGGGGAATAATATCTTCGCGCCTCTGCCATGAACATGCGTTTGGTATCAAATTTGGTCATCCCGGCTAAATTTAAAACTCCTTATTTTGAGAAATACAAAGGCCAAACTTGCCCAAGAAGTCACCTAGTAATGTACTTCAGGAAAATGACTGCTCATACCGAAAACGACAAACTGTTTATACACTGTTTCCAAGACAGTCTAAGTGGAGCGTCTCTAAGATGGTACATGAGCTTAGAGCAAGGGCAGATTCAAAACTGGGAAGATTTGGCTGACGCATTTATCCGTCAATACAAATATAACTTAGATATGGCACCCGACCGAATGCAGTTACAAGGGATGGCCATGAAAGAAAGGGAGTCATTTAAAGAATACGCCCAACGATGGAGAGAGTTGGCTGCTCAGGTAGAGCCACCATTGTCTGAAAAGGAAATGACTGGAATATTTGTGGACACTTTGAAGGACCCATTCTTTGATAGATTAGTGAGTAGTGCATCGTCCTACTTTGCGCATCTAGTCACAATCGGAGATCGCATAGAAAAAGGGTTGAGGGATGGAAAGATTCCAGAAGCTATGGCAGCCCCTAGTGCACCGAAAAAGTATTCTGGAGGCTTCTAGAAGAAAAGAGAAGGTGAAACAAACGTTATATCCAGAGGCTATAAGGGGAAGCAACAGGCTTCATATGGCCAAGTCGCCGCTGTGGTACCCATACCTTATCGACAACCCATACAGCAACAACAAATGTATCAACCGCAGCATCAACAACATCGTCAACCACAGAACACCGCGCCACCAAGACAACTCAGACCAAGGCCTCCAAGAAGGCAACTTGATCCTCTACCGGTACCTTATAGCCAAAATTTCCCATACTTGCAGAAGGAGGGCCTTATGACATTGAGGGAGCTAAAACCGATTATTTTTCCATATCCACCCGGGTATGATGCTAATGCCCATTGTGAGTTTCACATGGGAGCGCCCGATCATACCTTGGAGAATTGTTTTGCATTTCAAAATCGGGTATAAGACTTGATCGAAGCAAAGGCTGTCACCTTCACTCCAAGACGCCCGAACGTGAACACCAATCCCATGCTAACACATGGGGATGCTTCCGTCAGTGCCATTAAGGAGAGTGATCAAGGTGAATTGATTCTTAAGGTTGAAGAAATTCAAACCCCTATCGCCAGGATAGGAGCATAATTGCTGAAGAGTGGTCTAATCCCGAAGGAGCTAGTTGATGAAGAGAACAATAAAAAATTGAGGAATTTTATACAACAAATGTTGGATTAAGGCGAGTTACAGATAAATCGCTGTGTCAAGAGCAAGGGAGAAGAAGAGATAGCCGTGGTAGACATCCCTTATGATGAGGTTAATGTGGAAATCCCTATAAGCCCATTGGTGATAGAATTTCCAGCACCGTTCGCGTATGAAGATGAGAAGGCGGTCCCGTGGATATATCAGCCCAGAGCTTTTAAGCAGGGGCAAGAAGACCAACCCTTGATGATCAACGAACCAAACGTCACCTCGATTATGGGGCCAGCTGGAATAACATGTAGTAGCCGAATGTTTGCACCAAGGACTGTTGATGCTTCTGCAAAAGTGAAAGGGAAGGAAGTTCTTGTCCAAATCCCCGTCCCTAATCAAGAAATGCAAGAAATGCATCTGTCTCCTAAAGCTGCAGTAACTCGTGAAGAGGCCGAGGAATTTCTGAGGATAATCAAGAAGAGTGATTATAAAGTGGTGGACCAATTGAATCAAACCCCTTCAAAGATCTCCATGTTATCTTTGTTGCTTAGCTCAGAAGCGCATAGAAACTCGTTGTTGAAAGTTTTAAGCGCAGAACATATCACGAAAGACATAATGATAGAACAGTTTGACGATGTGATAGCTTGTGTGACCACTGCAAATTTTTTGGGTTTTAACGATGATGAACTACCGGTCGAGGGAAAGAACCATAACAAGGCCCTACATATCTCCTTGAAATGCATAGACATTATACTATCAAGGGTATTAGTAGACACATGTTCCTCGCTGAACGTCATGCCGAAGACCACTTTGATAAAGTTGTCAATGGAAGGGATGATTATGAATCCCAACACCCTAATCGTAAAGGCATTTGATGACTCAAGGTGAGCAGTGATAAGGGAGGTTGACTTACCAACCAAGATAGGCCAAACTATTTTCAATATCACGTTCCAGGTTATGGACATACATCCCGGTTTTAGTTGCCTACTTGGGAGACCATGGATTCACTCCGCAGGCGCCGTCACCTCCACCTTACATCAAAAGCTAAAATTTATTGCGAATGATAAGATGATTGTGATTGGAGGGGAGGAGGATATCTTGGTTAGCCACTTAACATCTTTCCGGTATATCGAGGTGGATGGCGAGATAATCGAGACACCATTCCAATCCTTGGAAGTGGTAAATATGATGGTTGTCCAACAGACATTGGAGACCCCGAAATCAGGACCGTCCATGGCCTCGTGGCAAGGAGCTAAGGCTGTTATGGAAAGTGAAAATGCTCAAGATTGGGGCAAAGTGGTGGAAGTATGAGAGAAGCGAGATAAGTTTGGGTTAGGGTATGACCTGTCATCAATTGAAACCGGTAACCAACATGACAAAGAGCAGATTCCTTTAGTAGAAGAAACATTCACCAGCGCTGGCCACATTTTTGGCAAACAGGTGGCGATGATCAGTGATGAAGATCGCAAAGAGGGGGTGTCTAGCTGGATACGACGAGCCGCACCTAATGAAGAGCTGACAAACTGGAAGGTTGTGGAAGTCCCCCAATTTTTTCAAAACTAATTTTATTATTTGACAAAACCATGTGCTCTGCCCAAGGCGCAGTGGCGTGTTGTAGGGCCTCCTCTATCTTTTTTCAAGAGTTTTTATATCATTAATAAAATGGCAATTTGCATTCAAATTTTTGTTCCTTTCCTTTCGTTTTTCTATTTTACAAAAATGGCATCCAGTTTTATGCACGCACTTTCTAAATAAACTGCATAAATCATAACATGCAGAGACACCACCGAGACCATTGATAACGACACTGCTAGAGTCTGGCATGATTTTGACTGTCCAATCTACCAAGCTGAAGATGAAGTAGGGGAAGATTGTGAACTCCCTGAAGAATTGGCCAGATTGCTCAGACAAGAAGAGAAGGTCATTCAACCACACCAGGAGGACGTCGAAGTTATCAATTTGGGAACAGAAGAAGACAAGAGAGAAGTAAGGGTAGGCGTCGCGCTTCAAGATGCAGTGAAGACAAGATTGATAGAGCTCCTCCTTGAATATGACAACGTGTTTGCATGGTCATACCAAGATATGCCCGAATTAGACACTGATATCGTGACCCACAAGCTTCCCCTTAAAGAAGAGTGCTATGCTGTCAAACAAAAGCTAAGAAGAACTCGACCGGATATGGCTCTCAAGATCAGAGAAGAGGTGAGAAAGCAGTTTGACGCCGGTTTTCTGGAAGTCTCTAAGTATCCACAATGGGTTGCCAACATTGTACCGGTACCAAAGAAAGACGGGAAGGTCCGCATGTGCGTAGACTACCGAGACTTAAACAGAGCCAGTCCCAAAGACAATTTCCCATTACCTCACATTGATGTATTGGTGGATAACACAACTCAGTTCTCTATATTTTCCTTTATGGATGGCTTCTCTGGATACAACCAAATTAAAATGGATCCCGAGGACATGGAGAAGACCACACTCATTACCCCTTGGGGCACCTTTAGTTACAAAGTAATGCCATTTGGATTAAAGAACGCTAGGGAAACATATCAACGTGCTATGGTGACTCCCTTTCATGACATGATTCATGAAGAGATTGAGGTGTATGATGACGACATAATTGCCAAATCCCAGACAGAAGAAGAACATATCACTAACCTGGAGAAACTGTTTGCTCGTTTGAGGAAGTTTAGGTTGAGACTTAATCCTAACAAATGCACATTTGGGGTTCGATCTGGGAAGCTTTTAGGCTTTATTGTAAGCCAAAAGGGAATTGAAGTAGATCCCGACAAGGTTCGAGCCATTCAGAACATGCCTACACCAAGGACTGAGAATGAGGTTCGTGGTTTCTTGGGGAGACTGAACTACATCACCAGGTTTATCTCTCACCTTACTGCCACATGTAAACCAATATTCAAGCTTCTAAGGAAGAATCAAGGCGTGGAGTGGAATGATGACTGCCAAATAGCCTTCGATAAAATCAAAGAATACTTGCAAGAGCCGCCGATTCTGATGCCCCCTACAGAAGGGAGACCTCTCATCATGTATTTAACCGTGTTCGACGAGTCCATGGGTTGTGTATTGGGCCAACAAGATGAGACTGGTAGAAAAGACCATGCCATATATTATTTGAGCAAAAAGTTTAATGATTGCGAGACCAGATATTCACTACTCGAGAAGACTTGTTGTGCACTCTCATGGGCCACTAAGCGTCTCAGGCAGTACATGCTAACCCACACGACCTGGTTGGTATCTAAAATGGATCCCATCAAGTACATATTCGAGAAACCAACTCTTATCGGTAGGATTGCCCGATGGCAGATGTTGTTATCAGAATACGATAGTCAATATGTTGCGCAAAAGGAAATCAAAGGAAGAGTATTAGCAGATCATCTTGCTCACCAACTGCTGGAGGATTAGCAACCTTTGAAGTTTGACTTCCCAGATGAGGATATCATGGATGTTAAGGATGCTGAAAACCCCGAACTAGAGGAAAGTCTTGAGCCAAAAGCAGGCTGGACGCTCATGTTTAACGGCACTTCAAATGCAATAGGCCATGGAATAGGGGTAGTGCTGATGTCTCCCAAGAATTTCCATGTACCGTTCACCGCAAAGCTCTGTTTTACCTGCACAAATAACATGGCCGAGTATGAAGCTTGCATACTAGGGTTGGAAGAAGCTATTGAGTGGAAGCTCAAGATACTAGAAGTATTCGGGGATTCCGCTCTAGTGATACATCAGATCAGAGGTGATTGGGAAACAAGACACGCTAACCTAATTCCATACCGGGATTACGTGCCGAAGCTACTCCTAAAATTCGACAAAATCAATTTCTCTCATATTCCTCGAGAAGAGAATCAGATGGCAGATGCCTTAGCAACTTTGGCTTCCATGTACAAATTAATATGGCCTAACCATCAGCCTCACATTGAAATTAGGCGTTTTGACGAACCTGCACATTGCCTGACGACAGCAGAAGAGCCAGATGGTAAACCCTGGTTCTTTGATATCAAACAATATCTGAAGAAGCGGGAATATTCGGCAGAGGCTTCCAGCCTTGACAAAAGGACCCTCCGGAGGTTGGCATTAAAGTTCCTCTTGAGCGGGGAGGTGTTGTACAAGCAGAACTATGACATGGTTTTGTTGAGGTGTGTGGACAAACACGAAGCTGATCAGCTTATGAAGGACATACATGAAGGGCCCTTCGACACGCACGCAAATGGGCATGCCATGGCAAAGAAAATCCTAAGGGCAGTTTACTACTGGTTAATGATGCAAGTCGACTGTTATCATTACACCAGAGCATGCTACAAATGCCAAATCTATGCTGACAAAATACATGTACCGCCTACCCCGCTAAATGTTATAGCATCACCTTGGCCTTTCTCTATGTGGGGCATCGACATGATTGGAATGATAGAACCCAAAGCATCTAATGGACACAGATTTATCTTGGTGGCCATAGACTACTTTACCAAATGGGTGGAAGCCGCATCTTATGCGAATGTCACGAAGCACGTAGTCGCCCGTTTCTTAAAAAACAATATCATATGTCGATATGGGATTCCCAACAAAATCATCATGGATAACAGGTCCAATCTCAACAACAAGACCATGGAGGAGTTATGCACAACGTTCAAGATCGAGCATCACAACTCATCACCATATCGGCCTAAGATGAATGGGGTTGTTGAAGCTGCAAACAAAAATATCAAGAAAATCATCCAAAAGATGGTTGTCACGTACAAGGATTGGCATGAGATGTTACCTTTTGCGTTACATGGCTATCGCACATCGGAGCGAACTTCAACAGGGGCAACCCCTTATTCCTTGGTATACGACATGGAAGCAGTTCTCCCTATAGAAGTGGAGATCCCCTCGATGAGAGTCTTGATGGAGGCTAAGCTAGACGAGGAAGAATGGGTTCAATCAAGGTACGACGACCTCAACCTTATTGAGGAGAAACGCTTGAAAGCGTTAGGTCACGGTCAACTCTATCAGAGGCGTCTTAAGAAGGCATTCCACAAGAAAGTTCGTCCCAGGGTGTTTCAAGAGGGGGATTTGGTGCTAAAGAAAATCTTGCCCATTCACAAAGACTCCAGAGGGAAATGGACACAAAACTATGAAGGACCATTTGTGGTGGTTAGAGCCTTTTCTGGAGGCGCTATAATCCTAGCAACTACGGACGGTGATGAATTGCCACTTACCACCAATACTGATGCTGTTAAAAATTACTTTGCCTAAAAAAGTGGAATAATAAAAGCCGCTAAATCGAAAACCTGAAAAGGCGATTTAGGCAAAAAAAGGCTATCCCGGTGGATCGAAAACCCAAAAGGGCGATCCAGGCAAAAATTAGGGATAAAAAAAATTGACCCGCTGAGTTGAAAACCCGAAAGGGCGGCTCAGGCAAAAATTGGTATCCTGCTGGATCGAAAACCCGAAAGGGAGGTTCAGGCAAAAGTTAGGGATTAATTCCAAGGCAAAGAGCTGTACTTTCAGGCATCTGACGTATCCCTCGAAGACAAAGAATCAATCTACCTAACTTTTCAAAAGCGAGGTGCTCGGACTATCAAAGACATAAGGATCATAGCAGTGTGGAAACTCAATAGGAACTCAATTTTTATTGTCGTTTTGTTTCCATGCACAACAATTACCTCATTAAGTAACTACATCTTTATGTACAATCACCCATTCAGGGGTCGAATCAATAAAAGAGAAATTTTCTCGACAAAACGTGCCCAAATTATTGTGTATTTTGTCTGTTTATTTGCGAGGCACCTTTATTTTTTATAAACATCACTCTTAAAATTTTGGAGAAAATAAAACACGTATTTGAACAAAGTGATAAAATTGCTTTTGAAACAGTAAAAGGACAAATCCCTTAGTCTCCAAGTTCGTTCTTGTTTTTCATAGAGGTGTAGGACTGTTTGCAGACACCTATGCTCCTTTCAATCACTAATTCACGCCTCTCATAAATGTACTCATGGTATAGCCAAACCGGGGCAAGACTCCATTGCATTTCCAACGGAAGCATTAATAAATCATGGTCAGAGTATCGCGTGTTGAGAAGTCTGGACCCTTCAGTGGCTTGGAGCGACCCAAACATATTCCCAAATTACCCGGTGGGGCATCAAGACTTGATCTCCATTGGCCACCCCGATAACAAAAGTCCACAGTATTGGCATCATTCCCCAAAGCAAAAACACCTTAACCGGGGCATATCCCAATTACCCATTTGCATACCCGCATACATCACATGTGCCATGTGCATCAATTACATACATAATCTTCCTACCAAATAGGAAAATTCACCAAGAAATAATCGTACCAATCATTGGCATACATATGCATAGCATTGTACGATTCACATTCCTATATGCACATCCTAAATATCCCCAGTAATTGCATACTTGCATGCATCTCATGCATCATCCCATGCATGGTATTCCCACCTAAAATGGAACATCATACAAAAATCAAATATAAAATATCAGGATCCAATGTCATTCATGTATATCTTAGACATTCCTCATTTCCAAATAAAGTTATTACCCTGCATGTGCTCGTGGAATCATTTTCCAGTAAGCCATTTTTTCAACTTTATGATTAATAATGATATTCCCAGCATTTTCTTTACTGTTTGAGATGCTGCTTCATCAATATGAAGAGTCTCATTCCAGATTTCTTTTAGAGATACTGCTCTAATATCCTCGAAGAGTCTTAGATTCAATTAAGGTATCATTCCCTCGTTCGGAATATCTTAATTCTATCAGATAAGATGTTGCTTCGACTCGATACAGAGAATCTCATTTTTGCTGTTTGAGATGCTGCTTCATAAATATGAAGAGTCTCATTCCAGATTTCTTTTAGAGATACTGCTCTAGTATCCTTGAAGAGTCTTAGATTCTTTTAAGGTATCTTTCCCTTGCTGGAACATCTTAATTATATCATATAAGATGCTGCTTCGACTCGATACAGAGAATCTCATTTTTGTTGTTTGAGATGCTACTTCATCAATATGAAGAGTCTCATTCCAAATTTCTTTTAGAGATACTGCTCTAATATCCTCGAAGAGTCTTAGATTCAATTAAGGTATCATTTCGTCATTCGGAATATCTTAATTCTATCAGATAAGATGATGTTTCGACTCGATACAGAGAATCTCATTTTTGCTGTTTGAGATGTTGCTTCATCAATATGAAGAGTCTCATTCCAGATTTCTTTTAGAGATACTGCTCTAATATCCTCAGAGAGTCTTAGATTCAGTTAAGGTATCATTCCCTCGTTCAGAATATCTTAATTATATCATATAAGATGCTGCTTCGACTCGATACAGAGAATCTCATTTTTGCTGTTTGAGATGCTGTTTCATCAATATGAAGAGTCTTATTCCAGATTTCTTTTAGAGATACTGCTCTAGTATCCTTGAAGAGTCTTACATTCAATTAAGGTATCTTTCCCTTATTGGAACATCTTAATTCTATCATATAAGATGTTGTTTCGACTCGATACAGAGAATCTCATTTTTGCTGTTTGAGATGCTGCTTCATCAATATGAAGAGTCTCATTCCAGATTTCTTTTATAGATACTGCTCTAATATCCTCGAAGAGTCTTAGATTCAGTTAAGGTATCATTCCCTCGTTCGGAATATCTTAATTCTATTATATAAGATGCTGCTTCGACTTGATACAGAGAATCTTATTTTTGCTGTTTGAGATGCTACTTCATCAATATGAAGAGTCTCATTCCAAATTTCTTTTAGAGATACTGCTCTAGTATCCTCGAAGAGTCTTAGATTCAGTTAAGGTATCATTCCCTCGTTCGGAATATCTTAATTCTATCATATAAGATGCTGCTTCGACTCGATACAGAGAATCTCATTTTTGCTGTTTGAGATGCTGCTTCATCAATATGAAGAGTCTCATTCCAAATTTCTTTTAGAGATACTGCTCTGGTATCCTCGAAGAGTCTTAGATTCAGTTAAGGTATCATTCCCTCGTTCAGAATATCTTAATTCTATCAAATAAGATGCTGCTTCGACTCGATACAGAGAATCTTATTTTTGCTGTTTGGGATGCTGCTTCATCAATACGAAGAGTCTCATTCCAAATTTCTTTTAAAGATACTGCTATAGTATCCTCGAAGAGTCTTAGATTCAATTAAGGTATCTTTCCCTTGCTGGAACATCTTAATTCTATTATAAAAGATGCTGCTTCGACTCGATACAGAGAACTCTCACTTTTACTGCTGAGATGCTGCTTCATCAATATGAAGAGTCTCATGCCAATTTTTTTAGAGATACTGCTCTAGCATCCTGGAAAAGTCTTGAGATTTAGCTGAGATATCATTCCATTACTAAAATATCTCGATTATGACGTCCAAGATACTGTTCTGACAACTCCCAGAAAGTCTTGACTGTTCCATTTTTACCTTAGGATAATTTCTCTTACTATTTCTCACTGCATTTTCTTCCTGTATTTTCTTCCTTGCATTTTCAAGGACAAAATTCGGGTCTTTCTTGTATTTAATGATCTCCCACTGTGAATGTACAAAGACTGTTGTCATACCCCAATTTCGTCCGGGTAAGAAAATCTTTCACCAGCATTCACAACCAGAAGTTATAAGGCATAAACTCTATCTTAGGGTTTCTCAACCCTAAGCTACTCCAAACTTCCCATCATTCCTAAAGGCACGTTTAATACTCACATGTTCATTCTAAAGAAAACTCTCAGTGTCATCAAACTTTCAACAATTCTTTCAGTGGCGTTTCATCTGTTAAGTTCCTTGTTCATGACCCATAAAATCCGTTGTGTTTATCTCTTATCTCTATTACTAAGGCATGGGATGGTATGCACATTTTTGGGGCTTGTTGGTTATAAAAGGCCCATTTTGGTTATCCATGAAACCTTTTTGTTTAAAAGCCCACTCCTATCAACATGTACACAATTAATATTTCAAGTTTGAGGTGTGGTTCAAATCTTTTTTTACACGTACTAGTCCAAGGCCACTTTCTTATTAGCAAGTATTGAAAGCCATTCTACTTGTGATGATCGCTTGATTGGCCCAAGTTTGCAGGCCCATTTTTACATCCCAAATATTTTGTGCCAAATTTTAATCCTTCATAAGTGTCTAAATTCAAGTTGCATTTTGAAGCATGTATATGATTGTTTTAGTTTAAGGTTAATTATAGGAAGGAACTGTTATGATGGATAACGTTTTAAGGCTCTCGTATTTAGACCTATGCGCCATGATCTTTTGTTGGCTTCATGATGGAGTTAAGTTTTAAATGCTTTGACGTGTGTTTCATTTTATGCCTTTGGTTATGCTTTTTATTTGGCCGATAATAGTATACTAAAGGCAACCACTTTTGGAACAATCACTCTTTTATTTTTTGGTGACCCAAACAGTTTTCAATAAGGTATTTCTCTAAACTTGAGTGTTTAAAAAATTGTTATACAAACCAAGTTCTAATCTAGGGTCTTACAAATAGTCCAAAAGTATTACAAATATTGTCCTAAAATCCAAATGTTACATCTTAAATGTATGAAATTGAGATCAAAGTATTTTACTATAAATTCAGTTATTGAAGGAGAAGCTTTGGGAACACCATTGCCAAAGACCACCCTTTGGATTTAAGCACCCTAATTCCAACTCCCTCATGGAGTTGGTACAACGGGCCGTCCTTCCCACTTGGACTTACCATTGTGACCTGCGAAAGATAATAGCTTAAGTCAAAAGTCTTATCACCATAAGCACTTAAAAGCTGAAAAATAATTGATAATTTAATCAGGTAAACACTTTGCACAGGGGACCACAAGGAACGCCAAAAAAGCGTATTCGCTACAGACACCAAGTTCATTCGTAACGAATCCACAAAATCTGGATCCCCACGAAATATGGGATGAACAAAAGATATCCTGACAGATTCATCCTAGGATTTACTAGCTCGTCATTAAGAAGATAGACTTCACAATCTCACTACAAGTACCCAACTATGACATTGAGCGAAGGACACCGTTAATTTCTGCAAAAAATCCAAATAACCTTTCCATCAACATAACCATCAAAAGCGCTCAAAGGTAGAAAAGAACAGAGGAAGACGAAAAGAGTTTAAAGTTAGGAGGAAACTAATCTTGAACGCCGCGGAGAAGACGTCGCCGACGACCCACTTCCGATCAAGTATACCTCTTCTTTCTCCTTCTCTTAAAATATTTGCATCATTTTGTTTGCCTCGACGAGCTGACCAAAACCCCCATAACAATTGCTTGAAATCTCCGCCGTTGTAGCTTCATTCACAGAATTAGGGTTTTGACCTTGAATGTTTATATTTAATTTGTTTTTGTGTTCGTTTGGCTTGAGGAGAAGATTTATATGGTTTGGTTTATGAAAATTTCCGTTTAGGTTTTTGTGTGTGATTTAAGATCTCCGATCTAAGACATTGGTTAGCCTTTTGTTGTTTTCGTGACCAGATCTGTGATCGTGAGGTTAGAATATGAAGGTTTAGGTTTAGTTTCGTTGATTCGGGGTAAGGGTTCGCCGGAGAAGAAGGTGGTGCCACCGTCGTTGGCCGGAAACCACCGTCTTCTCCGGTAGGTTCTGGCCGCGATTTGGTTTAGGAGTTGCAGAGCTCTGGCTGCTCTAAGTTGAGAGAGAGAGTGAAGTGTGTGGCGAATGTTTGCATGTCCCGAGTTTAAGTCATTTTAAGTTGCCGCTGGGTGTCCAAAGATGGCTATGACAGATGTCCTTGACCTTGGACACTTGCCGCTTGTGGTTTGATCACCAGCAAAACGTTTCTACACGCTAAGGTACATCAGGTAACTGTGCGCCCTCCCCATCTACCGTCTGATCTAAGGACCAAGTCAGACTTCCTGATCTGACGGTCCAGAAGCGTCCCCGTGAGTCAACACGGTTGACCGAGACTTTTCAGGGCTTTGTATTTTGGTTTAGGCCAATTCATCCTGGGCCTGCATCCGTTTGTCTATTGGAACACCCCTTTAGTCCAGTTTTGACATATTTCATTTTGGGCTTAGCTTTTATCCCAAGGCCCGAACTGTTTATTATTATTTTGTTTAGTCCATATTTATTTGCTTATTTGATTTAAGTAGAGCTTTATTGATTAATCAAATTTTTATTATCATTTCTAAAAATAATTAAAATCATTTGACTACCTATTATTATTATCATCATCATTAGTTATTTTAATTATATAATTATTCATTTTTTTGGGATTTGTAAGATTTATTTGTATTAATACTTATTTAGTCGCTTGTATAAGTGTTCAATTTTATATGCGTGTTGTGCTACATTTATGACAAAACATTCCCATTCCATCAATCCAAACCAATTTTAAAAAACAAATCAAACAATTCTCGATTTAAAGTCGAGCCCATTTTCAAACACCTTTGTAAGTCGATCGCTTTTAAAGCATCGTCATCAACCTCACATAGCTTACTCTTGGGCTTTCTTACAATGAGACCTAGTCGATTATTAATTGATCGATTAGATGAACGATTCACTAAATAAAATCCACTTCATTCATAAAAATAAATTTAAAACCTCGATCCAACATCGAGTATTCTTTATTAAAATTAAATTAAAATACCTAATCACAATTAAATACCATTTCAGTTGGAAATGAAAAAGGAGATGGTTTTGAGTTTTCAACTCCTCTCCTCGATTATTTGAATACGAGTTCTTTTACTCGGTTAGTCGAATAATCGTCATTTCTAATCCACTTAAGCATAAGTAAATCAAAACGTTCTTACAATAAATAAAAATGAAATGGGGGATGGTTTTAACCCTTTAACTCCTCCCCTCGATTGTTTGAATACGAGTTTTCTTACTCGGTCAGTTAAACACTCGTCACTTCGTTACAAACTTCTAAACCCAGATTAAATCAAATTATTTTCATAATAAGTTAAATGAAAAGGGAGATGACTTTGAGTTTTCAACTTCTTTCCCCAATTGTTTGAATACGAGTTCTCTTACTCGGTCAGTCAAACAATTGTCATTTTTCACAAACATACAACTTAATCAAATCATTTTTATAACAAACTATACGAAAAAGGATATGGTTTTGAGTTTTCAACTCCTCTTCTCAAATGCTTGGATATGAGTTGTCTTACTCAGTCATTCAAGTACTTGTCGTTCATTCTAAAATACGTCAACCGTACGCAAACTAATCTTCATAATCACTCAGGTGAAAAAGAAAGCGGTCTAGAGTCTTCTATTCCCTTTCTCGATTATTAGGATACGAGTTGTCTTACTCGATTATCAGAGTATTCGTCATCCATTCAAAATACCTTAATTATTATCAAATCCTTTCTATAATTAAGGATGAAAAAGAAAATGGTCTAGAGTCTTTTATTCCCTTTCCCGACTGTTAGGATACGAGTTGTCTTACTCAACTATCCGAGTAATTGTCATCCAACCAAAAACATCTTAACCAATCAAAACATCCAACATATTAATCCAACTTGTCACCCTCGTGTGACCAAAACTCTTTTCAGGAAAAACACTGTTTAATCCTTTCTAACGCGCATAACAAACTAGTCCTCAAGCCTCCGCGGAGAATAGACAAGCCGACGTTTAGCCTTTAGAAAGCGATCTAAACAATTGTTCATTAAAAAAACACCAACCAACCAACCGTAGTTCCCCGAACTACGAATGCTCTGACTTCCTTATTACACCATAAGGATACGTAGGCACGAGATTGCGAGATCTTGGCGAGCACACTAATAAAAAACCTCCTTTTTTCCCTTTTTGAGGTTCCCATCAATTTCTATTTACAATATATTTATAACCCGAAGATAACAAACAACATTAACTAACATTCAATCTCAAATTAGAACTAAAAGGTTCCCGTTGAGTACAACGGACGTGAGGGGTGCTAATACCTCCCCCTTGCGTAATCAACTCCCGAACCCGAATATGGTTGCGACGACCATTATTCTAGTTTTCGAAATGTTTTATCGATATTTTCCTATCCCTTTATTGGGATAAATAAAGTTCGGTGGCAACTCTGTTCGAACATAAATTTTCCGCGACCATCGCGAGGAATCGTATTTTTTGAGATGCGACAATGGGTAAATAACCTGAGTGGATTAGATCTAAACCACACCGGTGGGAAGATTTAAGACCACCACCACCATCAGATATCACTGAAGAACCGAAAACAGGGGTAAATCTGAAGCAGCTACCAGTAAATATGAAGTATGTATTTCTAGATACTGAGAAAAAATGCACAGCTATTATCAATGCCAGTCTACAAAGTGTCCAAGAAGCAGAACTCGTTCAAGTGCTAAAATAATACATGGGTGCAATCAGATGGGCAATCGATGATTTGAAAGGTATAAGCTCGACAGTTTGCATGCACAAGATCTTAATGGAAGATGATCACAAGCCGGTGGTGCAACCACAACGAAGACTTAACCCAACAATGAAAGAAGTGGTACGCAAAGAAGTTGTAAAATTATTGGATGCGGGATTAATTTACCCTATTTCCGACAGCTCATGGGTAAGTCCAGTCCATGTGGTACCAAAAATGGGGGGCACTACGGCGATTAAAATTGAGAAGAATGAGTTAATTCCAACCAGAACTGTTACAGGTTAGCGGGTGTGCATCGACTACAGGAGACTAAACATTGCAACACGAAAAGACCATTTTCCGTTACCATTCATTGATCAAATGCTGGAAAGGTTAACCGGTCATGACTACTATTATTTCCTCGATGGGTACTTGGGATACAATCAGATTGCGGTTTCCCCTGAAGATCAAGAGAAGACTGCCTTCACATGCCCCTATGGTGTTTTCACTTACAGAAGAATGCCATTTGGGTTGTGCAACGCACCTGCCACTTTTCAAAGGTGTATGACATCAATCTTTGTCGACATGCTTGAAAAGCATATGGAAGTATTTATGGATTACTTTTCAGTATTTGGTTCTTCATTTGATAAATGTTTAACTAACTTGTCACTTGTGTCAGAAAGATGCCAGCAAACAAATTTGATCCTGAGTTGGGAAAAGTGCCATTTCATGGTACGTGAAGGGATAGTATTAGGACACAATATTTCCAACAGAGGCATCGAAGTGGACATAGCAAAAGTGGAGGTAATAGCTAATTTACCACCACCGGTGAATGAAAAAGGCATTCGAAGCTTCTTTGGACATGCGGGGTTCTACCGCAGGTTCATAAGAGATTTCTCCAAGATCGCAAAACCACTAACTAGCCTACTGGTGAAAGACACGCCGTTTCTTTTTGACAAAGAGTGCAGGGAAGCCTTCGAGACCCTGAAGAAGGAACTTGTGTCAGCCCCCATAGTTATTGCCCCTAATTGGTCTCTCCCTTTTGAGATCATGTGTGATGCAAGTGATAATGCAGTAGGGGCAGTATTAGGGCAACGAAAGGAGAAGCTTCTGCATGTGATCTACTATGCAAGTCACGTATTGAACCCCACTCAAATGAATTATGTAACCACCGAGAAAGAGCTCCTTGATGTTGTGTATGCTTTTGATAAATTCAGATCCTATTTGTTGGGATCAAAGGTAATTGTGTATATTAACCATGCAGCGTTAAAATATCTCTTTGCCAAACAGGAATCAAAACCAAGGTTGTTGCGATGGATCCTACTGCTACAAGAGTTCGACCTGGATATCAGAGACAAAAAGGGGAGTGAAAACACCGTTGCTGATCACTTGTCTCGGATGACTCCGATTCAAGAAACAGAAGAAACACACCCCATCAGAGATGAGTTCACCGCCGAATGTATCCTAACCGTTACGCATATCCCCTGGTTCGCAGATTACGCAAACTTTGTGTTAGGTGGACTAATACCTGATGATTTTGACTCTAATAAAAGGAAAAAGTTTTTGCATGAGTGCGGGTTTTATATGTGGGACAATATGTTCTTGTACAAAAAGGGAATAGATGGCCTGGTGAGAAGATGTGTTCCGGAGGAAGAGCAAAGGGACATACTCAAAGCTTGTCACAACTCAGAATATGGAGGACATTTTAGCGGAGCTAGAACCGTAGCAAAAGTCCTCCAGTCTAGACTGTACTGGCCTACATTGTTCAGAGATGCATAAAAGATAGTGAAAGAGTGCGACAGATGTTAGAGAATAGGTAACATATCAAAGAGAAATCATATGCCTCATAATACCATGTTGGAGGTAGAACTGTTCGATGTATGGGGAATAGACTTTATGGGACCCTTCTCACTGTCCTTTGGAAAGCAATACATTCTGGTCGCAGTTGACTATGTGTCAAAATGGGTGGAAGCAGTAGCATTACCCACGAATGGTTCTAAAGTGGTGATCAATTTCCTAAAGAAATGTATCTTCGCTCGGTTTGGGGTACCAAGAGCACTCATTAGTGACAGAGGTACCCACTTTCTGAACAAGCTGATGGAGAACATATTAAGGAAATACAATGTAAAGCATAAAACCGCTACACCATACCATCCCCAGACAAATGGACATGTTGAAGTGTCAAATCAGCAGATAAAGCAGATTCTGGAAAAGACAATTAGCGCATCACGAAAGGATTGGTCGATCAAGCTAGAGGATGCGCTATGGGCACATTTAAAACCCCCATAGGTATGTCCCCATACCAACTAGTCTATGGTAAAGCTTGTCATTTGTCGCTCGAACTCGAGCACAGGGCATTCTGGGCTACCAAATTTCTCAACTATGATCTGTCCAAAGCAGGGAAATCTAGGATTCTTCAATTACAAGAGCTGGAAGAATTCAGAAATCGAGCATATGAGAATGCCAAGATATACAAAGAATAAACCAAAACATGGCACGACCGTCACATTCAGAAGAAAGAACTTCAGGAAGGGCAACTGGTATTATTATTTAATTCGAGGTTGAAGTTGTTCCCTAGTAAACTAAAGTCGAGATGGTCAGGACTCTTTATGATACAGAAAGTATTCCCGCATGGAGCCATTGAACTGAGAAATCCAGCAAATGGGGACACATTCAAGGTAAATGGACAGAGAGTCAAACCGTACCTACAAGACCAGGAGGGTGGTCTGATAGACAAAGTCCGTCTTACCTGAAAAGAGGAAGGACTGTCGAGCCATGTGACGTTAAACGAAGCGCTTCGTGGGAGGCAACCCACGTAATTTTAATTTTAATCAGTGTGTGCATGTTTGTAGGTTTACAAAGGAGCTCTACAAAGGAGGGGAAAATCACTTCAATAAATGTATAAGTCATGTCGAACGGAAAAATAACGCTACCGGAGGTTGAACGGAAGAAAAAATCTGAAAAACGACCAAAATTGCAGTCTGACACGGGTGCCCGTGTCAGGATCTTGGTCAACCATGGAGAAAGAGTGAAAAACAGTGGCCTGACACGGCCACCCGTGTCAACCATGGAGAAAGAGTGAAAAACAGTGGCCTGACACGGCCATCCGTGTTATCTCTTAACCACACTCCACCCACCTTTTCACCTTATCATTAGTCAGATTTTCACAACCTATTCCACCTTCTCTCTCTTAAACTTCATTATTATAATTCTCTCTCTAAACCCTTACCAAAACTCCATTAAACCTCCTCCCTCAAAGCTTCCATAACCACCACTTCCATTATCCTATCGCCATAACACCCTTCACAACTATTACTCAATTTGTCATCCTCGTTCTAACCACGGTTTTAGAATTTTCTAACTCCCTATATCAGAAATTTCAAATTTCTTGCAGGTCCAAAATGCCCTCGAGGAGAATTCTAACCGGAAAGCAACAACTTGCTGAGATGTCAAGGTCACGGAAGCGACCCAGCCGGAACCCAAATCCGCACAACATTCTATTTGACAATCCAGAACAGGAAAAGTAGTATCAAGTCCACCGAAAACGAAAGCTCACACCTACCAGGTATATGTGAGAGCATACTTTGAACGCATTAGGGCTAAAAATTGAAGTGTACAGGATGTTCCATGTATTAGGGATGTTAGAGTTTATGAGTCTTGAAGCGCTGACGTATGAGCGCATCACGCTCGAATTCCTTAGCACGCTGGAATTCCAACTCGAAAAGAGATGGATCGACACCACCAGGTACTATTTTATGACTTTCCGTTTCCGTCTGTTTAATAATTATCATGAATTGTTTGTGGAAGAATTGGCAGGGATACTCCGACCCCCACTGTACGAACCGGGAGCGGTCCCAGATGGGTTCTCGCCAAAGGACTTCTGGATTGCCATCACGAGGAGGACGAATTACACCTCCAAGGGTGCTAAAGCCTCCGGCATCCAGAACCCGTGTTTTCGTTATGCCCATAAGGGTTTGGCCTACACCCTGTTTGGATGGGGTGATAGCACAGGTGTAGCCACTCAGCGAGAATTATTTTTTATGTACTCGATGGCGTAAAACAAAACCATCAATGTAGTTGCCTTTGCAGCTGATTATCTTGGCAGGGTTGGCCGAGAAAACTCTGGAGGCATCTCCGTCGGCGGCATGATCACCAAAATCGCTGAACATTTCGGGTATTAGGCGGTTTTACTTGAAGACACTCCGGTGGCAGTTTATTATGGCTCTTCCGGATCCAGACAGAGTTAGTATTACTGACTGTGCAAACTGGCTATATGTAAGTGCTGACCCCGACACGGAGGAAGGCCACGACACTGAGCACTTTGCTGCAAGTGAGCAGTTTGCAGGTGACCATGTGGATGCCATAGAAGCAGAAGAGGAGGAACCTCAGGAATAGTTTGTACCCCCACATTCGGAGCCTACCTAGCAGGATGCAGGATCCTCTTCCTGGTCCGTCGACCAATGGACCTAGGTACAAACTGAGTTGGGCGACTTAAGGACTGAGCAGACACAACAAGGTATCGAGCAAGCCCGACAGGGGGCAATATTGGATGAGATGAGCAGCATGATGCGGCAATTGATGCTGCATTTTCCACACCCACCTCCTCAGTAGAGTACTATGAGTTTCCTCCTTCGCTCTTGTTCGCAAACATTGAGGCCAATGTTTGGTTCAAGTGTGGGGGAAAGTTTATGTTATTTTTAGTATTGTTATTTTCAGAATTTTGTTACTTTCCTAATAATTTTGTTAAAAATACTTTATTACGTTCTATATTTGGTTTTTCTGTGTTATGGTACATTATGCTGCAAGTGTTTCAGGTATGCGGTGTTATTGTGAAATTAGTAATGATCATGACTGGGAGTGGATGAAAGGATCACTCCACTTACCATTGCTTGTTGTAAAGGATCTTCCCAGGAAGTCGACACTGCTGAAGAAGAAAGATCGGACGCAACGTATACAACTTAACCAACATAAGTGCCTTGTGCATTCCAAAGTAAGGAAGAAGTCGCACCATACTAGAGGTACTGTGGAGACTGTCAAAGCTTTACCTAACAGGGTGAGTCATAGAAAGCCAAACACATTGATCATCATGAGCGATATTCAGGTATGTCTTTATCACTCTAAATTTATGTAGATTCTCTGGGACTGCCACTGCATAACTACACACACTGAGGCACGTTGTTTGAATATAACCTTGAGCCTTTCTAGCCTTCCCAATAATTCTATCCTTTGTAAACCCCATTTGAGCCTGTATCCATTTTTTTGTTTAACCCTTAAATGTATCCCGCGACCAAAACACTTCCTTACCTTGTTCATAGTCAAGTTGATATTATTAAGCTGTGTTGAAATTCTAAGTTTGGGATAAAACCCTATGAGTTCCAAAAACCAAGGTAAGTGCAAAAAAAAGAAAGAATCATCGAGAAAAAAAAAGAGAAAAGAAAATAAACTCAAGGGTTCAAAAGAAGCACGAGCCAAAGAAGGGCACTCGGTTGAAAAACAAGAATAGAAAAGAAAAACCGAGCGAAAAAACAAAAAAAAGAACATTTTAAGAAAGGAAAATGAACCAACACAGTGAAAATAACAATAACATTGACTCTGAACCCAAAACCACTTGTTTCCCATTTTGTTTAAATATCCACACCATAACCCAAGCCCCGTTACAACCTGAAAGACATCAAAAAGTGTGTGTGTGTGTTGTGTGTAGGTGATATGAAAAGAGAGACTATTCAAACTTGTGAGTTGATATTGCATATTCTGAATTATGAGTGAAAACACTTAACCCCGAGAGACTTTGTGAGAATGTGATATAAGCTAACAGGTGAAATGGTGCCTCGAAGTGGAAGTGCGACTGAAGACTCACAAGGAAAAGCAGGAACTATAAAAGGAAGAGTGAAGACGTTAGTGAATGATCTCAGCAGTGTCAGGAAAAATAAAGAATCCTGGGGAGTGACACGCAATGTCATCTGAAACATTACTTGAGGACAAGCAATGACCTAAGTTTGGGGTTGTAATCAGTCACCATTTTCATTAACTTTTCGTTACTGATCCTACAAGAAACCGAGGATTTTGAGACACTGTGCAAGAATTTTGGTACTTTTCAAGGCAATTTTACTTCCCATATAATATTTGAGCATTTCCATTCATTGTCATGTTTTACGCTATATTTTCGTGATTTTACGTGTAGGATATCTGTGTTTTTGTCCAACAGGTCCAGGTGGAAGAACCGAGGAACTCAGAGCGAGACAGTGCGGAATTCCAGCAAGCAAAGGAATGGAAAAACTCCGGTACAGGAGGCCTGACACGGCCACCCGTGTCACCTAACACGGTCACCCGTGTCACCTAACACGGTCACCCGTGTCACCTGACACGGGCCGTGTCAGGCAGAAAGAGAATGAAAGCCAAAATAGTAGACTGACACGGCCCGTGTCAGGCCTTATCCTCAACCGTGTTAAGCCCCCATGGGCGTGTCAAGTGAAGCAGTAAGCTGACACGGCCACCCGTGTCAGCTAACACGGGCCGTGTCAGCCCAAACCCAAAATTTCCCTTTTTCATCGGGCTTTTGATAATCGGGCTTGTGGAGATATTTTTAGGAGTTGACCACCTGTTGCTTGGAATTTTCACAATATAAGAGAACCTTCTACCAAAGAAAAGATCATCTTGGAACGAGGCAAAACATAATATTGTCAAGCAATCAAGTATTACAGAGAGCAAGAAGTTCGGAGAGCGGAAGGTTTTCATGAGCGGAAGCGATTGAAGATCCAAGTCATCCAAATACTTGTAATATGTCATTTTTATCTTGCATTTGTTTTGAACAATATGAGTAACTAAACTCCCCAATGCTAGGGGGTGTCCCTGATTTAGAATTGTAATGAATTTGAGTTTACATTTGCATTTATAATATTATTCTTACGGTAACCTTTTGATATGTTTAATGCTTTCTCTTTCGGACCAATCGAGATTGTTCTATGGTTATCAATTAGGCTGAACCGACATTGGTAAGGTTTTCATAAGGTTACTCTGCAGTAGATATCACCTAGGACTATGGGTACCCTGTATGAATAAGAGTATTCTTGATATAATAAAGCTTAACTTCACCATAATTGTCTATGAACATATAAATTAGGGTAGAATGATTAAAGGTTTTCTCACAAAGGACTTGAGAGAAAATACCATTGAGAACTGGTAGTAATTGATATTTATTGATGCAATAGTGACTCAGAGTTGTTACAGGGATAAATCACACACCTTCCCTGACATTGTTCCTCTTACCTTGCAAACCCTTATTTTTCATTATTATTTGTCTTTACCTTTATTTTGACTTAAAAACCCCAATTATAACTTTTGTTTAATTGAATGATAATTTGAACTCGATATTGACGTGCAGTCCTTGAGATCAATATTCGGGGAATTTCCCCTTTATTACTATAATAGGAAAAATAATACACTTGCTATTTTTCCGATCAAGATGTCATTATTGCCTTTGTACCTAGATCATAGTGTCCGACATATATGAGACAGAGAGGTGACATTAGTTGGATTAAATATTTTAATTTACATTTATTTATATATTACAAGTTTCTGACATTGTTTCAGAAACATTGACATCTCCGGTTGGGCGAGTGTAGTGACTTACACTGAGGATATGACGCGTGCTACTATATTTGCCCTTCTAAGAGGGAACCAGGCAATAGAGTCGTTCAGAGTGTATCTCGACCGCTTGTTTGCCGAGGATATGCACTTCAATAACTATGTCGATCACCGTGAGATCCATCCATTTGAAGAGATAGTGCTATATTCGAGATGATTGGCTTGCGAATCACGTCTCACTGCTCCTCATCTTCCAAAGCACGTGATGCATCAGTTTGGATATACTTAGACCATTCCCAGACACCCATTGTCTCTGCTCCTCCTACTTTGACGCGTAGATAAATGAATTCCATGTTTGATGATTATGAGAGTCATATGGTACCGGAGGAGACACAAAGTACCATATATGAGAGCGAATAGAGCTAAGTCGACGTGTACATTAGCTGGTTCTTCAGGGTGTCACATTTGTATATGGTGCAGGATGCTCCAGGAGATCCACCGAGGCTAGCTCATCGGGAGATACTAGAGAAAAATCAGACATAGTTAGATCATGCTGAGGATATCTTGCCTAAATATCATTGTATAATGGAGATTGCGCAGACATGCATTGACAAAGATATTTTCCTTGATGGGTCTGATGTGAGGTAGGTCCTAGATGCCATCATGACGGAGGCACAATGGGCATCATTAATGTATTGGAGACAACGCCAGAGGACGAGAGGATTGCTGGCAGATGAGGCAAATGAGGTGTAGTTCGACATATGCAGTAGTGCAATAGTATATAATAGTTGTACTTTGGATTCATTATGTATTTTATTTTATTTTTACCTCATGCTACTTTATCACATATTTCAAATTTATTTATATATGATATTTTTTGGACCATTTTGATGTATATACGACACTTTTTGCATATCGATTGTATGATATAAATCTCGTCACTAATTGGACTAAATAACGTTTATAAATCTTCATTTGAATAAACATAAACAAAACATAATATACAATGTTCTGGTATGTTATAGAAATGTATCTTCGTAAAATAATCGACGATGCATATATGCGTGTCAAGTCTTTCAGAATTAATGCATGATACATGACTTTTAAAATATTACGGAGATGTATCTCTAAATCATTTAATATTTTAAAATATGTTTAGAGATGTATTTCCAAAATTTAAAGAATTTTTAAGTATTTTCACGTTGTTTACTAATAACCCATAAAAATTGAGTTAGACCCATGGGCCTTAAAACCAAACAGATTCTAAAACACAAAACCAAACAGATTCTAAAACACGTAAGAAAAAAAAATAATAAAACAGAACAAGAATTGAAAGAGTTTTCCCCGCACGGGCACCAGACTCTCGCCGTGAATATTTGCTCAGCCTCCGTCTTCGTCTGCCGACCGAACAAAACTCTCCACCGATTTTCCTAACTTAACTACTCGTTATGGACTCCATCTCCGGAGTTCCGTCTCCCCTTAACTCCGTTCCGCCGCGACCTCCGTCGGCATCGCCGTTTCCCGGCCGGGAAGACTGCTGGTGCGAAGACGCTACTTTCACTCTCATCGATGCATGGGGTGAGCGCTATCTAGACCTTAACCGTGGTAACCTCCGCCAGAAACACTGGCAAGAGGTTGCCGACGCCGTCAACGACCTCCACGCCGCCGGTAACAACAACAAGAAAGCTCGCCGAACCGACGTTCAGTGTAAGAACCGAATCGACACGCTTAAAAAGAAGTATAAGATCGAGAAAGCTAGGGTTTCCGAATCCAACGGCGGTTACCAGAGTCCTTGGCCATTCTTCTCTAGCCTCGACGTCCTCATCGGAAACACTTTTCCGGTAAAGAAACACTCGCCGCCGGCGACAGAGCGAACCACCATCGCCGTCGTCAAATCTCCACCGCCGCCTCCGGCATGGATAATCTCTCATCCGGTTGGTCCCCGATCCGGGACACAAAAACGTCCGGCCCAGATGAACAGAGACGACACATCTTTCCGACGGAATTTCTCAGCCTTTGCAACTGCAGCAGCGGCAGTGGCCGATGCAGAAAGTGAGGAGTCTGAGGACTGGAAGTTCAACAGTGGAACCAAGAGTGGGAAGAGGGGAAGAGAGAATGGTAGGAATATGGAGTTTGGGTACAAACATCTTGCTCAGGCGATAGAGAAGTTTGGCGAAGTATACGAAAGAGTTGAAGCTTCAAAACAGAGGCAAATGTTGGAATTGGAAAAGCAGAGGATGCAATTTGCAAAGGAGTTAGAGTTCCAAAGGATGCAGTTAATCATGGAAACGCAGGTTCGGATTCAGAAAATCAAGCGTAGCAAGCGTTGTTCTCCTGGTGTTGGTGAGCTTTTTCTGTTGACTTCATGGTGATGAATTTATTTTTTATTGGTTTTGTGTATTTTGTTTGTATGATTGCTTATACTGAATTTGAATATTTATTGGCTGCTTGTGAATCATAGTAATGTATAAATTTGGTTTTATATGGTTTCTTGCTGCTGAAGTTGGGAATTTATGTTACTTGTGATAATGGTAACTGATAGGTATAAAAGGCATAGGGGGGAAATATTTCTGGATTGGTTACATTTTGTTTATGCTACTAATAGAAGAAACTGTCTGAAACTCACAAGGTCATGTTTTTGGTGTTTTGTATCATGATATGAATTAAGTTTCATGAATTGATTTAGATACACAATCCTTAATAGTAGAATAATTTGAAGTCTTTTCTATATATACTATCTTTGGGATTCTGGTCTAGTTCTCCCTTAAGAAACCTGCATGTTTGTTCCCCACTATATGCTTTATTCTTCAGAAAAGTTGTTTACTGAGGTTCAAGTGGCTCCACTTATATGTGCTTTTCATTTGGATATGACTAGTTCCAAGATTGACTTCTCCTATGTTATTCATTTTTGTTTGCTTCCAGAATATTATTTTCACATACCATTTTGACATATTTAGGCTTATTTGACTTGCACACATAACCTCATAATACTTGCTATAGATTTTTTATTTTTGTGTTTGCTTTAGATTTCAGACCCTCAAAAAAGCTCAATGCAAACAAACAAGGCTATAATAAAAATATAAGACAGAACTTATGACATCTGGTTTAGTAAGAAGAGTTTTTTGTTTGTATGTGAAATGGAATACTGTGTAAGCTTAGTAGCCATAAGGTTTCTCCTTTGGAACCAAAATTAACTGAGCACAACTTTTATGAGGCAATTTGTTTGTTCGTTTTCCCTCCATAAACACAAGCATGGTGTCTGTGCTCCTATTTTTAAAATATCATATAATGATACGTATTGTTTTTTCATGTGTACTATGATTAGTTGTGCAATGTAAAAAATAATTGATAACTAAAGTAGTTTATGAGTATTTAAGATTGTGTACCCTTTTTGTTTATTGTTTTGTTTCTTTCTGCTGAGTTGAATAGTTTAGGATAACTACTCATGATTTTTTAATTTATTTGTTCATTCTTTCCCTCTCCAGCAGACAGTTTCTCATAGCAACCGGTGAAGAAGAATCCTATTGAGAAGAATAGATAGATTTTACTTTTTGGACATGGTATCATATATAGTCCCCTTTTTACCTTATGAACAAATAATTTAGGAAAGGTATTTCACAGTGAGGTTGAGGTTTGGTTGTATTTATAATGTAATGCCTACTTTTGTGTAGTAATTTTTCTTTCTTTTTTGACCACCTTTGAGGAACACTAGAAGATCATAAATGAACAGAAGATTGTGGATGGCTTACTCAATGGAAACTTTCATTGATTAGATTCAATTATATTTATAAAGATAGCTTAAATTATTGAATTTGTTTTTATGCAAAACATTCTGCCTTTCTCTTTCATTAAATCATCCGGAAGAACAATGATTATGAAGTTTGCCCATATAACCTCTTGTCCATCGAATTTCACTGAGGGAGGGGGATGTCAATGGAGAATAGTAATTGTGAGGGAATGAGTCAGAATAGTCAATAGCGGCTAATAGCGGTGCTATAGTGGCAGAGTAGAAGCTGACCGCAATGACAAAAGGTCTATCGGTGCAGAACTAAATCACGACCGCTATAGGGAAAACCACGGGTTGTGAGGACCTACCGGTTCTGACCTGGGGTGATTTCTAGCCTGTTGTCCTTTTCCTTTTTGAAAAACTGAGACTATTCCTTAAAATTAAAATGTTTTAAAGAGTAATTTAATTTTTCCTATCAAATTTTAGTTGAGATTCAACTCTAGTCTACCTTCATCTATATCCATTGTATATGGACTTCGTATCTTTCTTCATCTATTCAAGCATACATACCACACATCACATTTCCCTCCTTTCCGCAGTTGTTCATACCTCTACTCTTCCTTCTATAGTTGCCACCATTCGTCGCTCTCCTCTTTGTTCGCATCCATCACTTCTTTCTCCTTCCTGAAGTGCAAATGTCTTGTTCAACAAGGAACCTAGCACCCGAAATGCCAATCTCTGGTTCCACACAGGAACTAGTTCCATAAAGAACACAACACAATAAAATGTCGACTCTTGTTAGTATGATTGCAACACACCTAGTGTTGTTTCTCGGGTCAGTATCACGTATACATTTTTAACTCGCAATATAATAAGGCATGGTATACTAACAAAAAGGAAAGGATAATAATTTAATAGGAAACAAACATGCACGTAAGCCTTCTTTTATTTTTCTATTGTACAACAATTTGAATTAACTGTTTGGCTATTTTTTTATAGCAAAGGATGCAAATGCATTTGGAATATATAAAATATTTTTTCGGTCCCTTAATTATATCTTCGGGTTCAGATCAGTCCCTTTATTATTTTTCGTATTAGATTGGTCTCTTAACACTTTAAAACGTATCATGTTAGTCTTTTTCGTCTAATTAGTGACGAAAAAATTTAAAAATCGATCGCTAAATTCATTGTTAGTTAGACCGAAAGGACCAACATGACATGTTTTAAAGAATTAAGGGAGCAATCTGACACGAAAAATAATTAAGGGATCAATCTGAACACAAGAATATAGTTAAGAGACCAAAAATAATATTTTGTCTATATTAAAATAAAACCAGAGAGAAACAAAATACAAGGAACAAGATCCTCAAAATTTAACAAATCTAAACTCTGGGAAGCCTAGCTTGTTTCTATAGAAAGAATCTCTAATTTCTCTAGGAATGTCTTCCCATTAAGTGAGATTGTCTACATGACGTGCAACGCAACCGTTCCCTTCCCGAAAAAAATGTGAGTTGCTATAAACTGCATAGAACTAGCAATATGAAGGCAAATTTTCCATCTGTCTATCTTATGTCAAGGCACCTTAGCTAGATTTTTTTAAGTAAAAAAGACAAGCTTGGGATCAGTTTCCAACCAAAGTTTAGTCCAGTTTTTAGCAGAAGCTTTCTCAATAGCAATGGTGACTCCTATTAGTTATGTAATAAAAGCATCCCCATTGCCAATCCTAAAAGCAAAACTTCTAAGGTGGTCTCCTTTGTCATTTCTAAAGATGCCTCCGCGGCTCGCAGTGTTAGGAACTCCTAAAAACACCCCATCAGTATTGCATTTTGTCCAATTTTGCATCGGGGGAGGCCACAAGATTTCCTTAATCACGGGCGTCTTGGGAGAACGAATGGTGATTTTGAAAACTTTAAGGATAGCAAAGTCAGGCATTGATAATCTAGACGCTTTGTTGGAATTATTACCCGTCCAAGATGAATCAGAGATTATAGTTGTTATACAATATTTCCAATGAACTCGCTTGTTGTTGAATCTACCTTGGTTCCTAGCAAACCATATCGAATTGACAGAATTAATGATGGAAGAAAGAATAGTAATCTTACATTGAGGCGTCCATGATCTATCAGTAATACTCTATAAGTCCTCCATGGAATTGATAGGTAAACTCAAATTCAACACACTCGTTAGCCATTTCCAAATTCTAGTCGCGAAAGAGCATTCAAAAAAGAGATGTTGAGTTGTTTCCACCTGTTTGAAACACAAGTTATACATTGAAAGGAGATGCAGACCTCTTCTTAAGAGAGAGCTATCAGTTGACATCTTAGAATGATAAAGTCTCCAAAACAGCCAAGACCTTGAAAGAGGGATAGCCAAATTCCAAATGAGTGTTTGAAAATAATGATATATTTTTCATTAATAGCAAATTTGTAGTATTATTCAACTTTAGAACAATTTTTAAAAGTTATGTTACCAAACATGTTTATTTTATTTTATTTTTTCAAAACTTTTTCTTAAAACTAATTTACAAAATAATATTTAAAAACTAAAAATTAAAACTCATCCAAACGAGCCCTTAATATCTCAACTTCGAAAACCCATCTAGTTAAAGTTTTGTCCATTCACAATTCATTCTTTATCCATTTCTTTCTAACCTTTAATTTGTTACACCACCCTTTATTCAAACAACATAGTTTCTCATTGCATAATCATTTTTTCATCCATCATATCTTACCCAAAAAGGATGATGAGTATCAAACATCAACACTCAAGGAACCTTTGGAGCCCAAGGTAAAGCAAGCCCAAGGTAAAGCAAGCCCAAGTTGTGGAGGAAGAGGCATTTGAAGATGGAATAGAAAGCTCATATTTTGTATCCCTCATACCACCAAAGTCAAACATTAGTAGGAAGAAGAATTTTCAATCTCACAATAATTTGAAGGTGTTAAAGGAGACGCAATACAAAGCAATGTTGAAAGCCCAATCACCAATAATTTCGAAGAATACTCAAGTATCGAAGGATTCAGATGAAAGACTCTTAGAAGGAGGCTCACTATTATGTTGTAATTCAATCAGAGATTCAGATGTGGCACAATGTAATAAAAGTTTTTGGATGAATGTAGATAAAGATGTGGCTAGCAAAGTGTAGATGGCAATTACATCAATGGGAGTTTCAGGGGTAGAAATAGATGATGTTTATGAGCAGGCTATTTGTGGAATGAAATTACGTGACCAAGATGGGATGAGAAGGATGAGTGAGTATCCAAAAGTCACCAATAAATATTTATCATATAAAGTTAGGGATGGAGGAAGCTCTTTGAAAAGAAGAAGATCCAAACAAACTCTATAGAAGGGGAACATATATTTGTGCTTTATCAATGAGATCAAGTTTCAGGAAATGAATTATGACTTAACATCAAGTTTATAGGGAAATAAAGAAGTTAACTGGCCAACTAAAGATGCTATAGGAAAGTCAGAGGGCTTGTCGTTTTTATAGAAAAATGTGATATCTCTCCACACTTCAGCTTCACATGAGAATGATTCATTGGCATTTATGCTGATTAGAAGGGGAAGGTTTGTTATTTTATTAATATCTATTCATCTTGTTTCATTGCCATTAAGAGGAGGATGTGAGAGGAACCCATAAACATGAAAGGTAAATGGAGAAATGAGGAATGGTGTTTAGGAGGGGATTTTAATGTCATAAAAAATGTGCATGAAAGAAGTGGGAGGAATCGTCAAGTGAAAATAAGTGAAATTCAAAAGTTTAATGATTTCATAAACTTCATGTAATTAGTGGATGTGCCAACTATATGAAGGAAATCCACTTGGACAAATGGGGGATGGTACCTCTATGTCTAGGCTTGATAGATTTCTGTTAAGTGATGGTCTCATTGATAGTAAGAGTGTTGTAGGCCAGGAGGTAAGTGATAGGGACATTTCTGACCGCTTTCATATTTGGTTGAAAGCCAATGTATTGAATTGGGGTCTAAATTCCTTTAAAATTAATAATTGCTAGTTTGATCATCCTAGCATTACGGAGTTTATGGAGAATGAGTAGAAGTCCTTAGTAGCAGGTTCTCAGGCATTTGTCATTAAAGAAAAACTCAAAAGGTTAAAGGATATACTAAGGTGGTTGAATAGGGAGATTTTTGGGTGGATTGATTTGGAGATTGAGAAATATGTCGTGGAGTTGAATGAGGATGACGTGTTATTAGGAAACTCTAATGTGGTTGATATTGATGAGGATCAAGAAGGTTCTGGCCAAGATTGTCTCAATGTGTCAAACTAATTTTATTTTTGGTAGGTAGTGTTTGGATGGTGTAGTGGTGGTAAATGAGATTATTGATTTGGCTAAGAAGGTAGATTTTTAAAAAGCATATGTCAATGTTAATTGGATGCTTGCATTTTCAATAACAGTTAGTTTGTGTTGGTTAACCGTAGAGTAACTAAAGACTTTAAGGTTTACAAAGGATTAAGACAGGGGAATCCTCTTTCCCATTTTCTTTTCTCGATTGTCGCAGAAGGCTTATCAGGCATGATGGGAAAGTTAACTAGGTTAGGAGAGTTTACTGATTTCAAAGTCAACAATCTAGTTAAGCATAACATTTTGTAATTTGCAGATGACACTATTATTATTGTAATTGGGTCTTGGCATAATCCGTGGAGCATTAAGGCCTTGATGAGGGGCTTTAAGTTAGTGTCAAGATTAAGTGTGAAATTTTTCAAAAGTAATGTGTATGTCCTGAATATCAATGAAGATTTAATGTAATATGATTCACATTTTCTTACTTGTTGCAGGGACTTAAACCCTTTCAAATTTATTGGCATTCCTGTGGGTTTCAATTGTCATGAAGCGAAAAATGTAGAGTTTTCACCGAATTTTATTTATTCAAAAGGAAAGGGAAAATAACGATAAAAACCCAAAGAGAATGATCTTCACAACCAAGAGCGGATTCGGAAGTCGGTTATGTAAGAGGAAGATATTATCACCTCTCACATCCATTGTACTCAAAGGGAACCACTATATTTGTATCAATGTGTATGAATGTTGTTATCTGAATGTTACTTGCTATCAGGTAATGAGATTAAATGAGAAAAGAAAATAAGTTTTAAATTAGTGTGAAGAAGAAAAGGGGATATAATTATTAGTGTGGTCGCCAAGGTTTTGAACCTTTGTGCCTACCTATCCTCATCCGTGCAATAAGAAAGTCATACCTTTGTAGTTTCTATCACAAACGAAGTATTTTTTTATTGTTTTTATGAACAAAGTTGACGTTCACGTTATACAATAAACTTGCTTGTATGCTCGAGCATGGGAGCTTTAAGTGTTTTTTTGCTTGTGATAGAATGGATGCGCTTGGATCACACTCTAGAAATTAAACATTGCTTGTTTTCTCACACATGGAGGCTTAAGCTTCGTTCACGGTAGAACATAAGTAACATGCCTTTTCTGAAAAGGTTTTTAAAGATGCCCTAAGGCAGAAAGTTGATTTGATTGGTTGGGGTTTATTTTAGACTTGGAGATAAGCATTTAACCCTTGGCTAAGTACAACTAACAATCTGAATACTTGGGAGTTGGGAGGACAATTGCATCCTAACCACTCTTTTTCATCCAAAAGAAGTTTTTGATTTGTGAAAGGATTTGGCAAGTCCAAACATTGGTACTTAGAGGGAGACAAGTATTTAACCCTTGGCTAAGTACAACCAACAACCAGAACACTCGGGAGTTGAAAGGGTAATGGAATCCTAATCACTCATTTTCTCTCTCAGAGCACCTGATTGAACTTATTTTATTGTTAGATGTTTTGAATGGAGCTCAAGCATCAGGCCACAAGTTAGGTACGGCCGACAACCCAAATATTTGAATGTTGTGTACAAGTACGTACACCCCATTTTTGCATTCCAGTTTATTGAGAAAAGATTTTGAAAATGAACTTGATGTTGGATCAAGTGTTTTGAATTTATTATGAAAAAAGTATGTGAAGAATGGATATAGAGTTAGAGATAGATTGAGAAGAGAATGGGATGATGACATGGTGAGATACTTTACGTTGTATCAAATACTCGTGTGACTATGAAGTGAGTTTGATTTGGAAAATATTTGACGTTGGACCAAGTGTGCTTTTTGTCTTTTAAAAATTATCTTTTTATTGTTTGATTTTATCTTTCTAGTTAGCATGCATGAAAAACAATAAAAGAATGTAAACCTAAGCTATTACCCTTTCATGGAATGGGGGGACATGTGACCCACAATGGGGTGATGGTACCAAACAATACAGGGAATAAGAATGGGAACCATACAAGTTATAACCCAAGCACCATGCCTAAAACAATCAAGTGACATGGTGTCCTCAAACAATACAAAGCAAATGATGATAATGGAAATATAAATTGGATCAAACTTGAAGTCACATGGTTCATGGTGAACACACAAACAAGTGGAGTTAGTATGGAATCAAGGCAAATGAGAATAATGCATAAAAGTAAACATGTTCAATGCATTTATCAATTCAATAATGGAAATGAAATCAACATGGACAAATACCAAATACTAATCACATGATCATGATGAAAGAAGTGACATACACAAGACATACATCTATCAAATTGAAATAACATTTTCAATTTTCAAGATAATCAATCTAACGAACAATTAAATGGACAATTAAAATGGATATTAAATCTAATGATCAAAAATCAAACTAAACATAGATTATAGATCAAATTGACAAAGGGAAATCAACATAGATTATGAACTCAAACCACATTTTATACTAACCTAAACATGAACATGATAATCACAAGGCCAATGACAAAGTGAATGGAAATTAAACTAATGGACAAACATGGTAAAATTAACAATTAAACCTATTATCCAATCATGAACAAAATGAAATAGTATGGATCAACAAACCCTAATGGCAAGTTACTAGTCATGGAAAGATTAATCAACAATGGAATTAACTTTTGAAAAATAAAAAAGATCTAATTAAATTGATTAAACCTAGATCAAACTAATTAAACCTAATTCCTAATTAAACTATATTAATCATATGATAAAAAAAAAATCCTAACGCAAACATTAAGTAGATGGATTGTGCATCAAAATATGGGGAAAAAAACAGAAACAAGATTAATAAAAAAATCACTCAAAATAAATAATTAATTAAGAGGATTAACAAGGGATTAACATGAATTCTAATGGGCCACATGGGAGTGAATTAATGGAAGGGTGAATAAAGAACCATAAATTGCTTAGGCCTGAAGCCCAAGCTTCCCAACACCCAAGTCCTAAATGAATAAAAAACCCACGCATCTGAAAACTCCTAATTTCAAACGACCAACAAAGGCAAGAACAGGACACCATGGATTCATCACCGAATTGAATCCTTATTGAAATCGAAAACACCTTGTGCACGGATGAAAGAAGACGGAGGGAGGGTGGCTCCAGGTGACTATCACTTTGTATCTTCTTCTTCGCGCCTTTGATTCTGCTCTGTTATGTTTTGTTATTGTTCTTCAATTTCGTTCCGTGTTTGTAATCGTGTGCATGTTATTGTGGTTGCTGATTCGTTACGTCGTTGTTGAATTCGTGGTGAGGATAATTGAAGGGTGTGGATTATTGTGAAGAGTGAAGAATGTTGAATTCATCTTGTGATTGTTGCCCCCTAATTCTCTATGCAATCCTCTGTTCTCCTTTGTTTGAAGCTCTCTTCCAAGTTCTGTTATTCTGTTATTCTCCTTTGTTTGAAGCTCTCTTCCAAGTTCTGTTATTCTGTTATTCTCCTTTGTTTGAAACTCTCTTCCAAGTTCTGTTATTCTGTTATTCTCCTTTGTTTGAAGCTCTCTTCCAAGTTCTGTTATTCTGTTATGCTCTTCTCAATTCTGTTTATTTTTTTCTCTTGTATGCCTCTGTTTCAGGTTGGTTATCGATTTTGTTGTGTACTTTTTTGGAAAGCGGTTATAGGTTGGAAGTTGTTAGTGATTGGTTCTGAAATTCGGTTAGGAGTTAAAAGTTGTTAGTGGTTGGTTGCGAAAATGATTAGAAGTGTTGGTTAGCCAAATGAAGTTAGTTGGAATTGAGTTAGAGGTAATTAGTTGTTTGTTATGTAGGAAGTGAATTTAGTTAGAAATAATTAGTTGGAATTCAGGTTAATTGCTTTGCAAATGGTTTGCTGTGCAAGTTTGCTGAGTTGAAGAAAATGAATTATGCAGGTTATATGTTTTTGTTGTGGAAATTGCAGGGCTTTGTGATCAATAGCTTGGAATGCAAGAACTCGATTTACACTGGTTTCACTGATTTTGTGCAGGGCTTTGTGGCCATGGATCTACTTGTGGAATTGTTGGTCATGAAGGAATGGATTTGAGCTAGGGACTGTCATTGAAATGAATTGGAATGCTATGGACTTTGTTCATGTTGTAGTTTTTGTAATTTGAAGTTGAATGTAATATGTAAGTTGGTTTATGGTTAAGTGTATGAAATGTGAATATTGATGTATGTATGGAAATGTTGATATATGTATGGAAATTAAATCTTAGAAATTGGCTAAAAAATGATAATTGGATTATGTTTGGAAATTGGACTAATGATTATGAATGGGACATATGAATTTGGTTTGATGGGACTTGAATGGTTTAAAAATGTAAAAAAGGTTTTAAAATAGAAAAAGTTCATGTGGTCCATGTGGAGGTCCATTTAATGGTGTGACCTGGTCATGGACCTGGTTTCCTGGTCCAAACGGTGGTCTGTTTGTTGGTCTGACCTAAAAATAAACCCATAAATGGATCAAGTCTCCTAGTTATGAAGAAATAAAGGGAAACATACATTTGGTGATGAAACATGGCAAGAGAGATATAATCATGTTTTAGGGAGTCAAGGGAGAGTGAGTTGACTTTGATCAACTGGTTGACCAAAAAGTCAACTATTGACCAAAAGTAAACCGTAACACATTTGGCCAAAAATGTATTCTTTGTAATGTGAATGAAATGAGGTTTGTATTGAATTTGAATGAAATGAAATTGAAAGAAATGAACTATGGACTTGATGGGATAATGACTTGATAGACTGAAATGACTTGACATAATGAATGAAAATGGACTTGATTGAATAACACAGTGCCTTTAAACCAAACGAAATATGACATGCTAGTAGACTTGGAACCCAATCAATCAAAACCATCCAAATGAGACTTAACCAAGCAAAAGATACAACACTCTAAATGAATGCCCCTTGATCAAGGCATTGGGATCATGAACAAGTGGGACCTCTAATGAATTGTTGAACAAACCAAAGAAACTTCATGAATGAGCAGAAATATCAGATGAATCTCAATCTTGAATGCATACATAAGTGAATGATTCCAACACCAATTAATTAGGGTTTCTCACATGCTCCATGACAAAGATAACCAAGATGAAGAGTTCACCAATACAAACATGGCCATCAAAATGAACCCTAGCTTGGGGACTCAACCTCCCTTCCATGCTATGTGTGATCAAGGCCCTTGAATCTACGATTTTGAGTTTCTCAATGCAAATGGATGTACTATAATGTCATGGATATGCAGATGGAATCTAAAATAAAAATTCATGGGGAAGGAAAATTTTGGGGTATGACATATGACTCTATTTAATATTCTCAGACCTGAATGTATGAATAGAAACGAATTTCAAACATTCGAGGTAGGAGAGGATTAAATATTAGAATATCCAAGAAATTTTCCCGCGTGGAATGAATGAAATAAATGAAATGTGAGGTAAGGGTATTGGTGGGAAATTGTTTAATTGATGGTGTATACATTTGTTTATATGGCTATCTGTTAGGGATTAAATGAGATGTTTGTGGCGAGAACGAGTCAGTTGTAAAGAGATGTTAGACATGCATGAAGTATGCAATATGATATGCATGCAATGTGTGCTTAATGTTTTCTATTTTTGTCTCTACTAACAAGGTTTAGCCCATCAAAGGGCTATGAATGCCATATTTCATGACTTCATTGAAAATTTTATGCCGGTATATATTGACGACGTCGTGATAAAATCGTCATCACGGGAAGGTCACCTGGAACACCTTTGACGTTTGTTTGATAGAATGAGGAAATATGGATTGCAAATGAATCCATTGAAGTGTGCTTTCGGTGTGCATGCAGGCGACTTCCTGGGGTTTGTGGTACACAAACGAGGCATCAAGATCAATCAAAACAAAACAAAAGTGATCTTAGACCTCAAAAGCCCATCGACAAAGAATCATCTCCATTCTTTATTGGGGAAAATCAACTTCTTAAGAAGGTTCATATCGAATCTAAGTGGTAAAACGAAGGTGTTTTCGTCACTGCTCAAAATTAAAAGGGAAAATGATTTTTACTAGGGCCCAGAGCAACAAGAGGCTTTCGACACAATCAAGGAGTACCTTACCAAGCCTCCTATTTTGTTATCTCCTAGTAGGAAGAAAAATACGAGTTTATATATTGTTGCATCAGATACGACTATAGGGAGTATGTTAGCCCAAGAGGATATTAGTGGTGTCGAAAGACCTATATATCACCTTAGTAGAATGTTAATAGGCGCTGAAACCAGGTACAATCTCATAGAGAAACTGTGCCTGTGCTTGTACTTTGCCTGTATGACATTAAAGCAATATATAAAACCAGTTGATGTTTATGTTTCGTCTCATTACGATATTATTAAACATATGTTGTCCAAACCTATTTTGCATAGCCGAATTGGAAAATGGGCACTAGCTTTAATAGAGTTTTTTCTAACATTTAAACCGTTAAAGGCCAGATTGTGGCCGATTTTATAGTGGATCATGTCATGGTCGAATCATCTCTAAATATGGTTGACACCAAACCATGGAGTTTGTATTTCGATGGATCGAGCCACAAGGACGAAACGAGAGTCGGGGTATTAATATTATCCCCACAGGATGGCCCAACGAGATTTAAGTGCAGGATCAGCGAAAAGTGTTCCAACAATGAAGCTGAGTACGAGACCCTAATAATTGGTCTTCGAATCTTGAAAGGGTTGAGAGTCGGCCTAATCGAATTAAGGGGAGACTCAGAGTTGGTAATCAAGCAAGTCATACGCGAGTACAAGTGCATCAAGGAAAACTTGTTGAAGTACTTTATGACGGAAACACGACTGTTGGAACACTTTGAGGTTGCGGACATAAAACATGTATCGAGAAACGAAAACCAAGAAGCCAACGAGTCGGCCTAGATCGCTTCCGGGTATAAGATATCTAAGTCAAAATTCCAAGATATGATTGAAGTCTGGGAAAAGATGGTGTCAGACGCACCACCACTAACGGAAGATATCCTCGACAGGAATGACAGTCGCGATGAAGGGGTCGACGAAGAATGTCAGGAAGCCCGTGGATTCGAGAAGTCCTAGGGACATGGAGTTTTCACTGTCAATATTTCATCACCAAAAGACTGGAGGAAACTAATCATGGAATATTTAGAGAATCCGGTCGGAGGCACTGATAGGAAAACCAAATACAGAGCTTTGAGCTATGTGTTGTTAGGAAATGAATTGATGAAGAAAACACTAGAAGGGGTATTACTTAAATGTCTGGGAGATACTAAAGCGTATTTGACCATATATGAGGTACATAGTGGAGCCTGTGGCGCGCACCAGGAAGGCCATAAGATGAAGTGGTTATTGTTTCGGCAGAGTGTTTATTGGCCTTGTATGTTGAAAGATTGCATCGAGTTCACCAAGGGATGCCAAGAATGCCAGAGGCATGCATGTGTTTAACACATGCCAGTGAGTGAGTTGTATGAGATCATCAAGTCATAACCTTTTAGGGGCTGGGTGTTAGACGTCATTGGATAAATTCGACCATCCTCATCGAAGCAACAAAAGTTCATCCTAGTTGGGATAAACTACTTCACTAAGTGGATCGAAGCCGTTTCCCTGGTGAAGGTGGATCAGAAGACGGTGATTGAATTCATCCAAAAACATATTATATATAGATTCAGCATCCCAGAGACCATTACCACAGATCAAGGGTCGGTGTTTATGGACAAAGGATGCAAGAGTTCGCTGGCGAAACAGGTTTCAGGTTGGTTACCTCTATGCCTTACTACACACAAGCAAATGGCCAAGTCGAAGCGACCAACAAAGTGATAATAAATTTAATTAGAAAACATGTTTCCAAAAAGCCAAAGAATTGACACAAGACTTTGGACCAAATCCTATAGGCCTATCGAACGTCCCCAAAGGAAGCAACAAATTTGACACCTTTTCGACTAACGTTTGGGCACGATGCCATATTGCCATTAGAGATCTGTTTACAGTCTGTCAGAGTATAACTCCAAAACGACCTCTAGTTGGAACAATATTGGGAAATGATATTTGCCGAATTGGTCGATTTGGACGAAGAAAGATTGGCTGCGGTGGAAATACTGGCATTACAGAAAGAACGCGTAGCCAAAGTATACAACAGAAAGGTAAGGGCAAAAACCTTTACGGTTGGTGATTATGTTTGGAAAGTAATCTTACCCATGGATCATCGAGATCGAACTCTAGGTAAATGGTCTCCAAAGTGGGAGGGACCATTTCAGGTGATCCGATCATTTTCCAACAATGCCTATGAGATCAAAGAACTTGGTATGGATCAAAGGGTCTTGAGAGTAAACGAGAAATATTTAAAGAAATATAAACCTATGCTACAAGATATCCAAATCCAAACGTAACAAAATCCATTGATTCTTTAAAGTGGCCCAAAAGGCGTTACAAAACACGGTCTACAGACCTTACAGGAGAAATAAAAAACAAGAAAAGAGATCAAACATGGAATCTAGACTTGAAGTCCTCAAAATAGGTTATCTCACGACTAATCCTATTGTCTAGAGAAACCTTCTTTCCACGCAAGTATTTTATGCCGACCTCAGTCTTGAGGGCTCTTTCCCCATGGGATATCCCCTTCAGAACCTCACTGTCGACTGCTTCTTGCACTGGAATTCCCCCAGCCGTCTCCAAGGAAGCTTTTTGCGCTTCCACATCAGAAATATTTCTGTTGAGTTCGTCTATCTGGGCTTGATATTCGGAGATTTGCTGGTCGAAGGCTTGTCGCTGACGAAGGTGTTCCTCCTTTTTATTTTCAAATTCGTTGAGCTTTTGTTCATAGGCCTCACTGGAGTTCCATTCAAGCTTTGCCTCATTAAGTTTCATCTTGATCTGAAGGTCAGCATTTTGTCGAAGGTTAAGGTCCTTGACAAATTGGGTAAAGAAGACCTCAAACTCAACGAAATACTTGACCATTGAGGCAAGAAGATCATGAAGTGCAAGTGAGTTGAGGAACTTAAAAATGTCACGCGCAAGCTCTTCTTCTTTTTCAAGAGCATGTAGAAAGTTGCCCTCGAAGAGTGATGCCTTAAGTTGCTGAAGAATGAAAACAACCTCATCATTTAGCTCGGAGGGAGGAACGACGGTCGAAGATGGGAGTGGCGCATCAATTGACAGACTGCGGATTTGTTGTAGCTTCCTAAGGGCCTCAGCGGGGTTCCTTTGTTTGATAATCCTGATTTCTCTCGAAGTTAAAACGATGGTCGACGCACTTTCGTCAACAACGTTCGACAGATTGAGAGTTGGTAGAGAAACAGGACTTTGGGGAACCGCTGGTGAGGCACTTTGAAACTCATCTTGCCGCTGCGGACTCAGAACAACGTCGACATAAGGATGGTCGGTCTTATCTTTGACCACAGTTTCAACCTCAATTGGAGAGCCCACATGTCCCTGAAAGATAGAAGTATTAGATCACACGACGAAGAGAAACCCATAGTCGATGGAGATAAGGGTGGACGAATACCTGAAGATCCATAGGAGGTGGAGAAGTGTTGGGAGTCCTCTCTGAATCACGAGGAGTGAAAGCTTCCTCGATATCATCTTGGATTATCGGATTCGGAGACGTTGGAGCCACCTTCGACAGAGTCTTCTTGGCTTGAGCCTTTTTTCACCGCATAGGAGTAAGGGGCATTTTGGACAACGCTTTCGACGTGGAAAAAATGTGCGAGCGCATGCTCCCGTCAGACTCCTCGTTTTCCACTACAAGTACTTCTTTAGGTACCTGAATCTCAAGATGGGTGAAAAGGTAATGGAAATTTCTAAGGTAAAAAACATTTTCATGATGCTGATATGTGATACCTGTGAAGTGGGGGTCGAAGGCGCTTTTTGCTTCTTCGAGGCCTTGGTTAGAGTCGACTCAGTAGAGGAGATGGCCCTCTTTCGACCCTGATAACAGAAACTGTTAGTATTGTACATCCCCAGGAAATGGGGGAATGCAATAAGTGACAAATACCTTTTTAGGGGCTTCGTCGACTTGAAAAGTTTGGATTTTTGGGTCGGGAGCGTTAACGGATGGAGGTGGAGGCGGTATATCGCCGACGAGGGTGAATGGAGTGTCAACCATGTTTTGGAGAAATTGGTCACTTGGGAAAGAATGACTCTGGTAGGAATTCCACCATTCGTCGAAGTCAATTGTTGTTAAAAAAGATTGTTGGAATTTGAAAATCGGAAGTTCATAACTGTGAGTGGATTTACATAAACGGAGACAAGCTTTGTGATCATCAGCAGTTAATGATCGGCTAGACCATACAATATCGATTTCATGTGATATAAGAGGCTTCAGAACCATCTGACTTAAGCCAAAATGGAGAGCCACCGGGTTTGGTTGATAGCTCATGAAATCGAACCCCTTTGACCCTGGATCAATTCTGTAGGACAATAAGGTAGGAGTCAAAAAGGCTCTCCATATCGCGTTCGATTGGGCTGCAACCTGTGGAGAGCCACCTGGAAAAGGATCTTTGAACCACTTAGGGACGAAGGTTAGGTCAGCAAATGGCGCCATACCAGGAGCGAATTTATCTGCTTCGATGAACATATTTAAGTACTTCATGAAGATATGTGTGTTGGGAGTCTCTTGGCAGGTCGTCAAAGCCAACCTGCCTCCTTTGATCGGTTGATCTTCAGTTAGCCTCATGATACGGTCCGACACGGAGTATCCTAGTTGATACTCAAAAGTAGCATTTAACCAATGTTGCAAAAGCTATAAAGGACCCGACCGATTCAAGGCCTTAAGAGTGTTGGAGAGAAATTTCAGTTTCAAGGTTGCCAACCCCAGAGCCTGATATAAGGAGGCTAGCAACAGTTTACCTAAAGATATCCGTCGACCCTAATGAATCTGGATCTCCAGGGCAATATAGGTTTTCGCTATCTGCAAAGAACCAGGACAAAATACGTAGTATGAAAGCCATAAAGTAAGAAAGGCTATATATTCTTTATCAGACACTTCAACGAAGTCCTTGTTGTAGTGATCTTCGATGTAATTCTGAAGACTGGCCCGACTAAACGAGAAGGTATTCTACGTCGAAAGGGAGGGGTCGAAGACTTCCCCCAACGTCAAAAGACCGATGATTGCCGATACACCGAAGAGTGTGGGTGTCAACATCCCACATGACAACTGAAATGTGTTGGTGGAACCTTCCCAGAGATATAGAGACACCAGTAACATACAGGGATTTACACGACGGGCATACCTTGATATTTGAATAAGGTTTTAGATCATTTCACTCCTCCATTGGTCTTGGCGTTTTCTTAGGACTTTGTTAAGCCACACCATGTACTCTTTGTTGTCGGGAGTAGGAATGGACCTGAAGACCCTGGCTTTGGCCTCCATGAATCTGACGTCGAGTATAACGGATTTGTCGATGGCAGAATGAGCAGTGGGTTTGTATCCAGGGAAAAAGGCTGCAACATCCTTCGGTGAAGATTCCTGATCCGCGAGAGGTCCATGGAACGCTAACAGTTTCATATCAACCACGAAGGGAATCAACATCCGGCGTTGCCAGTTCGTCACCACCGTTTCATCAGAAGACGCGGGTTGAGGAATAAAGTTTATACCCTTTTTGGCAGTGAGTTTGAAAGCAATGGGGTTGTTTCCGATAGCGTAGGTAGTAAGTTCTTTGACATGGGAAGAAGAAGCCATTGTGAGATGAAGCAAATGGGTTGAGTTTGGAGATTCTGGGTGACCAATTGCACTGCAGAGGTTGTTTGAAGACATGAGCAAGAAATATGCGTGGTTATGGAAGCAGAAAAACGTTTGAGGAAAAAGAAAGAACTATTTATAGGCTAGAAAGGTGAACAGTCGAGCACTGAGCAATTGACAAATGGCTAAAGAGGAAGTGGTGAGAGAGTAAGTGGATTCGATTGATATCCCATGACCTAGGGATAACTGCCAATGATGGTGGAGTGTCTGGGGAACTGCGCAACAGAAAAATCATCATCACTTGCTAGGCCATAATTAGTGATAAGACGGCTAACCGAAATTTGGGCAAATCAAAAGGCAAGTTCCTCGATCGACGAGCTCATGTCAAAACCAACCTTTTCAGGGGGAAATTTGTTAGCTGATAAATTTCGCCCAAAGAAGATAAGTCCATTCGACTAGGAAACTTGTCGGAACATCATCGACAAAAGGCTGGACAATTCACGGGACGACACTTAGAGTCCCGGTCGAAGTCGAAGAGTCCAAATGGTAAGAGCGATCGTGGCCGGTTATCTACGTACATGGGAGAGGTGGGCCTACATGTGTCATCTCATGATAGGCTCGTACCCCCCCCCCCCCCCAACGGTTACGTTTTATTAGTATTTAAGCAAGTGTTAGGAATCATTTTAGAAGGTGGCATTTTTAGCATTCGCAGTAGGAAGTACACTTGAAGTACTAAAGTGTTTACGAGAAAAGAGTCATCTCCCTACAAAAAATGTACCTTTGTCTCCTTTTACATTCATAAGTCATTTTAACTTATCAAATTTCCTTTATTTCATTGCTTTACTTTCAGTACATTTTTGTTTATCATTATTTTTCACTACCCTCATAACTCATCAAGAGTTATATTTATTCACTTTTAATATCTCAAAGACATTGCTCGCCAAAACACCATACGCTCAAACACTAAGTCCAGGACTTTGTATCCGGTCCTGCAATTAACCCTCTCATAGGAAGGCTAAAGATTATTGACGAAACAACAACTACGCCATTAGAAACTGGAGCAAATTTGAGGAAGGAGACATTTGATGAGTTTGTAAGTGTAACACTGTTTAAACAAGTCATTGGATCCTTGAGGTATTTTTGCAATATCAGGCTAGACATTTGTCAAAGTGTCGAATTGTTGAGACGATTCATGGAGAAACCCCTGAATGTCATCTCACTGCAATCAAGAGAGTGCTGAGATATATCGAAGGTACAATTGATCATGGTGTGTTGATGCCAATACGAAAGAAGACTAACACTGATGCAGAGGTATGTGGCTGCACTGATTCAAATTTCAGTGGAGATCAAGACGAGAAGAAGAGTATTGAGGGCTACATATTCATGACTGAAGACACTGAAATCTCATGGAGCTCAAGGAAGCATAACATTGTAGATTTTTCATCTTGTGAAGCGGAGTTCGCAGCTGCATCATATGCATCATGTAAGGCATCATAGATATAGATGTTGCTCGAAGAGTTAAAGATAATGAAACCTAGGAAAATGAAGTTGTTTGTCGACAACAAGTCAGCTATCGGCCTGACGAATAATTCAGTGTGTCATGATCGAAGTAAACACATATATACGAGGTATCATTTTTTTGGGATCAAGTTAACAAAGGAAAGCTTGAACTTGAGCATTGCTAGACAGAATGACAACTAGTTGATGTACTCACCAAACCCTTGAAAAAAGTCATGTTGACGAGTTGAAGAGAAACACCAGGATGAAAAGTCTCGAGAACATGAATTAGGGGGGGGGGGGGGGGGGGGGGGGGGGGTTAGAAGTTGTAATTCGATGTTCGGTTGAAAGCTAGCATTCGACTATGTCGAAGTAGCTAGTCGAGGTGTAGGAGTCAGTTGTTATGTCAAAATGTAATTTGTAGTTTTGTACTTGTGACGATTTGTATAGTTTTTTGATCTGAGTTTTAGTTGTCTATATAAAAGCATTGTATGATATAAATCTTAACAACTTCACTTAATAATATTTCTCTTTTTACAATTAAATTTTCTCTTTTTTTTTTCTTCTTCTCCCATTTTTTTTGAAAACCCTTTTATTTCAACATTTTTCATATTGCAGCAAATAAATCAGGTAAAGAAGAAATGCCTAAAAAAACATGTAAAAAGGATCACTAACTATAATGGATAAAGTGTACATTTGAAACCAAACTTACATCTTTCATGTTTTTTAATGAAACCAAGAACTATATATACGTAAAATTTTAAATGATGTTTGAATATAAGACACACCGTGACATAACCGACGCTTATATAATGATCTTTGATTCCAATCCTTTATGGGATGCCATAGAAAACCAAACCTTTATGAGAAATAACTCCCAGATTTTAACCACATTTTCCTGCAACAACATTATATAAGGGAATTGTGTTATTTACTACGCTATGCAAAATCACTTATTTAATCAAAAGACAAACTATATAAAAACCCTAACTTGGTACCAACCATCTGTTACTCAGAACAAGCCAAACATGCATGTTTTCTGTAATAATGTCATGTGACAAGATGAAGAAGCTCGCACAATTTTTTTACAAAGCTCAATAATCAAGATAAACTCACACACAAATAGTATAATTTAGAGGCTTAAATTAAAAATATGCAGTAAATTTTTGACAGGTTTGAGTATAATTATATCATAATTAATTGAAACCAAGAATTTTGTACCTTCAACTAGTCCATAATTATTAATATTACTATACAAAACACAAAACGTGTCAATTTCATTTGAATTAAATTAATTAAACACCGACAAAACATGTGAGATGCAGGAAGCACAAAGCTCAAGTATTCGCCTAACCAAACAAAAATAATTGTTTCTTTCCAAAATACTTAAAAATCATATAGTATAACTTCAAACATTAAAACAAAACATAGTACATATTTTGATGAATTAGAGAAGACATGATATAATCAAGGTACATGCATGCATGGTGGTGAAACAAACAAAAACATATATAGCTAGTGGAGAAAAGAAAAATAATTAGTACTACATCAAATCACCACTTGCAAGGATCATGTTCATAAAAGATAGCTATAAGTAGGGTATACTAGAGAATTGAGAATGGTGGAGAATATTTTATTACCATCAGGTTTCTCCAACATTTGTCTGAAAGATTCCATTCAATCATGAAGACTAATTTTTTTACTCTTTCAAATTATTTTTTGACTTATAGCTCAAATTGGCTGAGTCAATTAGTCCCTTAACAAATTATATAATTAATTTGTGTGAGGTATTTGTTTGCAACAATTAGTCACATGTTTTCCAAATATTTGATTTGTTTGATTCTTAGAAACTAGAGAATGTCTGATAAAATCTGATTAGTTTATAGAAGGCCAAAATTAGGAGAAATTAGTAAACATGAAAATAATAATTAAATTATTGAAATTATATGTAAAAAAATGATATTGTTGTGATATTAATTACTTCTGTCGTTCTCGGGGAGATTGATTTAGTCTTTCCAATCTTAATCACTACAATCATCTCAAATTAGTTGGCTGTCCATTAATAAATACACAAGAGTGACTTTATGAGTATGGACTATATATTATTTGTATATGGTTCATGAATTTGAAAAGTTACTATATAAATTTAGGTTTGGTATAGTGTAAAATGTTTTTATATGGTTGATTAATCATAATTATGAGATCTTTAAAAATGTTTAATTTTAATTAAAAATATTAATGTTAAAACAATTCTAAAACTTAAACATGCAAAGTATTAGAAAAACGTTTGAAGACAAAAAGAAAAAAAAAATTAAATCGAACCAAATATATCAAACAATCGTCTGACCAACTCAAACCAAATTGAAGAAAGGTTTCACTTCTAATTCATTGGAGTACGAAAATTGACAAATGCTTTATCAAGAAACTACTATAGCGATGATAATTTAGTCATATTCATGGGTTGATTAATCATCAACAATTTATATAAAAAAAATAAAATTATTACATATCTTTCAAATGAACCACACAACAGAGTGTCGATCCCGACCATAACAAAAGATGATCTAGAAGGATATCTATGTCTAAAGACCTCAAAAAAATACAAACAAAATTGACAAATTTGGAGGTATCACTATAACTCTCACCCTAACCACTTAAAAATATATTATACCACACTTTCAAGATGAAGTGACATATGATCAAAGAAATAACTATCTGTCTCTAATTTACTACCGGTGAAAACACACGAGATACCACTAGGATCCACAATAACCATATGATCAAAGAAATAACTATCTGTCTCTAATTTACTACCGGTGAAAACACACGAGATACCACTAGGATCCACAATAACCCTTCTTCTAAATAGATTTTGATGGGTAGAACCCTATCCTAAAGTAACCTCTAGAAATAGCTAAAATTATTTAATCTCTTAATCCGATTTTAATTATAGGTACTTTTAAGGTCTTTCATTTATCCATGTGGTATAAACTCCATGATCTAGTGGAGTGGTTGGGAATATTGAGTTTGATTCATATTCATTCATACTTAAAAGAAAATTAAGCCATGATATATATAAATCTTGACGCTAATGGCCATAATGAGTTAATAAAGAAATTAAGCAATCTAATTCAGACTAATGATAAAGTTGATAATGTAAAAATGAATTATTACCAATGATATTCAAGAAAAGTTCATAGAAGTAGAGCTTGATTCATCACTTCCCTTGCTTTGAGATCCTTTCTTTTTCTTCTTGTAAGGTATACCTCTAGCCTTAGCTTGACACTCTCTGATCTCCCTAAGATAAACCCTAATAGAAGCACTAGCAAAAGGGTTAGTATCAGGAGATCCGCCATTTTCTTCATAAGCAGCTCTAAGTCTACCAATAAGAGCATCCAAGCTTCCCCAAGCTTGTCTAAGAGGACAAGTACAAGGTGCAGGTGGTTCTGGTTGTCCATAAAACATACAACCTTGTAAATGAACCTTGGTTTTTCCAAACTGGTCTAAGTAACGAAGAAAATCCAACACATGGTTACAGTTGCACTGTGAAAGTTGAACCGGCGGTCTCATGTTGTTCAAGTATTGACCAAAAGTGTTCCAGTCTCTTCTCTTTTGAGATTCATAGCGGCTAGGTGTCACTGTTGTTGGGATGGTTGGTGATTCTTGTTCCATAATATTCTTACCATGAATGTTGCTACCACTTGAAGACATATTTTGTGTTGATCAGTGTTGAATAATGAGATTGAGTGGTTTGGTTTTTCTTTTTAAATAATAATAATATAATAATAATAATAATAATAATAATAATAATAATAATAATAAAGCCTAGAAAAAAGGGAAGTGAAAGGTGAAAGGAATAGAAGGAGGAGAGATTGAAGGAAGGTTGATGGAGTGATGAATATATATATGAAGATCACTTCATTGGGCTCTTGAGTAGACATTTTATGGGCCATATTAGTTTTTTTTTCTTGTTCATATTTATATATTTTTTTTTAATTTTCTCCTTTTATTAAAAAAAAATGAAAAACAAATTAATATTTCGCTATTTTATAACATAATTTATAGGGTGAAATATATTTGTGATACTCTAAGATATTTTATTTTTTATTTTATCTTTTTTCTTTAAGAAATGGTTCTCTTAAAATATTTCATTCAGACATTTTCTCCTTCATGCAACTTAGCGAAAATTAAGGAATGTTTATTATTTATTGATTGAATTAACTATGATTTTAGCTGGAGGAATCAAAAGTGTCCATAAATTTTTTTAGAAATATCAGTCTTTAAAGAAATTTTAAAAAAACTAATAATGAAATATAAGATGTTTAATAGGATCATAAACATATTTAACCTTAATTTATATAATGATTTTTTTAATTACATGTAATAAACAACAGTTTTGTCACATAAACGTATATAACATTTCAAAAACTAATTAGTGATATAAATGACAAAATATCAAGATTAGTCACATAGTTCAAGTAGGTTAATGTCTACACATAGGTATTACTCCATCTTTATGTAGGCTTGGTTTTTGATTGTTGGGCGATGAGGAACTGTCTCAGAGTTACTTTATTTGAATTTCTGAACAAGAATTAACTATGTTCGTAGGGGAGTGACACTAGCACTAACTAACTATATATTTTCCCTTTAAAGAGAACATAATAATTGTTTGCCCTTATTTGTCAAAACATAAGCCTCATGGCCTTACTAATTAGTTAATGCCATTGACATTATTGTCCTAAACCAGCTAAATCTAATAGCCAATAGGACTAGCTTTACTTTTCGTTTTTTTGTTCCTGTTTTTTATAAGGCTATTAGACAAGCTATATTTGAATATTCACATATAAGAGGTAGGGATGTCAAAAAATATTTATGGGCGGGCATTCATCTGTTATTCATTCATTCTGATGCTGTGGTTGTTGAGACACAATTCGTTTAATTCGGTTGGTCTTTTAGATCAAATAGTGTAATATCGCTATTGATTCTAAATAAATTTGGGAGAAGTTCTCTTTTGGTAGTAAATAGTAACTATGTTAAAATTAATTCTGCCCAGCAATGAGTAAGAATTTTTCTTTGAACCATAAATGAACCAAAGATATAATTTATATAAGTTTCTATGAATTCAAAATATACAAAACTTCCTTCAACATAGGTTGAATTGTGAAATCATAAACATGCAAATCACTTATTCATATTCTAGAATTTAAATGCATGTTTGCCCTGCAATATTTTAGACTTTTGACCACACTTAACTTGTCCGTGACTAAAATATTGGCATTAGAAAATAATATTATAATCATAAAAAAATTTATTGGCCCTTCAAATTACACAAACATAATAATCGATCATAATACGATATTAAAAAGAAATTTTAACTCGAACATATAATTATGTTGAATTGTAATTTCTTGTGTCGAAGTAGGTAGTGTTCGGTAGAAACAAGGATGTGTCGAAACATGTAGTGTGCGTCGAGTTGTATTAGATGTCGAAGTGTCAAGCAGGTTGCTTGACACGGAATTTCGAGTTAGACCAAAATATGTATTTTGGGCCTTTGTAATTTGTGTACTTTAGCTTAGGAAATAAGTTAGCTCAATTATAAATAGAGAGAGTAATCCCTATTTTCATAACAATCTTGTAATCACTTGCAGTTGTAATTAACAAGATTTTCCATAGGTTGTGGACCGAGAGAGACTCTGGAGAAACCATTTTCTTCCCCAATTTCCGTCAAACCCTAATCTTCTTTCTTATTCAATTTTCTTTTCTTGTTTTCATCATCATTATGCAGCAATACAATCTTGCAACCAAGGTTGGTTGATTCGCTCGAGTGAAGAGTGAAGAACAAAAGAGAATTTGATTGGTTGATTGAATCTTGTTCATCAAGATTGACTCTGAATTACTCAAAGTTTTAGATTTAATTCCACCATTTGGTATCTAAAGCACTGGCTGAGCGAATCGTGGGAAGCAAAATACGATGGTGATGAATCATTCGAACGGGCATTTTCTGGAGTCTCCCAATTCTGAAGAATCAAAATTATGAGAATTGGTGCAAGTAGATGAATATTGTCTTTTGCTATCAAGATCTTTGGAATCTTGTGAAGGAGGGAGTGACACCACTTGCAACAAACGCGTCGAATGAAGAAAAAGATGCACACAAATAGTTGAAGAAGAAAGATTATAAAGATCTCTTTATAATCCATCAATATGTTGATTCTGATCATTTTGAAAAGGTTAGTGATGTTAAATCAAGGAAAGAAGCATGTGAAATTCTTGAAAAATCGTTTGGAGACGGAGAGAAGGTGAAAGAGGTGAGATTACAAACTCACAAAAGAACGTATGAAATGTTTTAGATGGAAGACAATGAAATCATAATTGATTCTTTCACTAGGGTTACAAAACTGGTGAATCAAATCAAGGTATATGGAGAAGTGTTGACATCAAGATCAGCTGTTTCAAAGATCTTGAGGTCATTGGCTCTAAAGTTCGACCACGTGGTAGTAGCCATAGAAGAGTCAAAATATTTGTCAACATTGACAATGGAAAAGCTTCAAGGGACGCTTGAATCTTATGAACAAAGAATGGCTGAAAGAACTGCAGGCAAGTCGAAGAGTCATGTGGCTTTGTAGGCGCAATCAACAAGAGAAAAGAAAGGAAAAGGGAAGTGGGTCGACAACAAAGGTAGAGGCGGCTACAATAATTCGACTAGTCGAAATCAGCAAGAAGGGGGCTGGTCAAATTAGAGAAGACCCTCATACCAAATTAACCAAAGAGGCGGTGTTGTAGGTAGAGGAAGAGGTGGTGGTTGAAAATCTGACAAAAGTCATATTCAGTGTTTCAATTGTCAGAAGTATAGTCATTACTCTAGTGATTGTTCTGAAAAACAAAAGATTCAAGATAATGATGCAAAGTTCGCAAAGCGTGAAGAATAAGAGATGTGTTGATGGTCACAACAAGAGATGAAGAAAAATTCCAGGACCAATGGTACTTGGACTCAGGATGCTCATCACACGCGACTAGTAGGAAATATTGATTTGTCAACATGAAACCCTCAATGAAGAACATGGTAAATTTTGCAAATGACAATACTCTAGTAGCTAAAGGTATTGCACTAATGTGCCAACCGATTGGAAAAGACAAGAATTTATCCTTAGATTTTCAGATGGATTCTAACTCATCTTGCACGACTTCAAGACATTTTTGAAAAAATTCTTTAGAAAAATAACTTTAAAAAATGTTTTCGCGTGTGTATGATTTACCATGAAATTTCACGAGAACACCTTTATGCTTTATAAAGTATTCACTCAGACTAATCGAGATAGGGTTTTCGAACACTTCAAGACTTTGTCAGATGCTTTCTTTCTTTTAGAAACTTTCTTGAGTTCTCTTGAGATGAGGCTTGAGTTGTATTGTATTTGTTTGTCATCATTAAATAGTCAAATCCATCAAACCCTAATAACCTGGTGTGCATCTTTAACTGCTTAACATCGTATGCTTCATTTGTCATTAAGTACAAGTTATCATCATCAAAATTTGTTGTCCTTATTAAAGGCATGTTGCCTGAATAACAAGGTTCAACATTCTCCCCCTTTTTGATGATGACAACGCATCTCTCAAGTATGTGCTAAAAAAAACAAATAAAAGTATTTTGGAGTAATCAAACTCCCTCTCAATTAAGTAGAGAGCATAATATACTCCTCCCTAAAAGTATACTTCTCCCACTTTGTCGAAATCAAAAAGGCATATAAAGATGCATTGTGATAGTTAAATTTCTAAACATAGGAAAATAAACATTTAGGAACGGGAAAAACATTGTCTTATTCATTAATTGAAATTACTTGAAATTAAAAGTACAAAAGGGAAATTATTGAATTAGAATTTGCAGAAAGCAGGAAATAATATGGATTCAAACACATATGTGACATTATTCTGTGTCAAGATCATTATAGAAGAGCATGCCTTTAGGTAGTTGTGTTTGGTTTGGGATGAAGTTTTAGGTTATGAAGTGAAACTTGTCATTAATTACATTTATCTTTCCAATTATGACTTTGAGTAGGTATTCCGTTGTGGATAGTTGAGGAAGTTAAGGAATAGAGTAGTCAAAGTTGTCTAACTCTATGGGAACTTATTGACTATTTGCTTTTCTTTTATTCTCATTTGAGGGAGGCTTTTCAGTTATTTCTCCATTGATCATCTCAAATTTCATTGATGATATGTCTGATTTCCTATTTTAGTTGTTTCTTTTTTGAACTCTTCATCTCCAAAATTGTATCCAGTATTTTCCATAATCTTTGTGACTAGGTTTCCATATGGAAACCAGACTCTTTATCTCTTGTTGTCCATCATATACTCGATTACTTGTTTTTTTAGTTCACCTTGATTCTGTTCTCTATTAGCCATATTATTTCTACATCCACTTGGGTTATGAGTGTTAGACGATAGGTCTAGATCTAGAGGGAGGGGTGAATAAATCTCGAGTTAAAAAAACTTGACAAAAAATAGATTTTAAGAATTATGGCATGGAAGCAAGTTACAAATATCCCGAATCAAAAATATTCTAATCGAACCTGCTATCAAAAAGGTTGGATATGCGTATTAACGACAACAGTATGATAATGATTCACAAATCGATCAATTTACGAGATCATTCAAAGGGAAGCACCAATAACGAAAGGTTCACGCTTTTAACGTGTAGAAAGAGGATATATCAAAAGTGAACGCCCTACACTTCAAAATACGGATAAATTCAAGAGCAAAAAGGACAAAAGCCAAAGAAATCATACGTAGTATGGGATGACAATGAAATAAGTTCATCTTCAGATGAAGATCATGCATCCAAGGCATTGATGGCATCGCATCATTCAAGTGATGATGAACGTGAGATTAGTGATTATGAAATTTATGATAGACCTTCATAAGATGAATTACAAACTTCTTTTAATGAATTACATGATGACTTTTTTAAAACTTTTGAGAAAATTTTCAAATCAAAAGAAAACTATTTTAAATCTAGAAAGTGGGGCTAATATAAGAAAAGTGGAGTTAGATTTAATCAAAATTTTAGCATGCAATAAATGTTCATCTTTTGAGTCAAAAATTGTGGAATTAAATCAAGTCATTATCAAATATAAAAAAGGATGATTGGCTTGGATAATGTGTCGAGTAGTCAAAGATTTTCAAATAACAAATATGGAATTGGCTTTTCTAATTTTTATAAACCTAGTTCACCTCAAACTATATTTGTAAAGGCTACTAAAAAATTCAACAATAGCGAATCAAAGAAAGAATATGATGTAAGCCATCATAAAAGGACTTATGATAGAAATAACATTTATGTTAATAAAATGAATCATATATTTAGACCTATTTGTTTTAATTGTAATGAAAAAGGCTATACTTCTAATACTTACTAAATAAGAAATTATGGTATTCCTTATGGTGAGTATATATAGGTAAGGAAGGGATCTAGCCCAAGAGGATCCAAAGAAAATTGAGTACCTAAGTACTATTAATTGTTTTATAGGTACTTGAAGATCATATGCTAATATTGTCAAATCAAGATTGATCTTTCAAGATACAAGACTATATGATATGATAGTTCTAAAAATTTCATTGATTGAAAGATGTTTTGAAGAAGCATCAACATTGATATCAAATTTGACTTCATATGCTATTATTGTGAAGAAGATAGGCATTTTTATATTTATATATCATTTGCCTTATATTATTATACTCCTTTGGATTTTAATCTTTTTCTTTTTTATAATATCATAAAGGGAGAGAAGAGAGATTATTGTTTTTGTATTTTTGTAGGATACCAAAGACATCATAGTATAAATTGTAAAAGAAAGTGGAATATATGCAAGATAGAGAAAGATATACACAATTGGAAGAAATCAAGAGTCAAGCAAAAATATCCCATCAAAAGATTTTGTCATCATAAAAAATGGGAAGATTATGAAGAAGATATTCACCATCCTTCTTAGCTTAGTTTTAATGAAGACAAAAGTTTATTAAAGAAGAAATATCAAAGAAGAAAAAGTTTGGAATCAAGAATCAAGATTATATAAGCTTGTGGATTTTTTAGAAGTGAAGAAAATCGACTTTAATGCTAAGGTACTCAATTACAATTCATTATGTATATACTTTAGATACTCATAAAACAATATTCATCTTCATTTCTAAAGTTCTCAAATTATTATGCATAAAAATAATAAAGATCTAAACATGGGACACTTTAGAATTTACACATGAAGGCACGGTAGAGGAAAAAAGATCTAAACTAAACGATTTATCAAAAAAATATGAAATGTTTAGAATGCAGCCCCATGAATCTATTCTGGTTTGCAAACGAGATTTAGTCATTTAATAAATCATTTGATGGTTATCGATAAAACTTTTTCAAATGATGAATTAAATTTAAAAGTGCTTAGTATTTTTCAAAAGTGTGGCAACCAAAGATAACAACCATTTCGAAAAATAAAAGTCTTTCGAAATTGTTTTTTGCAGCTTTGTTCGGTAAACTTCATGTACACAAGATAAAACTTGAAAAATAGAAAGGCGTAAAGATGAAAGAAAGAATAAAAAAGTCTTGCCTTAAAAACTATAGTAAAAAAATCATGATATCTATCAAGTGGTTGGTCCCACTAATGATGAAGATGATGATATTATAAAAAAGTTTAAAAAGTTTTTAAGAAAATAAAATAAAAAGGAGATCATTGAAAAGGAAGCACCAATAAGGAAATGTTCATGCTTTAAATGTGTAGAAAGAGGATATGTTAAAAGTGAATGTCCTACACTTCAAAAGAAGAATAAATTCAAGAGCAAGAATGACAAAAGGCCAAAGAAAGCATATGAAGAATGGGATGACAATGAAATAAGTTCATATTCAGATGAAGATCATGCAAGCAAGACATTGATGGCATCGCATCATTCAAGTGATGACGAACATAAGGTTAGTGATTCTGAAATTAATGATAGATCTTCATATGATGAATTACAAAGTGTTTTTAATGAATTACATGATGAAAATTTTGAAACTTTCTAGAAAATTTTCAAATCAAAAGAAAACTATTTTAAATCTAGAAAGTGAGGTTAATATCACAAAAGTGGAGTTAGACTTAATCAAAAATTCAGCATGCAATAAATGTTTATCTTTTGAGTCAAAAAGTGTGAAATTATATTAAGTCATTGCCAAATATGAAAAAGGGAAAATCGGCTTGGATTATGTGTTGAGTAGTCAAAGATTTTTAAATGATAAATATGAACTTGACTTTTCTAATTTTGATCAACCTAGTTCAAGTCAAACCATCTATGTAAATGCTACTTGCAAATTCAAAAATAGCAAATCAAAGAAATAACATGTTGTAAGTCATCATAAAAGACCTTTTGATAGTAATAACTTTTATGTTAATAGAAGGAAACATGTATTTAGATCTATTTGTTTTAATTGTAATGAAAACGACTATACTTCTAATACTTACTACATAAGAAATTATGATATTCGTTATGGTGAGTATGTATGGGTGAGGAAGGGATCTAGTCCAATAGGACCCAAATTACTACCAAAGTACTATTAATTGTTTTGTAGGTACTTGAAGATCATATGCTAATATTGTCAAATCTAGATTTTTTTTTCAAGATACAAGACCATATGATATGATAGTTCTAAAAGTCTTATTGATTAAAAGATGTTTTGAAGAAGTATCGACATTGATATCAACTTTGACGTCATATGCTAGTATTATGAAGAAGATAAACAATTATATATATATATATATATATATATATATATATATATATATATATATATATATATATATATATATATATATATATATATATATATATATATATATATATATATATATATATATATATATATATATCATTTCCCTTATATTATTATACTCCTTTGGATTTTATTCTTTTTCTTTTTTATAATGTCAAAAAGGAAGAGAAAAGAGATGGTTATTTTTGTTGTTTTTCAGGATACCAAAGAGATTATAGTATAAATTACAAAAGAAAGGGGAAGGTATGCAAGATAGAGGGAGATATACAAGATAGAGGAAGAAATCAAGAGTCAAGCAAAAACTTCTCATCAAAAGGTTTTGTCATAATCAAAAAGGGGGAGATTATGAATAAGATATTCATCATCCTTATTAGCTTAGTTTGGATGAAGATAAAAGCTTATTAACAAAGAAATATCAAAGAAGAAAAAGCTTGGTATCAAGAACCAAGATTGCATAAGCTTGTGGCTTTTTCAGAAGTATAGGAAATTGATCTTAATGTTAAGGTACTAAATTGCAATTCATTATGTATAAAATTTAGATGCTGATAAAATAACACTCATCTTCATCTCTAAAGTTCTTAAATTATCATGCATAAAAATCTTTGAAGCAAAGGAATAAAAAGCTTATTTTTAAAAAGCTATCTGCAATTTTTAAGTCGGGTCAGGTTAACCGATTTAACAAAACTTGTTATTGTTTGAAATTCAAAAATCGTTATGCACTTGTATCAAGTATACATTCAACCGACTTAAGAAGTTCTGAACAAAATTCAAAATTGTGTCTTTTCATGAACCAATGTCATTTTAAACTATTGCAAACCTTCATGAAAATTTCTCAAACTCTTCCATCGATTCATAGAGCTTTCTTAGGATGTATTTAAGGAAAAATATGTTATAAATTCAAATTACCTCTTTCATACAAATTTTAATACAATTCAAATTAATTTCTGAGTGTTCGTTCATTTAAAAAATATTTAAACTTTATGCATAACATTTAAATCATTCACAAAAGTTTAGTAATATATTTTGAACACTTAAGGTTAATATATTATTGAATTGTACATTGAAAGAGAAGATCAATTATCCATTGAAACTGATTCAAGAACAACTTCATATGTTCAAATTTGTTTAAGTATTGTAATTGATCACCAAGTGTGTGGTAACTTAATTTGCAAAGAAAATGTCTATATGCTTTATAAAAGTGTTTGCAAATAGAAACTGATATATTTATATTTGTGTTGGAAATGTTCTTTGATTTAGGGAAACTCAAAATCCACTATTGTTGTTGGATTTTTGGAATTCAAAAAAGTGGTGTACTTTTTTGTTGTTGTTAGAAGATTGTAGGAGAAGTCTTGGCGTGAGACTTGTACAAAGATCTAACAATAGTAAAAATCTCTCACGGGGTGCAAGGGGACAAAATGTACCCTTGGTTGATAAGTGGAACTAGTATAATTCCTTGTGTCCAGTTACTTTAGTGTACTTTACTTTTTTGTTTCTTATTCATTCAATTATTCATAATTCTGGAAAATTACAAGAAACCAGTAAAACGCTTAAAATTTCTAAAAATGTCATTAAATCTAATTCACCCCCTTCTTAGATTGTGCACTCAATACTTACAACATATGTCATCCTCAACAAAATTGGAGTTGCAAACTTGGAACCTACCAATCACAGTTCATGTATCATGACATTTGTCGCTAAGCTTATATATCATATAGGAACTAGGGATGCCTTTGACTTTGGAGAATATGTGTTTAAGCATATCCTCAAACAAGCTTAGTCATATGCTATTAAGCTTCTATTAGCTTTCCAACACTAATTTTTGGTATTCTGGTGAGTCAAAGGCCTGATATTCTCATTAGTGAAGAGTTCGTGGGGTGTTAGAGAGAGTCTACTGACTTTGAGTCCATGTGTACTAGAAATGTCTATCCCTAATATTCCTTTTAACATGACTAGTGAGATTGATATTCCTTGTTAGAATTGATGCAGGTATCAAAGTCTCTTCAGGAAATGATTGTGGCACTCATTACTCGCAAGAATAGGGTAGATGAGATGATCAAATTGATGACTCCCGAGGATTATGGTGCTTCAATTTCTCAGGCTTATGAATAGAAGAATGTTAGGATAGTTGATGAACAGGATGTGAATGACAATAATATTGTGTCAAGTGCAAGTGAAACTGGTACTAATTCTGGTTTGTAGTGATTCTGAAGAAGATTAAGTATTTTTGTGATGTTTATACACCCCTATATAGGTTATCTTGATATGTTTTTAATCCCCTTAAGGGCAGGATAATGGTACCCTTTGTTGGTTCCATTTTTTTAATATTTTGTTGCTTTTATGGATTTCTCCTTCTCCTGGGTCGTTTTGGTTACATTGGTTGGCTGCTCTTGGCCTCTTCCCATTTTTAGGTAAATAGGGGGAGAAAAAAACAAAAAAATTGAATGCAAGATTTTCTAGTTCTCAAGTTTTCCTTATGTTTCTCTGATATTTATGGTCTAACGTGCATGCATGAGGATTTTGTTTTTCACTTCTCTCTGATGTTATGTCATCAAGGTTGTTCTAGTCATCTTGTTGAACATCTTGTATGTTTGTATTTGCCTTAAAATTGGCCAAAGGGGAAGATTGTTGCACATCTTAAATTTTTATGGTTAACATGTTAGGCAAGATTTCATGACATGCTGCTGAGACATATGATCTCTATGCGCTCAAAATAGGTCGGTTCATTTATAGAAATATGGATGTTAAGATGTTGTGCCAAATGTCCCACACTTGTTGGTACATTCTACATCAGAAGTTGTTTCGCCTTGCCATGATATATGCAAGATTTGTTTCCTTATTTGTCTTATATTTATGCGTTTTTTGAAATTAGGAAAAAATTCCTAAAAGTGATAGAAGATCAAATTCATTTCAGTGATTGAGATTTATTTTAGGAAGATTGAAAATCATATTAAAACACCTTGAGAATTTGTGTGTTTTAGATCTTTTCTTCTACAACAAGTTATGTCAACTCTAAAGAAGTTGCAACTATCGAGTTTGGATATTTAAGGAGTTTTATTCCTTGGCAGAAGACTCAGACCTTGAAAATTAATAAGGCATTTTGTGTTTATTGAGTCTCTCTATGTTTTTAGTGTTTAGATTATAAAACTTTATTTATTATTCATTCATATATTAAGGAATAGAGTTGTGTCTTTAAGTTGTAACAAATATCTCTGTAGGTGTTTAATTGGCTGCATTATATGGTAAAACACAAATGTCTTGACTGATGTCATGACATGCATATGTGACTACATTGTAGTTACTGCAGGACTAGCTAACACAGGATTTATTGAATGTCAAACTGGACGTTGTGACATTCATACCTGTCAACAGATACTAAGGAATAGAACATCAGGAGTTCTGTTAGAACTTAGTATTCACTTGCAGTCTGGTTATCAAGGAAGAACCAGACCTGGCATAAGGCCTACTGATTGAATGTCAAACTGGATGTTGTGACATTCATCATTGACAGCAGCTACTGAAGATTGGGCAGAGTGGTGTTCTGCTATACTTCAGCATTTTACTTAGTTTGTTCTTCAAGAGAATAAAAGAACTAACTGAAGGCCAACTGTGTAAATGTTAAGTTGGACACTTTGACATTTACTAATGTAAGCTGGTACTGTAGTATGGTCATTTTGATCATGTACAGGTCAGCAGATTTGTACAGTCAGTTTTCTGGAAAAACAGACTCAGCATATGGACCTTGATGTCAAGCTGAATGTCGTGACATTCATTCCTGACAGCATATGCTAAATTGTAGGTTGTTCAGTTTTCTGTTACAGCTTTCTCAGGCTATTCTTTAGGAAGTCAACAGCTTAGAGAAAATTCAGGAAATCAACAACCAAGCTACATTCAATGAACCTAACAAATAGCCTATTTGTTAGCAACCTAAATATTGAATTTGTGGGAACTTATGTGACCTAAAATTCAGGAAAATACAGGTGCAAAAGCCCAGGTGCTGCAATATAAAAAGGAAGGCATTCCTCCATTCAGTTTCAGGGAGTTTGAGGCGTGAAGATTTAGTGTGTCCATCTTACTTCACTGCTGTATTTTTGTGAGTCTAGAATTAGACGTATCTTGTAAGCCAAGTCATTATCAAGTAGATGATTGCTTTGGCATAGGGTGTTCATTGAGTTGTAAGTGTTGTGTCACTCGAAGCTTTTAAGCGTGAGTGCTGTGTATCTTGGTTTAAGCTGTGAAGCATAACCAAGAGTTGTTTTTGAAGTGTGACTTCAAAGTGTTTTTTATCACTGAGGTGATTGAGGGGGAGTGAGTAAGAACTCTGATCTTAGATTAAGATTGAAATTGCATTGGGTAGGGATTAAGTGATAAGTTGTAAACGGGTGAGTTTAGCTTTGAATTGATACTACTAATAGTGGATTTCCTCCCTGGCTTGGTAGCCCCCAGATGTAGGTCATGTTGGACTGAACTGGGTGAACAATTACTTGTGTTATTTACTGCACTTACTGTTAAGTTCTGCATAATCCCTGTCTGTGCAGAATTGGATGTCTTAACAACCAGTGTGACATCCAAAGTCTGATAACTAGAATTTCAATTGGCATCAGAGCAGGCACCCTGCCTGTGAAGTTCTGGGTGAGATCTAGGGAAGTTACTTTCTAGTACCATGGACAAGGATTTAGGACACTCAAATAGACCACCCATGTTGGATGGCTCTAATTATGATGACTGGAAGCCTCGTATGATAGCCTTCTTAAGGTCTCTAGACAGCAAAGTCTGGAGAGCTGTCAACCAAGGATGGGAACATCCAATGAGGACAGGTGAAGATGGAGTCAGTGTGCAGATTCCTGAAGAAGATTGGGACAAGGAACAAGAGGCATTAGCTCTTGGAAATTCCAAAGCCTTGAATGCACTGTTCAATGGAATCACTAAGAACATCTTCAGGCTGGTGCACCATTGTGAACTAGCTAAGGAAGTTTGGGATACCCTCAAGGTAACTCATGAAGGTACTTCCAAGGTGAAGATGTCAAAACTTCAGATGTTGACAACCAAGTTTGAAAATCTGAGGATGAAAGAGGATGAGACTATTCATGACTTTCACATGAATATTCTTGAAATTGCAAACACCTCTGGTGGACTAGGTGAGAAAATGACTGAAGAGAAACTCGTAAGAAAGATTCTCAGGTCCTTGCCTAAGAGGTTTGCTATGAAGGTCACTGCCATAGAGGAGGCTCAGGACATCAGCAATATGAAGGTAGATGAGCTCATTGGTTCTCTCCAAACCTTTGAAATGGGCTTAGGTGAGTATGCTGAGAAGAAGAAAAGCATAGTCCTTATAGGAGAAGGATATACTGGAGGTGATGAAAGTATATCAGAAGCCTTAGCCATGCTTGGGAGACAGTTCAACAAGCTCATAAAGAAAGTTGATCAACAGGGTAAATCTAATGTCAAGAACATCCCATCTGACATAAAGAAACGATCAACTCATAAAGAAAAGGCCAACCAAGGCAAGGGAATCCAGTGCCATGGATGTGAAGGATGTGGTCATAGTAAGGCTGACTGCCCTACACTTCTCATGAGACAAAGGAAAGGGTTATCTGTCACCTGGTCAGAAGAAGGCTCTGAGAGTGAATCTGAAGGAGAATCGGCCAAACAAGTCAATGCTCTGACTAGTGTTTGCACCTCAGAGGATAACTCAAGTGGAGATGAACTCACATGGGATGAGCTTGCTGTTTCATATAAAGAATTATGTGTTAAAAGTGCAGAAGTTTGCATCCAAGGAGAAAAGCATAAGAAACTCATCAAAGAACTAGAAGCTGAGAAACTAGAGCAGCTGAAAGTCATAGAGGGTCTGAAGAGTGAGATTTCGTTGCTAATCTCTAAGCTAGACCAAATGACCAAATCCATCAAAATGTTGAATAAGGGATCTGACATCTTGGAAGAAATCCTGAAGACAGGACAGAAGTCTGGAAACACATCTGGTCTAGGCTTTGGGAAAAGATCCTCAACTGAACGCACACGCCCAAAGGCTAAAGTTCAGAAGTCCAAAGGGATGTCTCATTCAAAGTCACAACATCGAGGAACCAGAATGAACAACCATCAGAAGAAGAAATTCAAGAGATGGAAATGTCATTACTGTGGTAGATTCGGTCACATAAAACCATTCTGCTACAGGCTGCATGGTTACCCAAACCAGACCCCTCAAGGTAGGCCCAAGAAAAAGGTGTCTACTCATAATGCTCCCATTAAGAAACCAACATGGGCGGCTAAGCAGACACCTCAGGTCAATCCTAAGCAGCTGGCATCTAAGATGCACTTCTCTCCTGAGAATCAACAGTGTGTTGCTAACCTTGCTCACACTTCTTCAAGGGGACATATCAAACAAGATTGGTACCTTGATAGTGGCTGCTCAAGGCATATGACTGGGATGAACTACCTAGTGGTGAATCTACATCCCTCTAACACCAAGTCTGTGACATTAGGTGATGGAACTAAAAGAGAAGTCATGGGTGTTGGGAAGCTGGACTGTCCAGAAGCTCCAAAATTGAGTGATGTATTGTTAGTAAAAGGACTAACTGTGAACCTCATAAGCATAAGCCAGTTGTGTGACCAAGGATATAAGGTGGAATTTACCAAGGGAGGATGTGTGGTGTTGAATGGGAGCAATCAAGAAGTGATGAGAGGAGATAGATCCAAAGATAATTGCTATCTATGGAAATCTAAAGACTCTATCAACCCCCCCAAGTGTCCTTTGACCAAGGGAGATCAGGAAGGGAAGGTGGGACATGGAAAACTTGATGCACCTCAGGTAAAAAGAGTGAAGAAGAGCATTTCCAAGGGAACTATGAGAAGAGCCTCATATCTGTCCTTAGATAAAAGGACATACTATGGAAAGTGTCTGCTCAAAAGTAATGAGCCCTTGGTTACCTTTGGCCATCTTACAACTGATATGACAGCGAGGGATAGACAGAGGTGCATGTTATTGACGTCTGCAGAAACTCAGTACCTTGCCTGTGGAGGCAGGTGGTCACCTCCAGTTTGGAGGAACCTGATGCAGACAGAGTACAATGTCACACAGAATGTCATGACATTGTACAGTAAGGACAAAAAGGGAAGGTGTGCATCTGAAAAGTTATAGCAACTAATGAAGTTAGTTAGCTACGGTTTAATAAGTCAAATTATTAAACATATGGTGAGCGCTGAGTGGTCAAAATCTAATAGACCTTACTCCTGCACAAAGCGTCTCACATTCAGTCGTTTCATTCTCCACTCGTGCAAACCCTCGTCCAAAGAAACGATTCATCTTCCCTCTCCAATTTTCAGCATGGCTCGTCAATCCGACACCTCCTCGTACACCACCATGTCTGATTCTCACAGCACCGAGTCTCACCACCCTACCCAGGAGGAACCAGTTGTGGACGCAGCAACTTCGTCCCATGCAAGAAGACCTAAGGAAACGGTCACTGGGTTTTCATCAGAAATCGCTCTTGATGAACACACAAGGGAAGGGTCAAGGTATGTACATAACTCCATTGCAACTATCGTCACTCAGATACTATCTGGCAATCGAGATGTTCCTGGGGTTTCTGTTCCCTTGAACACAATCATTCCTGACATTGCTGCATGTCAAGATAAAGTTGTTGTGTTGGGCAAAAATGTCACTGAAAATGTTGAGCAACCAGATGCTCATGAGGGATCAAAGGTTGAAAAACCCTCAGGCAAGGTGAGAAGTGAGAAGGCCAAGGTTACTCAAAGTGTTGAGGACAAGTCTAGGGCTGAGACGATTAACGTGGAAGAACTCTCAGACAATGATCTTCTGGCTACAGTTGTTCCTAGGATAGCCAAGAGAGTCAGGACCAGAAGGGAGAAAAAGGCCGTGGAATTGAAGTCCCCCTCCAAGGAAGTTGGTGCACCAAACCCTCACAAGCAACCAGAGTCAGAAAGCACACACAAGAGGAAAAGCTATGGACCTACAAAAGCTTGGAGCAAAGAGGTGCCTAAGAAGGTGAAAACCAAAGCTGTGGTGGCGGAATCTGAATCTGATGCCCCATGTGATGTCACAACATCCATGTCCAGGAAGAAGCCCTCTTCCAGTAGGTTGTCAACCAGTATCCCAGAAGTTCCCATTGACAATGTGTCCTTCCACTTTGCCTCCAGTGTTAACAGGTGGAAGTATGTGTACCACAAGAGGCTGGCATTGGAAAGAGAACTGGCACAGAATGCCATGGACTGTAAAGAGATTGTGGATCTCATCAAGGAGGCAGGGCTGATGAGAACAGTGTCACAACTTCCTAAGTGCTATGAGACCTTGGTGAAGGAGTTTATTGTAAATCTGTCAGAGGAGTGTGCCGATGGGAGATCCAAGGAATTTCGAAAGGTCTATGTGCGCGGCAAATGTGTGACTTTTTCCTCCTCTGTAATAAATCAGTATCTGGGAAGAACGGATGAAGAGAAACCTGAGCTTGAAGTGACTGACAATACAATCTGTCAAGTCATCACAGCAAAGCAAGTCCGAAAATGGCCTCTCAAAGGGAAGCTAGTAGCCAGTCAACTAAGTGTCAAGTATGCAATGCTGCACAAAGTTGGATCAGCCAACTGGGTACCCACTAACCACAAGTCAACTGTGTCTGTGGCATTAGGGAAGTTCATCTATGCAGTGGGAACCAAAGCTAAGGTGGACTATGGTGCCTACATATTTGATCAGACAATGAAGCATGCTGGGAGTTTCAGTGTAAAGGGTCCCATTGCCTTCCCCTCTCTAATATGTGGAATTGTGCTGAATCAATTTCCACACATCCTGACAGATAATGACTTTGTGAGGAGAAAGGAGAGTCCATTGGCATTCAGCTACAAGTTGTTCCTGGGCAAGCATGTCCCGGACATTGTCGTGACATCGGGAGAGACTTCCAAAACTAGCCACCAACCAGACAAAGCTGATGTCATTGCAGTTCTCAAGGAGACCTGCAAAGAGCTGGGAGCTAGAAAGAATGCACTGGAACAGCTCATCTTGCAGCTGGAGTCTACTGCTGAGGACACGGATGGAGCTGAAGGGCAAATGGCTGAGGGGGAGGAAGAGGCCAGCTCTGAAGAGGAGGCTGATGAGGAGGCTGATGATGAGGCAGAGGACTAATCCCTTTGTTGCTGTTTTTTTTCTGTTATGTGTGTAATTCATATTTCTTTTGTGGGTCTGTATATTAAAGTGTTGCTTTGGCAACATTTTTGACAAAAAGGGGGAGTGACAAGTGATACCCCAGGACAACAGAAGTTTACATTGTTAAACTTTAGTATTAAAACAGGTACCCTTTCATAACAGATTGAAGTTTTCCCTACTACAGCTGCTGTGTGTTGAAGTGTGTAGTTAACTTCTGTGTGCACACTGTTGTATGCATCTGTGTGTTTGCTGATATGTGTGTGAAGTTTTTATTTAACTTCCCTCCCCCCCTGCAGCAGATATTGAAGTTTAGGTGCAACTTCTAATATGTGTGTGCTGCTATGTGAAGTTTTTATTTAACTTCAATGTGTGTGAGTGTGCTGCCACTCTGAGTGTTTTTAGCTAGTATTATTTCCTGCTAGGTGAGTGTTTCCGCTGCTATGAACTCTGTTATGGGGATCAAAGTGTTTTAGCCAAAAATTTGCCAAAGGGGGAGTTTGTAGGTGTTTAATTGGCTGCATTATATGGTAAAACACAAATGTCTTGACTGATGTCATGACATGCATATGTGACTACATTGTAGTTACTGCAGGACTAGCTAACACAGGATTTATTGAATGTCAAACTGGACGTTGTGACATTCATACCTGTCAACAGATACTAAGGAATAGAACATCAGGAGTTCTGTTAGAACTTAGTATTCACTTGCAGTCTGGTTATCAAGGAAGAACCAGACCTGGCATAAGGCCTACTGATTGAATGTCAAACTGGATGTTGTGACATTCATCATTGACAGCAGCTACTGAAGATTGGGCAGAGTGGTGTTCTGCTATACTTCAGCATTTTACTTAGTTTGTTCTTCAAGAGAATAAAAGAACTAACTGAAGGCCAACTGTGTAAATGTTAAGTTGGACACTTTGACATTTACTAATGTAAGCTGGTACTGTAGTATGGTCATTTTGATCATGTACAGGTCAGCAGATTTGTACAGTCAGTTTTCTGGAAAAACAGACTCAGCATATGGACCTTGATGTCAAGCTGAATGTCGTGACATTCATTCCTGACAGCATATGCTAAATTGTAGGTTGTTCAGTTTTCTGTTACAGCTTTCTCAGGCTATTCTTTAGGAAGTCAACAGCTTAGAGAAAATTCAGGAAATCAACAACCAAGCTACATTCAATGAACCTAACAAATAGCCTATTTGTTAGCAACCTAAATATTGAATTTGTGGGAACTTATGTGACCTAAAATTCAGGAAAATACAGGTGCAAAAGCCCAGGTGCTGCAATATAAAAAGGAAGGCATTCCTCCATTCAGTTTCAGGGAGTTTGAGGCGTGAAGATTTAGTGTGTCCATCTTACTTCACTGCTGTATTTTTGTGAGTCTAGAATTAGACGTATCTTGTAAGCCAAGTCATTATCAAGTAGATGATTGCTTTGGCATAGGGTGTTCATTGAGTTGTAAGTGTTGTGTCACTTGAAGCTTTTAAGCGTGAGTGCTGTGTATCTTGGTTTAAGCTGTGAAGCATAACCAAGAGTTGTTTTTGAAGTGTGACTTCAAAGTGTTTTTTATCACTGAGGTGATTGAGGGGGAGTGAGTAGGAACTCTGATCTTAGATTAAGATTGAAATTGCATTGGGTAGGGATTAAGTGATAAGTTGTAAACGGGTGAGTTTAGCTTTGAATTGATACTACTAATAGTGGATTTCCTCCCTGGCTTGGTAGCCCCCAGATGTAGGTCATGTTGGACTGAACTGGGTGAACAATTACTTGTGTTATTTACTGCACTTACTGTTAAGTTCTGCATAATCCCTGTCTGTGCAGAATTGGATGTCTTAACAACCAGTGTGACATCCAAAGTCTGATAACTAGAATTTCAATCTCATTCAAATTGTTTTGTATTTGTCCAACACTAGAGATAGTTGGTGAGAGAAAATGAGAGGAGTCTCATATTTAAGGAGAGTCCTAAATAGAAATACATTGGTAGTATTAAGGAAAAAGACAATGAACTAGAAGGGTTCATCTAAGACCGATTTATACTTTTACTATTAAGCGAGTATTTCATTTCTTTGATTAACGTCCTCCAGACATGGGTTTTATTACACCGAATTGTGATACCAATCCTTTGTGTTCTATTCTCTTTTATTGGTTTTTTAGTGTTATTGAATTTGTAGTGTCTGACACATTGTGTTTGACATCTTTACTAAAGGCGAACACAATTTCAGTAAAGATATGATTGAATCAAAAAAGTTTATGGTTGAGAAGGTTGCTTAGGAAAAAATATGACCATTGTGTTTAGCAAGTTATTACATATGTCCATATTTAAGCATTGCTTTGACTTGATAATTTTTCTTGAAGACTGATTCAAGATAGGAAGAAGCAATAAGATGATTGATTGGAAAATTACCATCACCGTCATTTTAAAGGCAAGGTGAAGATTTGTGGAAGATTTCCTTGAAATCCTAAATAAGAAATAGAGCATTTTATTTTTGACACAATTGTCAGGCGGTTGAGGTGGGGCTTAAAGTAGTTAGTGATTGTTGGTTGTGAAGCGTAGGGTGTGTGGTGCATAGCATATGGGTGACTGTATACTTAAATATTAATGCCAATTTTAGAGAGAGAGAGAGAGAATTTTTTAGGAGTTTTAATTATAAGAATTAAAAAATCTTTGGAGTTTATTTAAAGGTTGAAAAATACTTTTAAATGCAAAGTGATTTATGTATTAAAAAATTAGGTCATAAATGGGCACAAATTTGTTTAGATAAATTTTTATAACTAACCTCTTATTAAAAACTTTGATCGATAGTGAATCAAAAAGCTTATTTTTCTCTGGATCATTTTGAATTTAATATATATATATATATATATATATATATATATATATATATATATATATATATATATATATATATATATATATATATATATATATATATATATTATATAATTCTCTCCTTTTATCTTGTTTTTGATTAGCGTGTAGTTTACATACACTTAATTTAGTTTATTTGTAGATTAATTATTTTTTGAAATTATTTAGCATTGTTTGTTATTTTTTTCTTTCTTTGCATATTATATTTTTCATTTTTTTGGTGTGTTAAGTCCTTCAACATTAATATTTATTTGTATTATATTATTATTGTCTTTCTAAATACTCATAAGGACATGAAATTCATTTATAGAAATTTTATATTAAAAAATTAATTTTATATTTTTATTAAAATTAATATATAATTTTTAAAATAAATATCTTTTTCATTTAATTCTTAATTTATAATTAATTTATAATTTAGAATACAAGTTAACATTATCTTTAATTTTTTTACTAATATAATCTTATTTATTACTACATCTCAACTCACACATATACTTTACTAACTACTATTTTTGTCTTATTTAATTTTTTTCATATTTAATATATTTTTCCGGTCTCACAATAGATATCATCTTTTTTATTTTTATTTGTGTGAAGTTATTTTTCGCTTTAGAATAACAATGTAATATTTATTATTTTTTTTCATTAATTTATTAATATTTATTGTATTTTAATTCATATAATTACTCCACTATTTATTATTAAAATTATTTTAATAAATGATACTCATTTTATCGTTAAAATTAAACAAATAAATCACTATCTTAAAAAATATAAAAACCTCACCGATGACATTTATTATGAGATATTTTTAATTTTTTATATAAAATATTCTTATTTATACTAACTCAAGTAGTCTAACTATTCCATTATATACTATGTTAGTAAATTCATCTATTTTTTATCATTTAATTCAACAAACTAATAATTATCTTTAAAAAGTGCAAAACAAAATAATATACTTAAAATGAAACAAATTAAATATTAATAAAGTTAATTTAATAAATAAAATTTATTTATTAAGTTTTTTTAAAATGTACGAACTATTTTTATGAACTAAACTTAAAAAACTCTTATTATAAGACGAATAAAATATGTGAGAATGGTTGGAAGTAGGCATGACAACATAACCCTTACTCGCGGGTATCCACCCGAACTCGCTCCGAAGTTAACGGGAAAAACCCATTTTGATTGGGTTTGGTTTCGCGTTTGAATTTTCCCCGATTATAAAATATGGGGACGGATCGGATAATGGGGATACTAGTACCCACCCCGAACTCGCCCTGTTTATTTCATTATGTACATTATTATTTATTTTTGATAATTTAGAATATTAAATATGTGATTAATATTTTGATATTTTAATTTTAATTTATTATTTAAAATATTTGAAATATATATATATATATATATATATATATATATATATATATATATATATATATATATATATATATATATATATATATGGAATTTTTTAGGTTGTTTAATTTTATTATTTGTAATATAATTTTATTTTGGAAAAAAATAAATATTTTTATTAAAAATATTGATTTCACTGAATGAATGGTGACGGGGCGGGGATACCCGAGCCCAATCCAAACCCGTTTGGAAAGGGTTTGGATTTTGATTCTCCATCTCCGTTTGGGACGAGTTTGTGTTTTTATTCTCCATCCTCGTTTGGGTTTGGAGTGGGGAACGGTGATTGTTTGAAAATTTAGATTTGGGGAAGGTAAAAACTATCCCCGATCCGTCCGTTGACATGCCTAGTTGGAAGTTGGACAAACATATCTTAGAAAAAATATTTATTTGGCACAAAATCAAAAATCAACCTCATGTATACTATTTTTCCTACTTTTATATTGTATTCTCCCCTCACCATGTTTACATTCATTTATTTGGGGTATTTGTTTTCTTCGTATGTTTAAATAGTATTACTTCTTTTAAAATAAAATAAAAATATAAAAACATTATACATACTTGATTATGCATTTAATACGTTCAATTTTAGTATAAAAAAATCAATAGTCAAAGTTACCCTAAAAAACTAATAAATTTGGATACAAAATGTAATTAAATAAAAACATATAAAAACATATTGTTATTAACTGTTATGCTATGCTAATGCAAAAAAATAAAAAATAATAACGTCGATGTATCACAATATTTATAATTAATATTTTATATATGATTAAAATAAAAATTAAATAGTAATGAAAATTTAACCGTTATAATTAAATAGCAAGAATCAATTTATTTTTATAGTAATTTTTTTAAATCTAATCTAAATCATAGTCTTTAAACTAAATCTAATTTATGAATTAAATATGCATTTTATTTAATTAACCATTTAATTAAATCTAATTTAAAAGTAATGATTCAAAGTAAAATAAAAAAATTAATTCTTAAAATAAGTTAATCTCACTTAATTAAATTCTTTATTATAAAAAATATTAGTTATGTATATTTATTTTATTAATCAGCGTACCTTATTGCATATGCATTATCCTGATTTCCCAAATAAAATAAATACATTATCAGGTAAGACATGTGATGCAATTTTGTCATATGTAACTAATCAACATACTAAATATGTTTTTTTCTCATGTAATGATTTTGTAAAGAAGAATACTGAGATAGACGTGAAATCTGATGATGAAAATCAGACAAAACTCAAAATATGATGGCCCCATGAAGGTTCCAAGTCAAAAGTCCAATAAACAAAGTAAGATACATTCATTCAATTTATGATCAAACTGTCTAAATCAATTCAACTTATGTTCAAAAATAATTCTCTCAACTCTTTGACTGGGAGAAATGTACAGTGGAATAGCAACAAAGAAAATTAAGAAAAGAAGATAAGAGATATTAACATCAAGACGAATGACATTTAAGAACGGCAAAATAAAATGTGATACCGCAGAAATTCCAACGGATAAAAACACAACAAAAGAAATTTAATATTATTATTGGATATTTCAAAACAAACGGAATCAAACGAAGTGGATGAGAGATTACTATCAATAATATATTTTATAATAATTTTTTTATCTTACTCAACAAAAAATTGAGATATAAGTTTTAGACGTTATGTTTTTTCTTTAAAAAAATGTCATATATATTCTCTCGATTGTAATAGATAATCGAAGGATAAACTAATTTTGGATATATACCTCAAATCGCAGCAACAATAATTTATGTTTTTATTTTTTCTAAGTGACATTTTTCTTTTTATTTTATTTACTATTTATTTATTAAATAATAGTTTAATATTCTTTTTCGTCTCTTATGTTTTGTGTATGGTTCATTTTTTCCCCTTAATTTTAAAAAGGATCATTTTGATCCCCCAGTTATTCAAAGTGGTTCATATTTATCTTTACCATCCAAAATATTAGTCAAAATCAATTGAGATGCAAATATGACACACATGTGTATTAGTTTATGATGATCTGACAATGTAATATATAAAAAGGATAAACCCAGATTTATCATCTCACTCACATTTCTCTGAAGTTCTCTCAAACCTCACTTTGTAGAACAACGAACATATTCTTTGACGAAGGAAGCGAACCGTTGAAGAACGAAGAAAGAACGAAGAGAAGGGATTTCTGAAGAGAACACTGGTAATGTTCTTTTTCTACTTTTCAATCTTCGCCCAACTCTATTTTAGGGTTAATATGGGTTTGCATTTTAGGTTTTGTCATGAATTTAGGGTTTTGTGTTCCTGATTCAAAATGTTGTAATTTTTATGTATATTATGGATGAATATGTACATGTAGTTATACACCATGGTTTTTTTCCGAAGGTGATGATGAGTCAAGTTATGGGGGTTTAGTTGCTGAGGTGAAGTGTGATGTTGATAAGTGGAGTTATTTTAAGGTGTTAGGGATTGTTAAAGAATTGAGATATGAGGAATCTGGAACAGTAATATACAAGGATCCAACAATTGGTTTGTTTACTTTGAGTGATGATAAAGGTGCCCAAGAGATAGTTGATTTATGTAAGGTACATAAAAGTGTTTATTTGTATGTACAACATTCAGTTTCTCAACCTAATTATTATGATGGACCTATAGAGGATGAAATTGAAAATATAGTTAAGATTGTAGTTAATGTTGATGAAACGAAAGATGTCATTGGAAAACTGGTTGAAGAAGTTCTCAATGGTAAAAAAGATGGTGTAAGTGACTTGGATAAGGATGAGGTTGGAGGCACAAATGTTGATGTTAATGGGGATGAGGATATGAGTGAGGGTGAGGCAGGAGATATTAATATTGATGTTAATGGGGCTAAGGATATGAGTGAGGGTGAGGTAGGAGATAATAATGTTGATGTTAATGGGGATGAGGATATGAGTGAGGGCGAGGTAGGAGATAATCATGTTGATGTTAATGAAGCTGATGATATGAGTGATAGTGATGATGTGAGTTTCCAGTATGACAGTGCCTTAGATGTTGCCTTTCAAGACTCGGATGAAGACAATGATGGTTTAGTGAAAGAGGATATTACACATCTATTTGCTCAGTCTCAAACACAACAACCTCAAGCTCAAACACAACCAACTCAGTCTCAGACACAACAATCTCAGGCTCAGACACAACCAACTCAGTCTCAGGCTCAAACACTATTATCTCAAGCTCATACTCAAGCTCACACAAAGGCTAAAGCAAGTGGTTCCAGGACTCCAGTCAAGAAGTTAAGCATTATGAGGCCAAAAAGAAGTGTGGGATCACTAGGCCCTATAACTAGGTTATCTGCATCAAGGAATGTGGCAGGCCCTACAACTAGGCTCACTTCATCTCAAGCAAGTAAGAAGAAAAAATAGATATTTTTGTTATTATGTTTTAGGTCATATTTTGGTATGTAATGTCACATATTTTGGTACTATGTTTTGGTACAATGTGATGTCTTAGGTCTATAATATCACTTATTTTGGCACTATGTTTAGGCATTATGTTTTAGGTATGTTTGGGTACTATGTTTTGTAACCCTTATATGAGAATTCTGTTATGGTGCAATGAAAGACATATTTTGCTAATATTTTGTTGTGGCCAAATATACAAATTATAGCAGCTAAGTTATACCAATTTGTCCAGTTAGGTTATAGTGCAAATTATAACCAATTAAGTTACAAATTATACCAGTTAGGTTATAGTGCAATGAAACCAGTTAGTGTTCATTTTGATAGACAAATTATACCAGTAACTATACCAGGTGATAAACAACATTGCACAATTCCATTTTATTGATCTCATAAAACAATATTGTAGAAATACAATTCATTCATCCCATAGAACAATTCAATTCCATTTCATTGTACAATTACATTAACAAATTGTAGATTAATACACTTAAAGCAATAAAAAATGAATTTCTCCAAAATGTCTTCCACTTCATTGTGTTATTGAGAGCCTCCTCAAGTTCTTCAATCAATCCTTCAGATTTAAGCAATTTCTGATGTTGATCTTCATTCTCTTTTGCTAAGATTTCCAACATCTTTTTTTTTATTCTTGATAAACATGTCTCTGTCATCTTTCACTTCAGCACAAAACCAATCAAAATAATCACATCCATTACTTATATTCCCCTGCACAGGTTACATATAACATTACTCACTGTATAAAATCGAAATTGCAAACTTAACAAGATAGATCATACCTTATAATGTGGACATCCACAAAATTGCTTCCCAAATTTTTTTACTGTTTTTTCCCTTCTGAGTATAGAAAAACACCACACCAATAGTTAGATCTCCATTGATTTTTCGAAGAAGAAGAATTAAACCCAGATTCGAAACTGTAACTCACTTCTCCACCGTACTCAGACCCCTTTTACAATGGAGCAGAATTTTTATGAGCCATTATTCTTCACAATAGATGTTGCAGCATGAACAATAGATTACATAAGAAGATGAAGGAAAATGCACGAAATCCTAATTCACATGAAGAAGATGGTGTGTGTTGCTGAGCATATCTTTATAGAAGAAGATATCCTACGTGGAGCTGACATGGAAGCTAACACTTTCACATTTAATAGTGTTAGTGTGTTTTGTCTGCAAAGGATAGACGTGGTACATTTAATATAGTTATGGGACGAGAATGAGCCTTTTAAAAATTAAGGGACCAAAATGAACCCCCACGCTAAACATATGGGACGAAAAAGGCTATTTTGCCTTAAATAATCTATTCATTTGGTTAAACCCAAAACTGGGGGGTATGACACACATATTTAACTATAAAATGATTTGTTCACTAAAATTTAGTCTAAACTTAACTCATATACAGTCGCTCCATACTTGTAAACATTTTTATTTAGGATGGATTGCAAAACAGAAAAATAATTTAGTTTTGTCTTGTTACTTTCTAACACCAACCTTGAACAAAACATTTTTTTATTCTTGCAATGTATCTCACATAATGTATCTCCGGATTTAAAAAATAAATTTAAACAGATTTGTTTCTGCAATGTATTTTCTAAAGTATTTTTTCTAACATTAGAGATATGTTCTTGCAATGTATCTCAGGAGTTTTTAAATTTTCGGTAGTTCATATTCAATACAAAAAAAATTTAACACTACCCAAAATTTTGAAAAGTGTTGTAGTTTACCGGAAATTTCGAAAAATGTTGTAGTTTATCGGAAATTTCTGGTAGTGTAAAAAAAATTGATTTTTGATTTTTTTTTAAATTCCGATATTTCTTCAAATTTTTTTCCTAAAATATTTATTTTTTTACCAAAAGTTTCGGAAAATCCTGGTATTTTTTTCAAAATTTTAGGTAAGCGTAATAGAAAACTCCAAAAAAATCTTTTTATAAGGGCATAAAGGTAATAGCACCACTATATGGGGGGTCGGGTTTAATTGATTGAGGTGACAAGTTAAATGCTCTAGGAACAATATCCCCCAAGCCTTAGCTTATGTAGTTAGGCAGTGGCTTGAATCTAGTATCTCATTGGGGTCATCAACTCTGATCATGATTTTTTTGTCTCCGATTTTATTGACACCCTATCATCTATAAGAACTAGTCATCAACCAAGATTTAATTTTATCTTCCCTTTCCCAATGAGTAGTCCTTGATTCGAGATGGATGTGGCGTCATTACCCATAAACTTTGACGGTTAGTTGAGAAGTGGGTGTATTGTGTGGATGTTGGTACTCTCACTCAATAAAGCTTAAGCGCTTAGAAGGGGGTTCGACTTGTTGAAAGTCGGGGTCATGACTCTCACTCGACTAAGCATAAAAGCTTGGAGGTAGAAATTCGACTTGCAATCCTTCATAATAGAAATCTATTCTAATTTTAAATGAAACTTTTATTTCATAAGTATATAAGTCTATTTGTTATCAAGGAGCTAAGTTGTATGATTTTTTTATTGGTTATTTGGGTTGGTCATGAACCCATTTTGGTGGATTTTGTGACTCTTTGTATATGCATAAAGGCCTTGATAAACGATCATTTTTTTCCATTTTCTTGTTACAACAAAAATAAATGTAGTGTGACAACATTGTATATTAGCGCTTTACAGAACTATAAGTTTTTTTAACCAAAATATATTAAATTATTCCAGTTTTTGGAATAGTAAGTGGTAAGGTCCTCTTCATTAAAAATGAGAGTCACCTCCTCCATCGTGCCGGAGGTCACCTTCGGCGGCGGCGGAGGGCCAATCTGAGAAATTTACACACCTTTCAGTTCATCTCTACATGCTCTAATCAAATCCAAAACTAATTTCACCAAATTCGAACTCTAAAGTCCTAACCGAATCAGTTTTCTCCAAGAACCCTAAACACAAATTGTTAAATTAAATCACCACCCCATGAAATCAAAGTCCAAGGTGTTAGGGCGTTGATTCCCTACAACTCAACTCACATCTCCGTAACTGGTTTGAAGCAAAATGATGGAATCAAGGACTTACCCTGCCAGAGAAGATGAAGATGTCAGCAAAATTTCCAGGTAACGGTTCTTGTTCCGAATTTCTTCCTTACTTTTGAATTCCAAATCTTCTCCTTCTAATTATTCTTGTTGCTTTTGGTTCTGAGGGTTGACAGATTCAGAGAGAGTGTGATGGTTCTATGAGTGGAATCGAGAGTTCTCATAAATGAGAGAGAGAGAGAGAGAGAGAGAGAGAGAGAGGAGAGAGAGAGAGAGAGAGAGAGAGAGAGAGAGAGAGAGATGATTGAATGATGAATGAAAGTTTTATAGAGCTGATGATTAACATAGTTTTAACTCTATTAATTATGACCAGTGCAAATTCAGTTTGGAGTTTATGACTCTTTTAAGCTAGGGACTTGTGCAAGTTAGTTAGAGATGAAAATATGTTACGAGTTAGTTGATGCATTTTAGTTAGATTTCGATTTTCTATTATGGTTGATTAGTGAATGGTTAGGTCTATTTTCTGTTATAGTTAGTTGCATTGTTGTTAGAATTTTGTTTTGCAGTTAGTATGTTAGCTGGATGGTGTTAAATTGTAAGCTTAGTTAAATGAATGACTCGCTGCTAATTATGTTAGTGTGGATGCTTAGATGTATGGATTGTTTGCATTGTCAATGTTGGTATGTGAGATATGCATTTGGCTTGCTATAATGCTTGATGTTGGTTTGTAATGTGAATGGTAGAGTTGTTGTTAAATGCTTTACAATTGAGTGAATGTGATACTTCTATGTTATGAATGCATTGAAATTTGCATGCTTGAATTGGATATTATGTTAACAAGGTTTGAAATGTTGGCATGTGAATGCATTGAATTAATTCTGTTATGATGAGTGGGTTGTTTTAAATGATTGTTGATGTTAATGGATATTAGTTAACTAGGTTTGAAATGAATGAAATGTTAATGTAATTTGTTTGAAGGTTTGATGTTTATCGTGATGCATGCCATGCTTTTAATGTTGAGTGAATGTGTGCAAGCTCTTTGGATTGAATTCCATGTTCCCCATGATGTATAATATGTATGTATTGTCGTACGATGTTTGAAGTATTAGATGCATAGTTGTATTTGTTGTCAATTGGATGCTAAGTTGTTAAATTGGTTCATGGTTGTGATAACATGTGTGATGATGCATTACTTGGGATTGTTAATGAAGATACATTATTTGGAATTGTTTTGTAGGGTATTTGGAAATAATGAAGGGTTGGAACAAAGGCATACAAAGTGGCTTGCATTTCAAGAAACATTGGAACATGGGGATGGCAAATTTACGAACATGTGGACCCTTGAAGATTCAAACAACAAAGATGACTTGTAGAAAAGTAAAAATAGGAACTGAGGTTTATGATGGGTGAAATTAGTCAGTTGACCGTTAACCAAAAAGTTAATAGTTGACCAAAAGTCAATTGGGGTCAAAATTTGTAATTATTTGGTTTTGTATGGTTTGATTTGCAATGATTCATGGTGTAATGATGTAATGATACTTTGTAAAGCAATGAATTCCCCTTAATTTGAAATGCAAACGAACTTGAATTTGAATGCACATGGATTTTGAAATGACATGGATTTATTGAATGCAGATGAATGGATCAAAAAGGGTAAAATGAGACTTGTATTCCAAGTAACCAACCTCCCTCATAAACTTGGTTTTAAATGAACAATGAAACCTCCATTTGAATAATGTCATGCCAATTTGAATAATGAAATACACCTTGTAATGGAGTGAACCATAATGCCTTAGAATGAAGGGTCGAATGAATTATGTCATTGACATGAACCAAATGAATTGAGAATTGTATGAGAATGAAGGTTTATGAACCATGTGATCCAAACTATGAACATGAATGCATGAACCTCAATCCCAATCATACAAATGTAATGATCCAGATGATCATCACATAAATGAACTTGGTCCAACAAATGAGTTCACTAAGTTGACCAAATGATGTAGATGAATCTTCAATCCTAAATGCCACACACAAGGAATGATAGTGCCAAATCCAGAAATTAGGGTTTGGTTGATCACAGTGATACAGATGAATCCTCAAACCTAAATGCACACACAAGGTTCAAGGATTCAAAACATAAATTAAGGTTTAACTTGGTTGAGCACACCTTAAGAAACTTGGGAAACCCCTGACTTCCATCAGGTACAAAGCAACAACACCTTGAATCCATGAAGATTGCCATCTTGTTTTGAACAATGCTAATGCAAATGAAATGATTAAGTATGGATGTATGCACACGAATTAGGGATAAGGACCAGATGAAAATTGTGAGGGGTATAGTAAATTTCGGGGTATCACAGAGGGACATCTATTAAAAATATAGGAGGTGCTTTATTTAAAGGAGGTAGTAGGTGTTGATATAAGTGAAATTGGAGTGGACTCTAAACAACTTTCTGGAAACTGTTATTAGATGAGTGTACTATAAACAACCCTTAAATGATCGGAAATGATTTGGCATTAAAACCTAATTTGTACCATGTTTTGTCCTATAAATAGAGAGATAATCTATCATTTTAAATCATCCGAAAATGGGTTTTGATCCTTCTTTCTCTATCCACTATTTTTCTACAAATATCTCATTTCTAACTTTAGTTTTGCCTCAACGTTTTTAGAGTGACTATGTGCTTTGTGAGGACGTTGTTTCTTGTGGGGGTAAATTTTTAAATTACTCAAGAGTGTATCAGCTCTTATGTAATATTTTACTTATAATAATGTGTTGTTTGCTTATGAGCTAAACCATTGAAAGTTCTTGCTTGGTTATTAAGTCAAACAAAGTAAGATCTTTGTTGGGTTGGGGAGGTCTTCGTTATTAAAACTCTCATTCGGTTCATGAGCTTAGCCATGTGTTAAAACTTCTCTCTTGGTTTCTTATTTTATCTTGTGTTAAAAATTCACAGTTGGTTTTGGAGATCTCTGTACTTAAAACTCCGCCTTAGTTTGGAAGTTAGCCATTGAAAAACTTCAATTCTTATAAAAGAAGGTATGTGGGCATATCTTGTTAAAATCTCTCAAGATAGTAGAAATTTTCAAGGAAGAATTTTTGGGGTGAGGAGTATGTCACTTTGTTAAAACCGAACCTCTATAATTCTGGTGGTTTCTCTTATTTCTCAACTCTTTAATTTCTAGTCATTTATTTTAGCTGCATTTTCGTTTTCTTATTTCCTCTACTTTAATTATGTTTGTTTAACAAAAAGCTTTGAAACTTCATTTATGTAAAAGAACTTGTTTTGAAAAATGGATTTTCAATCTCACACAATTCACACACTGTCTCTTGTGTTTGGAGTCTTATGTTCAACAAATTATGTTATTTAGAAATCAAGATTATTTTTCAAAAATGGTAGTCCAATATAGATAAAGCAACGAAGAAGAGGAAGAAGAAGGATTTGTGATAAAAAGTAAAGAGATAAAGTTAGAGAGAATGTAAAATAGATTTATACATGTTCGATCTACCACTTGGCCTACTTATGTCCCTAAGAGTTTTTTCTTGAGAGTTTCCTTAATAATAATACTTGAGCTTTTAAGGATATGCATATGAACCTTTTTACAACAATGATAGATTTTGCACTAGTTGACCCCCAACCAAGTGAAAATTTTAATAGGCTAAGCTTACAAATCAAACAGAGATTTTGACTGGCTGATCTAAAAAACTAAACAGATATTTTCACAGGATAATCTCAAGAACTAAACAAAGATATATCTCTAGAGAATAACATCCTTGAACAAGAACAAATGCAACATTGCACAAGTACAACCAAACTCTCAAAAGTATTTTTCACTCTCTTGACACTAAGACAACTTTATTAAGGAATACGAAAACAGAGAAGAAGAGAGTAGAAAATAAGATAGTATAGTTTTACTTTTGAAAATTTGTGTAAACTAGAATGAGGGGAAGCCCTCTATTTATAGGAGAAGAATTGGCTGAAAAAGAAAAAGATTCATGGAATTTTTTAATGTTCTAATTTATTAACCCTAACTGTTAATAATTAGATAAGTTAAATAAGAAAGATTTTTGAATTACGTTATCACTAATCAATTAAAGGTTTCTTTAATCGATTTGAAGGCATTACAAATGAGTTAATCGATTAACCCTAATAAGGTAATCGATTTATTAGTCTAAAAGCACTCCCAATTTATGAACTAAATCAGTAATCACTTAGGTGCGTGTAAATAATATTTTTAGGTATTTTATCATCTGAGAGAGGATTCAAAACAATTTTAAGTGTGTGCATGTGTGTTTGTGTGAGTTGTCTTAGTATCTCGGGAATTACTCGTATACCTTTACATTAAACTGACCATTCAGACGCACGCTAAACATATGACCAAGAGAGCTTTCACACTTCATTTCTTTAACAACTTTGAAGCTTCAAGTTCCCTTACTTGATTTACCATTAATTTAACATTTCATATGAAACTTGAGTCTTATAAATGATGAGGTTTGAAAACAGCTTCTTTAATCGTACGTCATCATCACATATTGTTGGATCAAAGATTATCAAAGACTTCACTGAATGTCGTTTAACCTTGGGTGTTGTCATCATCAAAATTACCAAGATCTTCTGAAGATTACAAATAGTTGTTCATGTAAGCACAAAGATCTACAATGCTACCTTTGTAGGGCCTCTCCTCAACGGCGTATCGGAAAGTACTTTTTGTCGCTCTAGTTAACTTCGCATCTTCATATTCATCATTTATGGTTCTTGTATGGGATATTTTATAAGTGAGGACAATTTTTCTTTTACTTATCGACTTTGTAAGATTGAGTTAGATTCAATATAAAAAATTAAGAATTTGAGTTGAACCTAAGATAACGTTATAAAACTAATTTGTAATTGAAAAATTTCCACCTCTTATAAACATATTTATGGGTCATATAACTTATAATGTGAAACTCTTATAAAGTCTGAATTACTTCAACATAATTAAATAAGATTCGTATAATATTTATCATGTTTAAACCGTGGCATAACTGTTTCCTTGCAGGACCGTGCAAGATGCAAGGCAAATTAGGCATTAACCTAAAGTCCCCCCCCCCCCCCCCCCCCCCCCCCCCCAAAAAAAAAAAATTAGGCCCCAAACAAAATATTTATTAATACTAACTATTAACAAATTTTGACTGATTAAAATAAAATGATTTAGAATCTCTCTCTTCCTTAAAAATTAGTCAATCAATATCATTTTTTTAAAAATTAATCAATATCATAATTAATGTCATTTAAAATATTTTATTTATCCAAAAAATGAAGGGACTAAAGATTAGAAGAATCTTGGATTGAACTAGAAAAGAGATTGAGAACAAAACAAACAATTGATAAGCATTTACAAGAACAAATTAACAAAGAAAGTGAACATTGGGAAAATGTTCTACTTAGGATTATAGCTATAATCAAATATCTTTCTAAAAACAATCTTGTTTTTCGTGGAAAAAATGAAAAGATATATGAAAAAGGTAATGGTAATTTTTTGAGTTTGATTGAGATGCTTGTGGAATTTGATCCAATTATGCAAGAACATGTTAGGCGCATAAAAAATAATGAAACTCGTAATCATTTTTTGAGTAATACCATACAAAACGAGTTTATAGAAATGATAGTCTTCCAAGTTAAAAAGTCAATCATAGAGAAAGTTAAAGATGCAAACTATTTTTCTGTGATTCTTGATTGTACAACTGATGTAAGTCATCAAGAACAAATGACTCTTATTTTGAGATGCGTTGATACTTCTAAATTTTCAATTAAAATCAAGGAGTATCTTTTAGAATTTTTAAAAGTTGATGATACATCAGGAAAAAGTCTTTTTAACGAGCTTGTTAATGTCTTAAAAAAATATGGCCTTAATATTGATGATAGAAGGGGACAAGATTATGATAATGGTTCGAACATGAAGGATAAAAATTAAGGAGTGCAAAGAAGATTATTAGACATAAATCCTAGAGCATTTTATTCATCGTGTGGGTGTCATAACTTGAACTTGGTATTATGTGATATGGCTAGTTCATGTTCTAGAGCTATTTTTTTTTTTTTTAGTTCTACAACATATTTATTCTTTGTTTGCTTCATCTACCAAAAGGTGGAAAATTTTGTAAGATAATGTATCTAAATTTTCTGTTAAATCATTATCTCAACTCGTTGGGAAAATAGAATAGATAGTGTCAAAGTTATTAAGTTTCAAACTCCAAAGGTAAGAGATGTTTTGATTGAATTATCAAAAAATTCTGAAGATCCTAAATTAAAAAGTGAAGCCATGTCTTTAGTAACTCATGAACTTGAAAATTTTGAACTTTTATTAGGAATGAATATTTGGGATGATATTTTGTTTGCTGTCAATTCTGTTAGCAAGATTCTACAATCAAAAGATATGCATATAGATGTTAGTATAAATCATTTAAAAGGTCGTATCACTTATTTTAAACATTATAGGGAAAACAGATTTGCATTGGCTTTAGAATCCAAGGAAAAAATGGCTATCAAAATGGATATAGAGCCAAAATTTCGTAAAAAATATAAAATTCATAGAAAACCTCATTTTGATGAATATACTAGTAATGAGATCACACATTCACCTGAAGAATCTTTTTGTATTGAGTATTTTTTACACATATTAGATCAATCAATTAATTCTATTGAGACAAGATTTGAATAATTTTTACAATATGGGACTATTTTTTATTTTTTATTTGATTGCAAAAAAATTAAAGCTTTAGATGAGGATGAATTGAAAAAATATTGTAATAGTCTGAAAAAGTTCTTAAGGTTTAATGAGTACTCTGATATTGCCAGTCTTGATTTATTTTTAGAATTGAAAGTAATAAAAGAAGTGATAAGAGAAGAAATTAGCACAGCAATAGAAGTATTGAGTTATATTAAAATTTTAGATTCTTTTCCAAATGTTTACATTGCATATAGAATTTATTGACAATCTCGATAATAGTTGCTACTACTGAAAAAAAAATTCAAAATTAAAATTGCTTAAATCATATATAAGATCAACAATGTTACAAGATAGATTGAATGAGTTAGCTATTTTATCTATTGAAAGTGAAGTGTTAGAATTGTTTGATTATAAAACTCATGATAAATAATTTTACAGATAAAAAAACTAAAAGATTAATATAAAAATTGATATTTTATACAATATACTAAATCTCTTTAAAAAATTTATAAATAAAATATTTCTTTAACATTTTCGTCTAAGACCCCAAAATATCTTTAAACGGTGTTATTTTCATGAATCAACCATGTCTTCGGGTCTTCCTTACATAAAGTCTTTAAGAACTTGAAAGTGCTTCTCAATACATAAGTTCTACTTTTTGTTGCATAAACTTCTCATATTTTAATTTCTTAGTATAGAAATAGAATCATTATCTTCCCAAAGTCTCGTCAAAGTCGTTTAACAAAAGACATGACATGAAAGCAAATCGATTCGTAGTACTATAACTCGTTGATAGGCTACTTTAATTCATGCATCTCTTTAATTTGGACCTTAATTAAAGCTTACCTTTCTTGAGGACAATCCACGTAACTACAAGGCTATTAATTTCTAATCCATTCTTTTTTCAAATCATCTAGGTCCACAAAGCTCCCTTTATTCCTTTCTGCATTTTCTCTCTTGAATTTTGGAGGATTACAAAAGGAGTAAACGTTGATATTGATTTTTTTAGCACTCAAAATATCAACTGTCTATTCATGTTGAAAGAACACAAAGTAGACTGATTATGTAGGTAAAGACTTAGATCATATTCACGAGGATCTAAGTTCTAATTATCATGCCAACGATGTGAGAAACTCGATAATAAATAATGCGTAATGTGAGGATAACGGTATGTGATTTAGAACTTTTCTTATTGGAACCAGTTTAGATTTTTAGATTTAACTTACCTAAATTTTTAATTTCATAAATTTAAAATGTTTTAATATTGAGCCCAATGGACATAATGATAAAGGAGAATTCTTCATCCCAGCTCAATTAAAATTGGCACCCAAAAAACATATAAAAAGATAATATTACCCTTGCAAAATCACTTCACCAATTTTTGAAATTTATAATATTCAAGTAAATTTTTGAAAATTCTAGGACGATATCAAAAATTTCAAAACACTATCAAAAATTTCAAAAAACACTATATTTTTTATCGGTAAAATATTCTGAGATTTTGTATCGGAAATTCCAAAATCTCTTGTATTAACTCTTTAAATTTTATCGAAAATTTCAAAATTTCTGGTACAAATTCCCATTTTGCTTTTTGGAAATTTCAGAATTTCCAATAATTATAAATATTTGATTTTTTAATTTCCAGTATGAATACAAAAATTGTCGGACAGTTATCCAAAATCGTCGGCAAAATCCTAAGTTATAAAAACTTCACACAAATAACCATACCGAAAATTTCATATTGGTTGAAACTTTCGGTATAACCTCGTAAATTTCAAATTTCCAAAATTAGTTGGAACATACCAAAAATTGTTAAATTTCTGGTATATCAGAAATTTAAAATATACTATCGAAAATTTTGTTCGTACCGGAAATTTCATGTTGGTCTACCAGAAATTTCAAACATGAATTTCATTCAAAATACAATCAGGGGCACTTTCGATAATATGAACTATAGGGTGTCTGGTTTAATTGGGATGATGTCAAGTTAAATGCTCAAATCTCTGACTAAATAAGATAAAATTAATAATGACAATATTAAGAGTATTAAAATAACACATGTAGTAGAAAAGATACGGAAAAGTAAACTTAGGGATTTGAACATATAAAGAGAACTATATAGTTTAAGTGACAAAGGGACACACCTTATCATGTGAAGACTTGGTGTTGAATCACCAACAAATACAATGACACTTATGTCATTTATTGTCCATAAAACATATTAAGTCATTCATAAAATCTTTGAAAAATATATTTTTGAAATATCTTTAAATTCATTATTTCAAAACTCTCTTGGTTTCAGATAAATTTATTTTATAATTTGAAATATAACTTAGTGATCAAAATTTTCACTCATTTCTGAATAGATTGGTCGACAGGTTTTGAATCAACTATTCATTTGAACAATCGAATATAATTGAGACATAAAATCTTAGTATCATTGAGACATAAAATCTCAGTATCATTGATTGTGTAAGAGTTTAGTAATCATATAGGCATTCTAGATTGATTTTTAATATTCCTAGGATATAGACTCCCTTAGTTAGTGCTTGTTCATTAAAACTTCAATGTATTTATTATAACAATATTATCTCGTGTGAACCACCATTGTGCAACACCACATATTTCTCCACAATCTTTCGGCCAGTGCAAAGATCATTTTCCCACTGTTGTACTCTTTTTGTGTGTTTCGTTTCTTTCCCTACATATACGACCTATATGCTACCTCCAAATTAGTGTGTGAGTACCTCTTCGATAACCATCCTCCAGTGTCGAGCACTATGGGGGCTCCTCTACCACATTCTGAGGTGCTTTTCATCATTTTGGTGAATTTTTCAACAACCATTCTTCCCTCATCCACGTGGATCTTTAGTCTCAGGGACAAATTTGTTGTTTCCTTTTCTTCTGCTTTCGATTTCACTAATCTCCCATGGATTCCTGGCAAAAAAATCAGTAAAATATTTTTCATTCGGACCTTAGATCCATAGCACAAGCGCTTATGATCATATGACTAGTAACAAATTACTTTTCTTATGTTTGACACATATGAGGATACTCCCGAGTATTACTTTGGCTAATGGGTCACAAATAAAATGCCAAGGCATTGGTCAATCCAATCTTATACCCACACTTTCTTTGGAATTGTGTACTTTATGTTTATGGTTGTCCATTTAACTCAATATTCATCAGTGAACTCACTTGTACATTACCTTACTATACCTTTTTATTATGTTCGTGTTCTTGTGCAAGATTAGATTACTTGGACAAAGATTGAAGTAGGGTATCAATCTCAAAGTTTATGTTACCTTTCTTAATCTTTCAGATCTTTTGTTCAAAAATAAAGATACGATTTGGTACCCATGTTAAAGTATTGCAAAGTGATAATGGTTATGAGTATTTTTCTCTGTCTTTTTTATCTTTTTTTACGGCATATGTTATCCTTCATCAGACCTCATGTGCTCACACATCTCAACAAAATGGTGTTATGAGAGAAATAATCACACTTAATTGAAATGAAATGGCTCGTACCATGCAAGTTGAGATGGTGTTATGAGAGAAATAATCACACTTAATTGAAATGAAATGGCTCGTACCATGCAAGTTGAGATGGTGTTATGAGAGAAATAATCACACTTAATTGAAATGAAATGGCTCGTACCATGCAAGTTGAGATGGTGTTATGAGAGAAATAATCACACTTAATTAAAATGAAATGGCTCATACCATGCACCCTTATAATAATGCACCTCTTCATTTTTAGGAAGATTAGATCCTTACATCTTATTACAATCTGAAGGAGAATAGCGATCCAAAACGCAGTGGAATTTAAAATTTTCTCCTTTAGTGATCCTTATGAATGGGCATGATCAGTAATAGAATCGTTACCTCTTCTGGCGATTGAAACCTTTGATGCAGATCTACGGAGCGATCACGAATGTTGAATGGTGATGACGCCTCTACTCAGTCCACACGAACGGATTCCTTCAATCTTAGTGCTAGCTGCTACAAATGAAGGCTTTGAGTGAGTGAGAGAGAGAGAGAGAAAGAGAGAGAGAGAGAGAAAGAGAGAGAGAGAGAGAGAGAGAAACTAATTGCAACTGCACAACTGCTTCTGCACAAGGGTTCTATTTATAGAACCACTTGTGTGGGCTGCAAGCTAAAAAGTCCACTTAAGTGTATGTGGCTCATATCTTATGATATGCCAAAATCACTTAAGCGTGTGGTACCTTACCGTATTTCGTATTCTACTTAAGTACATCGTACCTTATGATGTTCTACAATTCACTTAAGTGCATCGTACCTTACGGTGTTCCTTAGTTACTCTATCTCTCATCAATCCGTCCTTTTGTGTGTGACCTTGTAGGTTTTCGCGACATTAGCAATTATATTAAATCACGTATTTAACATAATAAACAGTGAGCGGTATCTAGCAACACATCAATACTATCCAAGACACAAAAATGTCATGTGATTTGACAAATCCTTTTGTGATAATACTTATGTGTATAATTACCATTTTTCCCTTATGTCTATATTGAACACAAGACATAGACCGTGTCATCCTTGTCCAGTTCAATATTGGGGCCGTAGACATTTATCCTGTTACGCAGGATGGGCAAATTCCATCTAGGTCACTCATGTCCCTCAGCATGCTTCGTGGAGTACCCATCAACTGTCTTTATAGTCATCTAGTTACGGACAATGTTTGATCAGCAATAAGGCACTCGACTCTACATCTAGGGTACATAGTGGTTTTAGGTCAAAGGGTGGTATACACCATTATCACCATGAGAATAACTTATGACACTTAGAATAACATTCTATATAGTATTCTCATAGCGGGTCAATCCAGTATAAATATTACTCTCAATATTCATACTTATGTTTAAGACTTGATAACTCCTTATCCATGATCCATGAGATGTGACCATCAGTCTATATACATAATAGTCTTAATGCTTTAATGTTATCTCACTTCATAACAAAGCTCAACTACGGATACTTTAAAAATAGTGTCCTTGTGTTTAATGGGATCTCATGATTAAGTCACACTTGATACATTAAAGGGATTAACTATTCTAGGAACTTTATTAAACAAACATAATAAAGAAAAAGCATTTTTATTATTAATAAATAATTCGATACAAGTACCAAAAGTATTGGCCTCTAGGACTTACACCAACACAATCAATTAAAGAAAGTGAATATTTTTTTCTTAATGGTAATTTTGTTGGGTTAATGGTAATCTAAACACAATTTCATCCCATTATCTTTCTTCTTCATTAAAAGTACCGGCTCATCCCATGGATATACTCAGGGCCTAATAAAATGCTTCTCTATTAGTTCCTCTAAATAAGTCTTTACATATTTTAATTCTATTAGAGATATCCTGGTTAGAGCTATAGATACTTCCCTCACTTCTGGGATTAGGTACTTATGTTAGTGTCGGAGTTTGCAATAAGCATGAGACTGAAAATCTTGTCACTATAAAAAAGACAATGAATCATCTGAAATTATGTTTTTTAGGAGTGTAGAGATTACTTCACCTTCTATCATGGTGTCTGATGGTATAAAAGGAACCTTTTCCTTCCAACACTACATCTATTTTCTTGAGAGGTATATCAGATCAACTAGAAGTTTTTGAATCTTAATAGTGATGGGACAATATCCACACGTCCAAGAGGTCTCTACTCAACCACCTGTAGTTGAAGTGACCACCATTGACGAAGGTAATATAATTTCTTCCAAGTTAAGTCTTTATATGCATCCCATGGAGATAAAGGGATATGATGTTCCATAATAAAACAATGCAAAAGTAGTTATGATGTAGGGACCATATACCAGAAATAATATCGTTGAATATTTATATAATCACGGCGGTGAATTTTTAAGCCTCTTACGAAATCGTGAATTAGATTGTTTTATTTATTGTGCCTCATATTTTAATTTGATTAAACATGTGGAATGGATTAAATACTAAAGAAAAATAAAATATTAGCATCATTATTTATGCATTTGGATGTTTAATATTGACTATACTTTGTGACCAACATATAAAGTATTGATACTTAGATCATCCATACTAACACAAATATGTTGATCTATTTTGTATATTATATAAATAAGTATGATGCAACATCATCAGTATATTTGATATAATGGTTTTGTATCGTTTAATAAATTAATAAAAGTGATTGTTATACATTTGAATTATCAATGTTGATTATGATTCGTGACTGACATTTGTAAATCGAAGTAGCAATGGTTTAATCACTTTTGGTCTTTGTAAGTTGACGTGTTTTGGTTATTCGTTCATGTATCTTTTTTTTCTAGATAAAGTTATCAAATGTCAAATTTCATTTGGTTTTAGTCCCTAAAGTTAAAATTCGCAGGAAACCGGTGGATTTTAACTTTAGGGACTAAAACCAAAAGGATTTTAACATTCAAGAATTATTTTTCAAGAAAAAAAATACATTGACGAAAATAAATAAAAAACTTACAGAGATCAAAAGACTATTTAAGTCTATATTAAATAAATGGTCATTACATTTTTGATAATATGAACATGTTGCATTAAGAAGGTTCAACACCTAAGTTCAAAAGTAGCCGTCAGCATCTAAGTCTACCAGAATAAGAATTATGAACTCTGATATCCTTATAATCAATTTATCATATCAATGTAATTAGATAATATATAATCTAATAATTTTTGCTACTACTATAAATTGATTGTGTTGGAAATCCCCCAAATTCTATGGAGAATTTCATCAATCTTGATGGACAAGATTGTTATCACCCACACAATGATAATGAAAATAAGAACAATGAAGAAAGAAAGAAAGTAAAGAACGATGAAGGAGAAGACTAATATAATTCTGCAGATTTTCTCTCTGCCCACAAACTGTGGAAAACTTCTTATTCACTTTGCAACTGTAAAATAAAGTGAATACAATGTTATGAATGCTCTATTTACTTTATTACAAAAATAATGGTCACTCCCTCTATTTATAGATTTAGGTTAACTTGGACCTCAAGTCAAAGCCCAAAAACTATAAAAGCCCAAAATAGCTAACACTACTAAAATAGGCCTAAGTCAAAATTCTGTGTGAAGCAACATGCTTCGACAGTTTGACACACTAACACAACTCAACATACTTGGTGGTTTGACACTTCCTTGTTCTGTCGAGAAACCTGCTTCGACACAAAGAATTACAATTCAACACACCACCTAATTCATTGTGTCTAAGCTATCTACATTCATCATAGCTCTTAGTCTTCTGAACACTTCGACTTGCACTCCCTTTGTCATGATGTCTGCAATCTGATTCCCAGTTCTGCAGTGTTCCACATTCATGTTCCCATCTGCTACCTACTCTCGAAGGTAATGGAACCTCATCTCGGTGTGCTTGCTTAGACCATGTGCTATTGGATTCTTTTCCAGATTAATAGCTGACATGCTGTCGATCTTCATGGTAATTGCTCCATGATTCTTCGTTGTTATCTCTTCGACCAGATTCACCATCCATGTTGCTTGACATGCACAAAGAGAAGCAACTATGTATTATGCTTCGCACGATGATAATGCCACTATTGGCTCTTTTCTCGAACTCCAAGCAACTAGTGCACCATCTAGCATAAACACATAGCCAACTGTGGATTTTCGATCCTCAACATCACTACACCAACTTGAGTCGGTGTATCCCACTAATTTGCATTATTTTCCTTCATCAGCTGCAGGAAACAAAATGTCATAGTCGAGAGTTCCTTTCAGATACCTTAGTATCCTCTTCTCCGCTGCTAGATGTGATACCTTTGGCTTCTGCATGAACCTACCCACCATACCTACACTATATGCTAAGTCAGGCCTTGTGTGCCAAAGGTATCGAAGTGACCCAATAAGTCTTCTATATTGGGTTGGGTCGACATCATCTTCATCTGAATCTTTTGACAGTTGTAATCTGGGCTCAGCTGGAGTCAAAGTTGGGTTGCAATCTTGCATCTCAAATCTCTTGAGTATTTTGCCTGCATACCTTCTTTGGTGCATCATCAAACCTCTACCACTCTTGTAGAATTCGATGCCAAGGAAATATGAAATGTCACCCAGATCTGACATTTAGAATTCCTTGTTGAGATCACCTTTGAAGTCTTCAATCTCCTTCTTGCAGCTACATGTTATTAACAGGTCATCGACAAGAGACATAGTATAAGCAATTCACTCTTGCTTCTTCTTACATATACTCCATGTTCACTTCTGCACTTCACAATTTCCTTCTCCCTTAGAAAGCCATTTATCTTCTTGTTCCAAGCTCTTGGAGCTTGTTTAAGTCCGTACATGGCTTTATGCAGCCTATACACCTTTCTTTCTTCGCCATGTTTCACAAACCCAACTGGTTGTGTAACATAAACTTCTTCTTCTAAAGAGTCATTAAGGAATGTACATTTCACATTCATCTGACACATCTGCCAGTTGTTCATGTTTGCTAGACCAACATTCTTCTGGCGTGATTCCTTCTAGCTGCTTCGTCGGACATCTGTTCAGGATATATGTCGCAGTCGACATAGATTCTCCCCATAATTTTTTGGGTAGATGCTTGCCTTTTAACATACTTCTAACCATATTCATAATGGTTATATTCTTCGTTTTCGCGACTCCATTCTACTGTGGACTGTAGGGTGGCACCACCTCATGCACAATCCCTTCTTTCATACATAATGCATCGAAGTCTTTCGACACATATTCTCCACCACCATTAATCCTCAAAATCTTGATCTTTTGACCGCTCTGTCTTTCGACCATAGATTTAAACTTGGCAAATACCTCGATCACTTCACTTTTCTTCGGGATCAAGTAAGACCACAGTTTTCGACTAAAATCATCTATGAATGTAACAAACTATTTGTTACCTCCAATCGAATCCACCTGGAGAGGACCGCATACATCAGAGTATATGACTTCAAGAATTGCCTTCGATCTGCTTCCTGTATCCTTACTGAAGTTGTTCTTATGTTTCTTTGCCTACACGCATTCTTCACACACTTTGTTTGGAATGTCAATTTCTGGTAATCCTAAAACCATATTTCTTCTCTTCAAATCTCTTATGTCTTTGAAACTAAGATGGCCAAGTCTGTAATGCCATATCCATTCATCTTTGTTGGTTGCTGTTGCAAGGCACTTATGCTCCATCACATTTAGCTCAATCTTGAAGGTTCTATTCTGAGACATTTGAGCCTTCAAGATCAACCTTCCATTTGAGTCGAGAACTCTCATCATCTTGTCTTCGATCGACACCTTGTAGTTCTTTTCGACTAATTGCCCTATGCTAAGCAAATTGCTTTTCATGCCTGGTATGTACAACACATTTGAAATTACTGACCTCTTGTCATCTTTCCTCATACGCAGAACATCACCAACACTTTCAACTGCTAGAGTGTTGTCATTTGCAAATTTTACCATTTTCTTCATTGAGGGTTTTATGTTGACAAAGATAATATTACCCTTGCAAAATCACTTCACCCATTTTTAAAATTTATAATATTGAAGTGAATTTTTGAAAATTCTAGGACGATATCAAAATTTTCGAAACACTATCAGAAATTTCAAAAAATAATATGTTTTTTACCGGTAAAAAATTTTGGGATTTTGTATCGGAAATTCCAAAATCTTCGGTATTAACTCTTTAAATTTTATCAGAAATTTTAAAATTTCTGGTACAAACTCTCATTTGCTTTTTCGGAAATTTCAGAATTTCCAATAGTTATAAACATTTGATTTTTTACTAGAATTTTAAAACTTCCAGGATGAATACAAAAATTGTCAGTGCAATCACAGTTATTCAAAACCGTCGGCAAAATCCTGTATTTTAAAAATTTCACACAAATAACCATACCGAAAAATTCATATTGGTTGAAACTTCCGGTATAACCTCATAAATTTCAAATTTCCGGAGTTAGTTGGAACATACCGAAAATTGTGAAATTTCTGGTATATCAGAAATTTAAAATACACTACCGAAAATTTTGTTCGTACCGAAAATTTCATGTTGGTCTACCAGAAATTTCAAACATAAATTTCATTCAAAATATGATCAGGGGCAATTTCGATAATATGAAACTATGGGGTGTCAGGTTTAATTTGGATGGTGTCAAGTTAAATACTCAAGATAAAGGGATATATGATATTGATTCTATTTCAATGGAGTAGGATATTTACTCAACTCCAAATTTATACAAAGTGGTATCACTCAAGAAAAAGAGAAAATTTTATCGGTAAGGTATGTGAATTTGTACTAGACATAATATTGAGTAGTTCGAAATTAACACAGGAATAAAGTAAATATAGTAGAGATGAAGATACTGCATTGAATGTATGAAGATACTAAATATGAATAAATTAATAATGACAATATTAAGAGTATTGAAATAACATATGTAGTAGAAAAGATGAGGAAAAATAAACTTAAGAGATTTGAACATATAAAGAGAAGCTATATAGTTTATGTGACAAAGGGACACACCTTATCATGTGAAGGCTTGGTGTTCAATCACCCACAAATACAATGACACTTAACCACTTGGCGATTCCATTGATTTATGTCATTTATTGTCCATAAAATATATTAAGCCATTCATAAAATCTTTCAAAAATATATTTTTGAAATATCTTTAAATTCATTATTTCAAAACTCTCTTGGTTTCAGATAAATCTATTTTATAATTTGAATCATAATTTAATGACTTAAGTTTTCACTCGTATCTAAATAGATTGGTCGACAAATTTTAAATCAATTCATTTGAACAATAGAGTATAATTGAGATATAAAATGTCAGTATCATTGAGTGTGTTAGAGTTTAGTAATCATGTAGGCATTTCAGATTGACTTTTAATATTCCTAGGATATACAACTTCTTTAGTTAGTGTTTGTTGATTAAATCTTCAATGTATTTATTATAACACTATTGTCTCGTGTGAACCACCATTGTGCAATGCCACATATTTCTACACAATCTTTCGGCAAGCACAAAGATCATTTTCCCACTGTTGTACTCTTTTTGTGTGTTTCGTTTCTTTCCCTACATATACAAACTACATGCTACTGCCAAATTAGTGTGTGAGTACCTCTTCGGTCACCTTCCTCTAGCATCGAGCACTATGAGGGCTCCTCTACCACATTTTGAGGTGTTTTTTTTTTCTTTTCATTTTGGTTAATTTTTCAACAACCATTCTTCCCTCATCGCGCATGGATCTTTAGTCTCAGGGACAAATTTGTTATTGCCTTTTCTTTGGCTTTGGGTTTCACTAATCTCCCATGAATTTCTTGCAAAAAAAATAGTAAAATATTTTTCACTCTGACCCTGGATCCATAGCACAAACGCTTTTAATCATATGACTAGTAACAAATTACTTTTCTTATGTTTGACATATATGGGCACACTCCCGAGTATTACTTTGGCTAATGGGTCACAAATAAAATGTCAAGGCATTGGTCAATCCAATCTTATACCCGTGATTTCTTTGGGATTGTATACTTTAGGTTTATGTTTATGGTTGTCCATTTAATCTAATGTTCATTAGTAAACTCACTTGTACCCTACCTTCCATTACATTTTTTATTATGTTTGTGCTCTTGTGCAAGATTAGATTACTATGACAAACATTGAAGTAGGGTATCAATCTCAAAGTTTATGTTACCTTTTAGCACCAGTAACACCTAATGCTTGTTATGTCCTCGAGTCTTCTCATGTTGTTCGTCAATATTTAGCCCATCCTAGCTTTCAAAATTTTCACTTTATAATTCCATATCTATAAAAGGTGTTGACCTCCGAGTGTCATTTCGTAAAACATACTACGAGTTTTTTTTCCATACAAGATAAAAAGGAGTTGCATCTCTTACTTTCTTTAATTCCTTATTATATTTGGGGTCCTAGTCGTGTTATTTCGTGTTTTTTTTGTTATCAATATCATATTATTTTATTGATGAATTTGTTAGATGAACTTGAATATGTTTAAATAAAACTTCTCAAAAGTTTTCTTAATCTTTCAAATCTTTTGTTCAAAAATAATGATATGGTTTGGTACCATGTTAACATATTGCAAAGTGAAAGTGATAATACTTATGAGTATTTTTCTATATCTTTTTTACCTGTGGTCAAACACCTCAACAAAATGGTGTTATGAGAGAAATAATCATCACTTAGTTGAGAAATGGCTCGTACCATGCACCTTATAATAATATACCTCTTCGATTTTAGGAAGATGTGATTCTTCCGGCTTATTACTTAATCATCAATTTAAGGAAGTGGATTTTTTTTCTTAATGGTAACTTTTTTTAAGTTAACGGTAATCTAAACACAATTTCATCCCATTATCTTTTTTCTTCACTAAAAGTATCGACTCATCCCATGGATATACTCAGGGCCTAATAAAATGGTCATCTATTAGTTCCTCTAAATGAATCTTTAGATATTTTAACTCTATTAGAGACATCCTGGTTTGAGCTATAGATACTTTCCTCACTTTTGGGATTAGGTACTTATGTTAGTGCCGGAGTTTGCAATAAGCATGAGATTGAAAATCTTGCCACTATAAAAAGACAATGAATCATCTGAAACTATGTTTTGTATAAGTGTAGAGATTACTTCACCTTGTTAAGAGTCCCACATCGGACAATATATGGCATGAACATGTGTTTATAAGTGGGAGCAATCCTCACTCTACCAACCGGTTTTGTAGGGTTGAGTTAGGCCCAACCACATTTCTTAACATGGTATCAGAGCCTCGTTTAAGATTCGGTGGGTCACCTACTATGGTTTATGCTATCAAGCCACCCACCATTTATTTCCACGCTCCAGATGTCCAGTCCTGGGCGTGAGGGTGTGTGTTAAGAGTCCCACGTCGGAGAATATATGGCACCTGTAGTTGAAGTGACCACCATTGACGAAGGTAATGTAATTTCTTCCGAGTTAAGTATTTATAATGCATCCCATGGAGATAAAGGGATATGATGTTCCATAATAAAACAATGCAAAAGTAGCTATCATGTAGGTACCATATACCAGAAATAATATCGATGAATATTTTAGCCTCTTATGAAATCGTGAATCAGATTGTTTTATTTATTGTGCCTCGTATTTTAATTTGATTAAACATGTGGAATGGATTAAATACTAAAGAGAAATAAAATATTAGCATCATTATTTATGCATTTGGATGTTTAATATTGACTATACTTTGTGACCAACATTCATATAAAGTATTGATACTTAGATCATCCATACTAACACAAATATGTTGATCTATTTTGTATATTATATAAATAAGTATGATGCGACATCAGTATATTTGATATAATGGTTTTGTATCGTCTAATAAATTAATAAAAGTGATTGTTATACATGTGAATTATCAATGTTGACTATGATTCATGACTGACATTGGTAAATCAAAGTAGGAATGGTTTAATCATTTTTGGTCCCTGTAAGTTGGTGTGTTTTTGTTATTCGTTCATGTATTTTTTTAGATAAAGTTCTCAAATGTTAAATTTCATTTGGTTTTAGAGACTAAAGTTAAAATCCGCAGGAAACATGTGGATCTTAATTTTAAAGACTAAAACCAAAAGGATTTTAACATTCAGAGATTATTTTTCAAAAAAGAATACATGGACGGAAATATTAAAAAAAACTTATAGAGATCAAAAAACTATTTAAATTTATATTAAATAAATTATCATAACGTTTTTGATAATATGAACATGTTGAATTAAGAAGGTTCAACACCTAAGGTCAAAGTAAGAGTCAGCATCTAAGTCTACCCCAATAAAAATTATGAACTCTGATATCCTTATAATCAATTTATCATATCAATGTAATTAGATAATATATAATCTAATAATTTTCGCTACTATTATAAATTGATTGAACATTTTTTAGTTTTCATAATAAAAGCAAACATAAGAGTTTATAGCGCCCAAATTAGTACTTCAAGATTTACTATTTACACTTGTGGTTGGAATATACATTGCATAAACTTCAACTATTACAATCATGAAAAAAATGAAAAACATTATTCAAACCTCCAACAGATTTGGGAATTTAGTGCCACTGCTCACCCTCTTTTATGGCGGCCACCGTACCTACCACCACTGATGATCGCCCTATTATCATTCCTAGGTCTTGATCGAGGATGAAGACTAAGCTAGAGTTGAAGCATGTTAACATCATACCCAGCTATGAGATAGTGAGTCCTGACACTCTTTTGAATTGTGAGGAACCTATCCAAGACACTCAGCCAAACAAAAGGAGGGAAAATAAGTTATAGTCACTGAACGCTACCATAGAAAATGTTGATCCCGAGGTGTAGAAGGCAAGCAGTGTAATCAAAGTCTTACCTATAGTACTAGTTCAAAGGTTGTCGGTACCAGCCGTTTTAAGCGCCACATTGCTAAGGGGACATGTGAAACTCTTTTCCATGGCCAAGATCAGAACACATATGCCCCTAAGCAAGGGGAACTAGTGCTAGCAATGCTACTAGTACACCAAAGAGACATTGTAGAACTGGATGTTAAATTAAAATACTTTGTAAACGTAAAGTGTTAATTGTGAAATAAAAAGAACAAAAATCGAATCAAACAAATGTGATTGGTATTGTACCTTGTTTCTTATAACACCCAACATCTTTCTTCCTTGAACTTAATTACGACACAACTAAACTACCCTCCTCCAAATACAACATCTTACAATTTCAATCACCACTGACACTACCCTCCTCCAGATTTTTGAAACCTTCACATACAGATTGGAGAAAGAGATTGAAGTAAAGCAACTCTAGAAGGAGGTGAAGGAAAATCATATATGAGGATTTGAGATAGGGTTTCAAAGAGAGTGAATTTTTAAAATCATATATGAGGATTTGAGAGAGGGTTTCAAAGAGAGTGAATTTTTAAAACCATATATGAGGATTTGAGATAGGGTTTCGAAGATGCATTTTCGAAATTGTCTATTACTATGATTTTTTTAAAATGTTTTTCTGTTTTGGTTCGTATTAGATATGGTGCATCCGTATATGTTTTCTAAAGTTATTGTAATTAATGATGTAAAACCGGATGAAGTGAAGAATGATGTTAAATTGGATGAGGTGAAATATGATGTTAAATCGGGTGTTAGATCGATTGATGTTGAGTTAGATGTTGGTAAACAAATTAGAAATGAACAACTATTTACTGCTCGTGAACGTATGCTCGAATGGGTCTGCATGGAGGCTAGGAAATTGGGATTTGGCATTGTAATCGGAAGGTTCGACAATGGTTCTAATAGAAGGCAAACATTTGTAACCATGAGATTTGAGAGAAATGGAACGTATATTCCACCAATTCGAAAGTTGAAACGCAATGACATCGAATTGAGAAAATGTGAGTGTCTATTTAAATTGCACAGATATCATAAGGTGGATGATACATGGAAATTTAATGTGATTTCTAATTTACATAATCATGCCTTGTAAACCGAGCTAGCTGGTCATCCCATTGTATGTCTTCTTAAACCATAAGAGAAGGAAATTGTTTCGGAGATGACTTTAATTAGGGTGGCGCCAAAAAACATACTTGCAGATTTGAAACGGAAAAAACTTGAAAATATTTCAAATATTAAGCAGGTATACAATGCATGTTATCAAAATAACATGGCGATAAGAGGTCCAAGATCTGAAATGCAATAACTTTTGAAGCTTTTGGATGATAACCACTATGTTTCTAGGTACAAAATTTGTAAGGATAAAGTCATTGTTCGTGACATATTCTAGACTCATCCCAAAAGTATCAAGTTGTTCAACACATTTCCCATTTTCCTCATAATTTATTCAACGTATAAGACCAACAAGTATAGGCTTCCGCTTATGAAAATTGTTGGTGTTATTCTACGAAGAAGATTTTTCCAGTGGGATTTTCATTTTTGGAATCCAAAAAAAGAAGTCAATGTTACATGGGCCTTGGAAATGTGCAAAATTTTGTTGAAGGGTCAAGAAAACATACTGAATGTAATTGTCATCGATCGAGATAATGCACTGACGAATTCGGTTGAAAATATGTTTCCTACATCCTACGTATTTCATGGTCAATATCACATAACAAAAAATGTGAGGATTAGGCTCAAACCCACGGTAGGAACCAAACAAACCAAGGGCGAAGACGAAAAAATGGTCAAACTTAAACGGAAAAATGGATGCATGGAATGGTATATTATATTCATCCATAGAAGACTTGTATGTTGCATATGTAATGCATTTTAGGATTGTGTGTGTGTGTGTGTGTGTGTGTGTGTCAGATATCCAAATTTCTTGAAATAAGTTGAGAGCACTATTATGGACCAAGTGAACAAGAAGATTATTTATGCTTGGATCGATCAGGTTAGACACCTCGACAATACAACAACTAATAGAATCGAATCTGCACATACGGCATTGAAGAAATGGTTGGGTGATAGTAATGGTGATTTCTGTAGAGAGTGGGACATCGTAAACCAAATGATCCAAAACTAACATAATGAAATACAAATAACTTTTAGTCGGAGCATTGTCATGTTCGAACACAAATTCAAAAATAACACTCTCTATTCAAAGTTTGCTGGCAAAATATCTCAGGTGGGATTGAATTTCATTTTTCACGAAGCAAAGCAAGCAAACCATATAGGTTTGGATAGTTCGAAATATGGATGTACACTTAGGAAGACTTACAGTCTTCCATGTGTTTATTTCATTTTAAAAAAAGACGAAGCTTTATGCCCTTATACAAATTGATGAAGTGTACAGGCACTGGAAAAGTTTGCGGGTTGATGACGATGGTGTGATGAAGGATGGTAAAGCATGTATAACTATCATGACTGAATGGGAAAAATCTAAACTAAATTTTCTAAACCTGGTGACACCATAAAATTGCGTATCAAAGAGTAGATGAGGAAAATTGTCTATCTAGAAACCACAAATTTGAAACCTCCTTCGGAACTGGTTAAAACCAATGGTGCCCTTAAAAAGGTCAAAACGACACAAGATGACAATAAAACAAAGTTATCTCCTTCATACTTATAACATGTTGATTCACATTTCTCGGAGTCTCCAACACTGAAATCTCAAAAAAAGGGTCTACAAGGGTGCTCACATTAGCAAACCACCTCCTTCACCGTTGAAACCGAAAATCATCTTCATCAAAGAAATGTCACTTTTTATACACAAACACATTGATCGGATTGTAAATGTTAAGCAAGATATAAATTAAGGTTATCGGGTTGTATCCAACTTACTCAGTAGAGGAGAGGAGAATCACTTTCTTGTCTGCTAACAATTTTTGAAAGAGTTGACGACACATACAGAATTCTACACATCATTATACAGTAAAAAGAACATTTTGAGGCAATTCATAATACTCTTACTCCTTGTATTAGTGGTCCCCCACCATTTTTAAAATGGATGTGCTTCCTTAAAATGGTTCATCTTATAGAAAATATGTATAACAGGGTGTGTATCGATCTAATAAAATATGGTTTCTCAAAGACATTTTTCCCACTTTAGAGTGGCCCACCTAAAGATCCTTCCGGATACATCATGTGTATTGGATGGCTTTCAAAATCACTATATTTTGTTGAGATTTATTTGAAACTGGGGTGTCCTATACCAAACACATCATTGGAGTGGACGATACATCCTACAAAAGAGGCAGAAACTTGGTCGGATCACTTTCTGGAAAGGATGGAAGAGTTCACCAAATTGAGCGAGCTTGAAAGAGAATCAAATAAGGAAAATTCGGAGGAGGAATCGGTGGTAGATTTATGCGGTGATCCATCTTTTGAGGAATTTTAGATTGTAATCGATATAATTTTCAATGTACTATCTAAACAATGTAATCTTAATACAATTTAATACATAAATAATATATATTCAACAACGGTGGTGTTAATGTTGACTGTTTCGATTTACAAATGTTATGGTTTACATTTTTTGTTTTTGTATGCACAAGTTCTGGATTGATTTTGGTTCAGGATAATTCCGGATATGCATATCCGAATAAACCTCATACTTATTAAAAAAAACATCAGGGAAATTTTTCGGATATGCATATCCGTAAACACTCTTTTTCGTAAAAAAAAATAGGGTTTAACGAGAGATGCATCTCCAAGGAGTATAAAGTCCAAGGTGACTCAATATTTATATAAATAGGATGTCTCTCAATGAATGTTATATATAAAACACACAACCACCGGAGAATGAATGCATATCCCCACCTTGCATTTGTGTATTTCAATGGCAGAAAGTCATCATTTCAATTTAGGGTCACCGATGACACACCTCTAGTCGATATGATATCCAAACTGAATACTCTCCTTCGATATCCAAAAAATTAGAGAGTTGTCAAGCTCGAGTATCCTTCACCATCGCTTCACAGCGAAGGGAAGATACAGTTCACCAACTTTAAACATAAGATGAATGAATATTTGTAGGTCGTGTGGAGTACATTTTACCGTTACTCATCAAAGGGTCCAATTGAAGTGGATTCGAAGATTGACATATCTGTCAGTGATATTATCAATATGCTGCAACTTCACGAACTGCCCTTGTATAACAATGTGTAATGTTAAATTTATGTTAACAACTACCTATGTGTAAGAACAAGATTTGGTTTTACATTTGGTCTTTAGTTTTAATGATAACAATGCATTGTTTCTTAGAGAACAATTTTGCACACTAATGATTTTTATCTAGTGTGTAGCTTTTGCTAACAGGTCCTGACTCTGAAGCATTAACATGTGACATCATTAGATTCTGGAATCAACACACTCTGACTCTGAAGAGATACAAGTGCGTTATAAGATGTTGTCAAGTTCTAAAAGCTCTTAGACAACGATTATGATGAACGTTTGTGCTAAACCTTCTGATTGTGACTCTGATTGAAGAGCCTCTGAATTATTGTCAACCTTCAAGATTTTGCGCTCAAGTTCTGAAGATTCTGAAGAACAAGATCTGAAGACTCTAAAGACCAGGTTCAGAGGAACTATGTCAAGACTTTGAAGACTAAGGTTCTGAAGATTCTCTCAACTAGTCTCTTGATCCTTCTAAGGAATTCTTCAAAGTCATTTCATCAAAAGCCTATGGAAATTAGAAGATAATATCAAAGGGTTTTGCGTCAAGAAAATAGTACACAGTACAAGATCACCATTCCTTCCACTACGCTGATTTTGTGGGCTAAGGACAATACTGTAGATGTTTGATTGGCTGCATTTTATGGTAAAACACTAACTGGACTATAATGTCTTGACTGATGTCATGACATGCTTTGGAGATGTTTGATTGGCTGCATTTTGTGTTAGAACGTCTAACTGTACTCTGATGTCTTGACTGATGTCATGACATACTTGAGTAGTATGCTGCAGGTTTAGCTAATACAGACCTTACTGAATGTCAAACTAAGTGTTGTGACATTCATCCCTGTCAGCAGATACTGATGTATAGATTAGTTGGTTGTCTGCTATAACTCAGTATTTATTTCAGTCTGTTTATCAAGGGACTAACAGACCTGGCATAAGGCCTACTGTCTGAATGTCAAACTGGATGTTATGACATTCATCAGTGACAACATATACTGAATAATAGGCAGGTTGGTTTTTCTGCTTTAGCTCAGTATTTAGTTCAGTCTGTTCTTCAAGAGGATAATAGACCTGGCATAAGACTCATTGTCTAAATGTCAAACTGGATGCTATGACATTTATGACTGTAAGCTGTTACTGAAGTATAGACTGGTTGGTCTTTTATAGTACAACATTTAGCACAGTCTGTTTTCAGGAAAATAACAGACTTAGCATATGGTATATGTTCTGGACGTCAAACTGAATGTTGTGACATTCATTCCTGACAGCATATGCTAAAGTGTAAGATGGTTAGTTTTTCTGTTTCAGTATTTTTCTCAGGCTATTTTTCAGGAATCCAACAGCTGAGCTAAAATCCAGGAAACTAACAACTGAGCTACAATTAATGAACCTAACAAATAGCCTATTTGTTAGCACCCTAATATGTGGAAATTAGGTTAACTTGCTTAACCTTAATTTTAGGAAATACAAGTACAAGGCCTAAGTGCTGTAATATAAAAGGATGGCAATCCTTCTTTCAGAACTCAGGGGTTTTAGGCGTGAAGATTTTATTGTTCCATCATACTTCACTGCTGTATTTTTGTTTGTGTCTTGTATTAGGTTTATCTTGTGAGCCAAGCAATTATCACCTAGATGATTGCATTGGACTAGGGTGTTCATTGAGTTGTAAGTGTTGTGTCACTCTAAGCTTTTAAGCGTGAGTGTTGTGTATCTTGATTAAAACTGTTAAGCACAATCAAGAGTTGTTTGAAGTATAACTTCACCATTAACTTTAATCTAATTAAAGGTTGTAATCACTGAGGTGATTGAGGGGGAGTGAGTAGGAACTCTGGTCTTAGTTTAAGATTGAAATTGCATTGGGTAGGTATTAAGTGATAGGATTAAACAGGTGGTTTAAGGCCTGAATTAATACTGCTAATAGTGGATTTCCTCCCTGGCTTGGTAGCCCCCAGACGTAGGTGTGTGTGACACCGAACTGGGTAAACAATTCCTTGTGTTATTTACTGCAGTTACATTTATTTTCTGTTTACATTCCTGTCTGCGTAGAATCGGATGTCATAACATCCTGTGTGACATCGATAGTCTGTTAACTAGAATTTCAATTGGCATCAGAGCAGGCACCCTGCCTGTTAATTTCTGGGTGAGATCTAGGGACGTTACTTTCTAGTACCATGGACAAGGATGTAGGATACTCAAATAGACCACCCATGCTGGATGGTTCTAACTATGATGACTGGAAACCTCGTATGATAGCCTTCTTGAGGTCTCTAGATAGCAAGGTCTGGAGAGCTGTCAACAAAGGATGGGAACATCCAACGAAGACAGGTAAAGATGGAATCATTTTTCAAATCCCTAAAGAATAGTGGGACAAGGAGCAAGAGGCACTAGCCCTTGGAAACTCTAAGGCCTTGAATGCACTGTTGAATGGAATAAATAAGAACATTTTCAGACTGGTGCATCACTGTGAACTGGCTAAAGAAGTTTCGGATACCCTCAAAACAACTCATGAAGGTACCTCCAAGGTGAGGATGTCTAAACTTCGGATGCTGACCACCAAGTTTGAAAATCTGAAGATGAAAGAGGATGAGACTATTCATTACTTCCACATGAACATTCTTGAAATTGCCAACACTTCTGGTGGCTTAGGAGAGAAAATGGCTGAAGAGAAACTTATAAGAAAGATTCTCAGATCATTGCCAAAGAGATTTGCCATGAAGGTCACAGCCATAGAAGAGGCTCAAGATATCAGCAATATGAAGGTTGATGAGCTTATTGGTTTACTCCAAACCTTTGAAATGGGCTTATGTGAGGATGTTGAAAAGAAGAACAAAAGCATAGCTTTTGTATCAAATACTGAAGAGGAGTCAGAAGAAGGAAATAGTGGAGGTAATGATGGCCTTTCAGAAGCTATAGCCATGCTTGGAAGACAGTTCAACAAGTTCATAAAGAAGGTTGATCAACAGGGCAGACCTAATGTCAAGAACTCCTCATCTGACATCAGTAGAAGATCAAAATATGAAGAAAAGGTCACCCAAGGCAAGGAAATCCAGTGGCATGGATGTGAAGGTTTTGGTCACATTAGAGCTGAATGCCCTACCTTCCTCAAGATGCAAAAGAAGGGGCTATCTGTCACCTGGTCTGAAGGAGATTCTGAGAGTGAATCTGAAGGAGAATCTGCTAAATGTAACACCCCGATTAAAATAAGAGAATTATTTAATTGAGTTAATATTATTTTATTAATTTAATTAAATAAAGTTGGATTATTGGATTATTTTTATTATTATTATTGATGTTATTTATTTTAATAATAAATAAATAAATAAATAAATGGAATATGAAGAGTGGAAGGGTAAAAGTGGAAATTGATATAAGAAGCCAAGAGAACTCAGAGTTGGGTTTTCACGTGTTTTGCTTCAGAGTCAGAGAAAGGGGGAGAAACGCTAAGAGAAAGAGAAGGAAGAGGAAAAGGCCAAAGATTGCTCGGAGCTTCCTTCAATCCAAAGAGGTAAGGGGTCTGAACCTTATTAAACGATAATATGCGAGCAATTTCATGATATCTGTTGGGTTGTTGATGAATTTTGGGGATTTTAGGGAGATTGGGAAAGTTGGGGTTTTGATGATAAATTCTCCGATTTGTGAGTTTTGTGGAGTTATATGCACTGTAATCGAAGTATGTTGTGTATATATGTCTGTTAAATGTCGATTTTGGTTTGTTAGCTGTGGGGTACGGGTTACGGCGAGTAGAGAAGCAAAGCTGCGCTGAATTCTGCAGCAGAGGGCTTCTGTTCGCGCGCGATTCGCGGCACGAAGCCCAGTTCGCGGCGCGAACTGGGCAGGATTTAGAGGAGTTTTGTAATTCGTTGTTCGCGGCGCGAACCCTGCTTCACGGCGCGTACTGAAGCGAAATAAATTGTTCGCGACGCGATCCTTCGTTCGCGGCGCGAACTGTGTTGTATTGGAAGAGTTCGCGGCGCGTCCCTATGTTGGCGGCGCGAACTGGAGAAATGCAGAAGCTAATGTTGGTGGGTTTTGAGTACGTTGAGTTGCGAGACTCTTAGTAAGTCGCTGTAGTTGTATTATAAACAATTAATAGTGATTATATGATTGTGTATGAGGTGTTTATGATGATGAAATGTTGAATTTACGTGTTAGTTATGAATGTATTATGTGACGATGTGATATCGTTATGATGTTGTTGTTGTTTTGTTGAGTTGGTTGTCATGTTATTAATGATGATGATAACATGACTATATGATGATGTTGTTGCTATGTTGATTATGATGCATGTTTGATGTGCATGCATTCATGAAAGGCCGATGCCTAGTGATGAACGGACTGAGTTCCAATGATGTTGTTGACTCCGGGCTTGTTGAGAGGCTTGGTTCCTTGCGGGGAACTCGGATTCTATGGTGATGAATCTGGGAGTGGTGATCCTGTAGTTGGTCACAAAATGGGTATACCGAGTCGTGTTGAGTCATGCATGGGTGTGTGCATTGCATTTGATGTGTTGTTTTGTTGATGTTCATGAGTTTGTTGATTATGATAATGATGATGAGCTGTGTTGGCATATGTGAAATATATATTTATGTTTATATTTCTGTCGTTATATTATTATTTAATAATGTAATTCTCACCCCTTCTGCATGTGTTTATGTTCATCTATGATGAGCAATGTGCAGATAAAGAGGAGTAGCTATTGTTGAGGTTCGAGGAATAAGTGTAGAGTTATTCTACAGAGTCGAGTCAAATGCTCTGGTCATGTGACACCGGGGTTATGGGATTCGATAGATAGTTGATTATTATTTATGTTGTTTATGATGACTAAATGTTGAGATGTTTTGTTGAGATAATGTTGAAACATTATTATGAATTATAATATTTGTGCTGTTGTCCGCTGCGAAGTTTTAAATATTAAATAATATGATTTATGTTGTAATGCAATAAGTGTTACGTTGTAAGAAATGTAAACTCTTCTACATGTTGTACTCTGATAATATATTTAAATATGTCGTTTGGGTAGAAGGGTGTTACATTAGTGGTATCAGAGCATGGTCAGTCCAGTCGAGTCATAATGTGAGGTTTTCCCTGTTGGTCGATTAGTGTAAATGACACTGTCGATATTTAACGGTTGTGGTTGTGTTGTGCAGAGTATGGCTGGAGAAAATGACCGTGCGATTGCTGAGGCTTTGGCTGCTATGGCGCAGGCTATGCAGGCGCAGCAGAATCCGCCGGTCGACGAGTTTAGGAATTTGGGAAGGTTTCTGAAGAATAACCCTCCTACATTCAAAGGGCGCTATGATCCAGACGGTGCTCAGATTTGGCTGAAGGAAATTGAGAAGATTTTCCGGGTGATGACGTGTACTGAAGCACAGAAGGTGCAGTTTGGTACGCATATGTTATCTGAAGAGGCTGAAAACTGGTGGGATAACACTCGCCAGAGAATTGAAGTACCAGGTGCTGAGATGACTTGGGAAAGGTTCAAGACGGCCTTTCTGGAGAAATATTTTCCTGCTGATGTGCGATGTAAGAAGGAGATGGAATTTCTAGGACTGAAGCAGGGTAACATGTCTGTTGCTGATTACGCTTCGAAGTTTGAGGAGCTGGTGCAGTATTGTCCTCATTATAATAATGCTGATGCTGAAGAATCCAAGTGTGTCAAGTTTGAGAATGGGTTGCGTCCAGAGATCAAACAAGGCATTGGTTACCAGGAGATTCGTAGGTTTCCTACACTGGTTAATAAGTGCAGGATATTTGACGAAGATAGCAAGGCTAGGACTGCTCATTACAAGAGTCTTAGTGAGAAGAAGAATAAGGATCGTGGTAGTCCTTATGCATCTCCGAATGGTAAAGGTAAGCAGAAAGTGGTAGATGAGAAGAAGTCAAGTGGGGGAGGATCTCCCATAGCTGGTAAATGTTTCAAGTGTGGCGAGCCAGGCCACCGTGCTGATAGCTGTACCAAGAAAGTGCTGAGATGTTTCCGATGCGGTCAGGCTGGTCATAGAGTTACTGAATGTAAGGATGCTGGTCCGACATGTTTTAATTGTGGCGAGAAAGGCCATATCAGTTCGCAGTGTTCGAAACCGAAGAAGGCGGCTACTACAGCTCATACTACTGGTAGGGTGTTTGCTCTGAGTGGGACTGAAGCTCCTAAAGAAGATAATCTGATTAAAGGTACTTGCTTGATTAATAATGTTGAATTGCTTGCTATTGTTGACACTGGTGTTACTCATTCGTTTATTTCGTATGAGTGTGCGACTAGGATTGGTGTGATTATGTCGTCCTTAGGCAGAAGTATGGTGATAGATACTCCTGCTAATGGTTCTGTGAAGACTTCTGTTGTCTGTCGAGGTTGTCATTTGACGATCTTTGAGAGAGAGTTCGTGGTTGATTTGGTGTGCTTACCCTTGCACCAAATTGATATTATTCTGGGAATGAATTGGCTAGAATTCTATGGCGTGTTTATCAACTGCTATAGAGATGAAGTTTGTGCGTCCAAGTGTTTCTCCTTGGGGTGCACCAGTATTGTTAGTGAAGAAGAAAGAAGGTACGATGAGGTTGTGTGTCGATTATCGGCAGTTGAATAAGGTGACTATCAAGAATCGGTATCCATTGCCGAGGATTGATGATTTGATGGATCAGTTGGTTGGAGCTCATGTTTTCAGTAAGATTGATTTGCGGTCGGGTTATCATCAGATCCGAGTGAAGTCAGATGATATTGCGAAGACTGCTTTCCGTACGAGGTACGGTCATTATGAATACACTGTGATGCCGTTCGGTGTGTCTAATGCTCCAGGTGTGTTTATGGAATATATGAATCGTATATTTCATCCGTACCTTGATAATTTTGTTGTGGTGTTCATAGATGATATATTGATATATTCTAAGACGGAAGAAGAGCATGCAGGACATCTGAGAATTGTTTTGCAGGTGTTAAGAGAAAAGAAATTATATGAAAAGTTATCTAAATGTGAGTTCTGGTTGAAGGAAGTGAGTTTCCTTGGCCATGTGATTTCGAGTGGTGGGATTTCTGTTGATCCGGCTAAAGTTGATGCTGTATTACAGTGGGAGACTCCGAAGTCTGCTACTGAGATACGCAGTTTTCTGGGGTTAGCTGGTTATTATCGCAGATTTATTGAGGGCTTCTCTAAGTTGGCATTGCCGTTGACGCAGTTGACTAAGAAGGGTCAAGTTTATGTGTGGGATGCAGCTTGTGAAGCGAGTTTTGTTGAGTTAAAGAGGCGGTTGACCAGTGCTCCAGTGTTGATCTTGCCTAATCCTGGTGAGTCCTTCGTTGTTTATTGTGATGCTTCTTTGATGGGTCTTGGTGGTGTTTTGATGCAGAATGGTAAAGTTGTAGCTTATGCTTCTAGACAGTTGAAAGTTCATGAGAGGAATTATCCTACGCATGATCTAGAACTTGCAGCTGTTGTATTTGTGTTGAAAATGTGGAGGCATTATTTGTATGGTTCCAGATTCGAAGTGTTCAGTGATCACAAGAGTCTGAAGTATCTGTTTGATCAGAAAGAGTTAAATATGAGGCAGAGAAGGTGGTTAGAATTACTGAAGGATTTTGACTTTGAATTGAGTTATCATCCCGGTAAGGCTAATGTAGTTGCAGATGCGCTGAGTAGAAAGTCTCTACATATGTCTATGATGATGGTTCGGGAGCTTGAGTTAATTGAACAGTTCCGTGATATGAGTTTGGGTTGTGAAGTTTCCGCTGATAGTGTAAAGTTGGGTATGCTGAAGTTGACTAGTGGAATTCTGGAAGATATTCGGAATGGTCAGCAAGTTGATGTCGCTCTAGTTGATCATATTACTATGGTTAACCAGGGTAATGGTGGTAATTTTGAGATTAATGAGAATGGCATCCTGCGATTTAAAGGTAGAGTTTGTGTTCCTGAGGTGTCTGAATTGAAAAAGAGTATTCTTGAAGAGGGCCATAGGAGTGGATTGAGTATCCATCCAGGTGCAACTAAAATGTATCAAGATTTGAAGAAGTTGTTTTGGTGGGCTGGTATGAAAAGAGATGTTGCTAAGTTTGTGTATGCCTGTTTGACTTGTCAGAAGTCAAAGATTGAACATCAGAAACCGGCAGGTATGATGCAACCTTTGAAGATTCCTGAATGGAAGTGGGATAGCATTTCCATGGATTTTGTGACGGGATTGCCGAGGACGGTGAAAGGTAATGATTCTATTTGGGTGATTGTGGATCGATTGACTAAGTCGGCGCATTTCTTGCCGATGAAGATTAATCACTCTTTAGAGAAGTTGGCAGAGTTGTATATTGAGGAGATAGTGAGGCTGCATGGTATTCCATCCAGTATTGTGTCTGATAGAGATCCCAGATTTACTTCTAGATTTTGGGAAAGTTTGCAGAAAGCGTTGGGGACTAAGTTGAGGTTGAGTTCAGCTTATCATCCTCAGACTGATGGTCAGACTGAAAGAACTATCCAATCCTTGGAGGATTTGTTGAGAGCTTGTGTGTTGGAGCAGAGTGGTTCTTGGGATAGTTATTTGTCGTTGGTGGAGTTTACTTATAATAATAGTTTTCATGCTAGTATCGGTATGGCTCCATATGAAGCATTGTATGGTAGGAGGTGTAGAACTCCATTGTGTTGGTATGAATCAGGTGAGAGTGTTGTACTCGGACCTGAGATTGTGCAGCAGACGACTGAAAGGATTAAGATGATTCAGGAGAAAATGAAGATTTCTCAGAGCCGTCAGAAGAGTTATCATGATAAGAGGAGAAAGGCACTTGAGTTTCAAGAGGAAGATCATGTGTTCTTGCGAGTTACTCCGACGACGGGTGTGGGTAGAGCTTTAAAGTCCAAAAAGCTTACTCCGAGGTTTGTGGGTCCGTATCAGATTTTGAAGAGGGTTGGGGAAGTGGCGTATCGGATAGCTTTACCGCCGTCGCTTTCTAATCTGCATGATGTGTTTCATGTATCTCAGTTGAGAAAATATATTGCGGATCCTTCGCATGTTGTTCAGTTGGATGATATCCAGGTGAGGGATAATTTGACCGTTGAGGTGTTACCAATCCGGATAGATGACCGAGAAGAGAAGACCCTGAGAGGTAAGAAGATTGCTCTAGTGAAGGTTGTTTGGGGAGGTCCAGCTGGTGAAAGCTTGACTTGGGAGCGTGAAGATCAGATGAAGGAGTCGTATCCGACTCTATTTGCTTGAGGTATGTTTTCGAGGACGAAAACTCTTTTAGTGGGGGAGAGTTGTAACACCCCGATTAAAATAAGAGAATTATTTAATTGAGTTAATATTATTTTATTAATTTAATTAAATAAAGTTGGATTATTGGATTATTTTTATTATTATTATTGATGTTATTTATTTTAATAATAATTAAATAAATAAATAAATGGAATATGAAGAGTGGAAGGGTAAAAGTGGAAATTGATATAAGAAGCCAAGAGAACTCAGAGTTGGGTTTTCACGTGTTTTGCTTCAGAGTCAGAGAAAGGGGGAGAAACGCTAAGAGAAAGAGAAGGAAGAGGAAAAGGCCAAAGATTGCTCGGAGCTTCCTTCAATCCAAAGAGGTAAGGGGTCTGAACCTTATTAAACGATAATATGCGAGCAATTTCATGATATCTGTTGGGTTGTTGATGAATTTTGGGGATTTTAGGGAGATTGGGAAAGTTGGGGTTTTGATGATAAATTCTCCGATTTGTGAGTTTTGTGGAGTTATATGCACTGTAATCGAAGTATGTTGTGTATATATGTCTGTTAAATGTCGATTTTGGTTTGTTAGCTGTGGGGTACGGGTTACGGCGAGTAGAGAAGCAAAGCTGCGCTGAATTCTGCAGCAGAGGGCTTCTGTTCGCGCGCGATTCGCGGCGCGAAGCCCAGTTCGCGGCGCGAAGCCCAGTTCGCGGCGCGAACTGGGAAGGATTTAGAGGAGTTCTGTAATTCGTTGTTCGCGGCGCGAACCCTGCTTCGCGGCGCGTACTGAAGCGAAATAAATTGTTCGCGACGCGATCCTTCATTCGCGGCGCGAACTGTGTTGTATTGGAAGAGTTCGCGGCGCGTCCCTATGTTGGCGGCGCGAACTGGAGAAATGCAGAAGCTAATGTTGGTGGGTTTTGAGTACGTTGAGTTGCGAGACTCTTAGTAAGTCGCTGTAGTTGTATTATAAACAATTAATAGTGATTATATGATTGTGTATGAGGTGTTTATGATGATGAAATGTTGAATTTACGTGTTAGTTATGAATGTATTATGTGACGATGTGATATCGTTATGATGTTGTTGTTGTTTTGTTGAGTTGGTTGTCATGTTATTAATGATGATGATAACATGACTATATGATGATGTTGTTGCTATGTTGATTATGATGCATGTTTGATGTGCATGCATTCATGAAAGGCCGATGCCTAGTGATGAACGGACTGAGTTCCAATGATGTTGTTGACTCCGGGCTTGTTGAGAGGCTTGGTTCCTTGCGGGGAACTCGGATTCTATGGTGATGAATCTGGGAGTGGTGATCCTGTAGTTGGTCACAAAATGGGTATACCGAGTCGTGTTGAGTCATGCATGGGTGTGTGCATTGCATTTGATGTGTTGTTTTGTTGATGTTCATGAGTTTGTTGATTATGATAATGATGATGAGCTGTGTTGGCATATGTGAAATATATATTTATGTTTATATTTCTGTCGTTATATTATTATTTAATAATGTAATTCTCACCCCTTCTGCATGTGTTTATGTTCATCTATGATGAGCAATGTGCATATAAAGAGGAGTAGCTATTGTTGAGGTTCGAGGAATAAGTGTAGAGTTATTCTACAGAGTCGAGTCAAATGCTCTGGTCATGTGACACCGGGGTTATGGGATTCGATAGATAGTTGATTATTATTTATGTTGTTTATGATGACTAAATGTTGAGATGTTTTGTTGAGATAATGTTGAAACATTATTATGAATTATAATATTTGTGTTGTTGTCCGCTGCGAAGTTTTAAATATTAAATAATATGATTTATGTTGTAATGCAATAAGTGTTACGTTGTAAGAAATGTAAACTCTTCTACATGTTGTACTCTGATAATATATTTAAATATGTCGTTTGGGTAGAAGGGTGTTACACTAAACATGTCACTGCACTAACTATTGTTTGTGCCTCTGATGATGACTCAAGTGGAGATGAACTTACCTTTGATGAACTTGCTACTTCATATAAAGAGCTATGTGTCAAAAGTGCAGAAGTATGCATCCAAGGAGAAAAGCAGAAGAAACTCATCAAGGAGCTGGAAGCTGAGAAACAGAAGCATCTGACAGTCATAGATGACCTAAATAGTGAGATAGCATTGCTGACATCTAAGCTAGAACAAATGAGAAAATCCATCAGAATGTTGAATAAAGGAACTGACACCTTGGAAGAGATCCTAAAGGTGGGACAGAAGTCAGGAACCATGTCTGGTTTAGGCTTTGTTGGGAAATCCTCAACTGAACTCAAAAGCTCAAAGGTTGAAGTTCAGAAGTTCAAGCAGAAGTCACCACCAATGTCTCAACATCAGGGAACCAGGAGGAGTAACCATCAGAAGAAGAAATTTCAGAGATGGAGATGTCATTACTGTGGTAGATTTGGTCACATAAAACCCTTCTGCTACAGGCTGCATGGTTATCCTAACCAGACCCCTCAAGCCAGACCTAAGCAGAAGGCATCTAAGCATAATGCCCCCATTAAGAAACAACAATGGGGTGCTAACCAGACATATCAAGTCAGACCTAAGCAGAAGTCATCTAAGCATAATGCCCCCATTAAGAAACAATAATGGGTGGCTAAACTAGCTCACACATCTCTAAGGGCATCTACCAGAGAAGACTGGTATTTTTGATAGTGGCTTCTCAAGACATATGACTGGGATGAGCAACTTATTGGTGGATATACAACCTCATGCTACCAGGTATGTGACATTTGGTGATGAAGCTAAAGGAGAAATCAAAGGTGTTGGTAAGTTGGATTGTCCTGGAGTTCCAAGACTGAGTAATGTGCTGTTAGTAAAAGGACTAACTACTAACCTCATCAGCATAAGCCAGCTATGTGACCAAGGGTTCAATGTACAGTTCACTAAGGAAGGATGTGTGGTGATGAATGGTTGCAATCAGGAAGTTATGAGAGGAGCCAGATCCAAAGATAACTGCTATCTATGGGAATCTAAAGTCTCACATTACTCCTCAAAGTGCCCCTTAGCCAAGGAAGAGCAGGAAGTGAAGTTGTGGCATGGAAGACTTGGACAACTTCATTTAAGAGGAATGAAGAAGATCATATCCAAGGAAGCAGTTAGAGGAATTCCAAATATGCTTATGGATGAAAGAAAAGGTTGTGGAAAATGTCAGGTTGAGAGCCATGAGTTATCCTCGCCTATTAAACATCATCAAAATGGTGTAGTAGCAAGGGAGAAATAGAAATGTGTATCATTGTCCACGGCAGAAGCTAAGTACCTAGCATCTGGTAGCAGGTGTTCACCACTGGTATGGATGAACCAGATGCAGACTGAGCACAATGTCACTCAAAATGTCATGACATTGGATGCTACTCTGTTTGACAAAGTTAGGGGCAAAGTGGGAATGTGCCCTTCTGAGAAATTATAGCAACTAATGATGTTAGTTACTTACTGTTTAATAAGTCAACTTATTAAACACTTAATAGTGCACTCTGATTGGTCAACAAATAATAGATACTGCTCGTACAACAAGTGTTACCTATTCCATCGTTTCAACTTTCAGTCGTGCAAGCCTTCTCTCAAAGAAATTGTTCATCTCTCCTCTGAGATATTCATCATGTCGCACCAATTCGACTCATCTTCCTACACGACCATGTCTGATTCCTCTAGCTCTGAATCATGCAACCCTAACAGGGAGTATCCTGTGTCTGACTCTGCAAACACCTCACATGCAAGAAGACCTAAAGAAACGGTCTCAGGCTTCTCCTTAGCACTCGCTCTTGATGAACAAACCAGAGAAGGCTCCAGGTATGTTCACAATTCCATTGCAACCTTGGTAACTGGAATTTTGTCTGGTAATCATAAGGTTCTTGGGGTCTCAGTTCCCCTAAACACGATTGTACCAGAAAATGTTGCTTGTCAAGAAAATACAGTTTCCTTAGAAAAGAATGTGCCTGATGAGGCTGAGCAAAATGATGTTCATGAGGGGTCAAATATTGACAAACGCTTAGAGAATGTGGGTAGTGAGGCAGTTCGTGTCACTCATGATGTCAGTGACAACCCTAAAGCTGATACAGTTAATCTGGAAGAATTCTCTGATAATGAACTGTTGACCTCAGTTGTCCCTAGCATAGCCAAAAGGGTTAGGACTAGGAGAGAAAAGAAGACAGTGGTGCAGAGGTCCCCAAAAAGGAAGATTGATGTGGCAACTTCTCCCAATCCAAATGTGACAGAGAGTTCCCTCAAGAGGAAAAGGCATGGTCCTACAAAATCTTGGAGCAAAGAGGTGCCCAAGAAAATGAATACCAAGTCTGTTGTTGTGGAGTCTGATTCAGATGTCCCATATGATGTCACAACATCTCTGTCAAAGAAGAAGCCAACCACTAGCAAGCTGGCAGCTAGTGTCCCTGAGGTACCTATTGACAACGTATCATTCCATTTTGCTTCTAGTGTGAACAGGTGGAAGTATGTCTATCACAAGAGGCTGGCCTTGGAGAGGGAACTGGATCAGAATGTCCTGGAGTGTAAGGAGATTGTAGACCTCATTCAAGAGGCAGGGTTAATGAAAACTGTGACTCAGCTCTCAAAGTGCTATGAGACTTTAGTAAAGGAGTTTATTGTCAATGTGTCTGAGGAATGTGTTGATGGAAAGTCTAGGGAATTCAGAAAAGTTTATGTGCGAGGAAAATGTGTGAACTTCTCTCCCTCAATAATCAACATGTATTTAGGAAGACCTGATGTAGCTCAACCTGAGCTGGAGGTGACTGACAACACAATCTGTCAAGTCATCACTGCTAATCAAGTCAGGAAGTGGCCTCTGAAAGGTAAGTTGGTGGCCAGCAAACTCAGTGTCAAGTATGATATGCTACACAAAATTGGAGTTGCCAACTGGGTGCCCACCAATCACAAATCTACTGTGGCTGTGATGCTTGGAAAGTTCATATATGTTGTTGGAACCAAATCAAAGTTTGACTATGGAACCTACATTTTTTATCAAACCATGAAACATGCTGGAAGCTTCTGTGTGAAAGGGCCTATAGCCTTTCCTTCCCTCATATGTGGCATTGTGTTGAATCAATTTCCAAACATATTGACAAAGAATGATTTTGTGAAAAGAAGAGAGAGTCCCTTGGCCTTCAATTATAAACTATTCCTAGGTAAGCATGTCCCTGACATTGCCATGACAACAGGAGAAACATCAAGTGTTGGCAATCAACAAGGTAAAGTTGCGGTCATTGCCATACTCAGAGAGACTTGCAAAGAGCTAGAGGCAAGGAAGCTCACCTTGGAAAATTTGATCATCAAATTGGAGATGTCTAACGGTGGTGTGCTTGGTGAACCTGCTGATGCTACAGAAGGAGCTGCAAGGCAAAGTGCAGAGGGTGAAGAGGATGCCAGTCCTGATGATGGCACTGATGATGAGGCTGACTCTGAGTCAGATGATTAAATCATTTCCTGTGTTTCTGTCATTTGTGTGTAATTCTGTTTTATTTTGGTCTGTAATTTAAAATGTTGCTTTGGCAACATTTTTGACAAAAAGGGGGAGTAACACCTGTGGTGCCCCAGGACAACAGATTATTTACTATGTGCTTAAACAGATATTGAAGATCCTCTAATCCAGAGGTTGTGCTGCAGCTTGATGTTCAATGAGTGTGAGTGTGTTGATGTGTGCATTCTGTATGTGTGTTGTTGTTAGAAGTTTTTATTTAACTTCTATGTGTGTTGAGTGTGTTGCTGCTCTGAGTGTATTAGGTAGGTTAATTTCCCTACTAGATGTGTGTTTTTCCGCTGCTGTGAACTTTGTTGTGATGTCAAGTTGTTTTAGCCAAAAATTTGCCAAAGGGGGAGTTTGTAGATGTTTGATTGGCTGCATTTTGTGGTAAAACACTAACTGGACTATAATGTCTTGACTGATGTCATGACATGCTTTGGAGATGTTTGATTGGCTGCATTTTGTGTTAGAACGTCTAACTGTACTCTGATGTCTTGACTGATGTCATGACATACTTGAGTAGTATGCTGCAGGTTTAGCTAATACAGACCTTATTGAATGTCAAACTAAATGTTGTGACATTCATCCCTGTCAGCAGATACTGAGGTATAAATTAGTTGGTTGTCTGCTATAACTCAATATTTATTCCAGTCTGTTTATCAAGGGACTAACAAACCTGGCATAAGGCCTACTGTCTGAATGTCAATCTGGATGTTATGACATTCATCAGTGACAGCATATACTGAATAATAGGCAGGTTGGTTTTTCTGCTTCAGCTCAGTATTTAGTTCAGTCTGTTCTTCAGGAGGATAACAGACCTGGCATAAGACTCATTGTCTAAATGTCAAACTGGATGCTATGACATTTATGACTGTAAGTTGTTACTGAAGTATAGACTAGGTTGGTCTTTTACAGTACATCATTTAGCACAGTCTGTTTTCAAGAAAATAACAGATTTAGCATATGGTATATGTTCTGGACGTCAAACTGAATATTGTGACATTCATTCCTGACAGCATATGCTAAAGTGTAGGATGGTTAGTTTTTCTGTTTCAGTATTTTTCTCAGGCTATTTTTCAGGAATCCAACAACTGAGCTAAAATCCAGGAAACTAACAACTGAGCTACAATTAATGAACCTAACAAATAGCCTATTTGTTAGCACCCTAATATGTGGAAATTAGGTTAACTTGCTTAACCTTAATTTTAGGAAATACAAGTACAAGGCCTAAGTGCTGCTGTCATACGGTGAACTGACTTGGGGTGTTTTGCTTTTTATCGCAATGTCGCGGATAGCAAGAGTCGCCACCGACTTTTCTTTTATCCAATAAGGAAAGGTGGAAAAGAACAGGAAAGACCTCAATAGATTTTGGGTTCGGGAGGTACATTATACAAAGGGAAGGTGTTAGCACCCTTTGTATCCATGGTTATCCATGGGCTCTTAATTACTGGATCACTTATATTTTTGTCTGAAAAGTGTCGGTGAATTGCTTAAAAAATGTTTGAAAGAGAGTTTAACTTTGTAATGATTCTCGTATGAATGTATACAAAGTATTTATCTCATTTGATTTTGAAAATGGTTTAGAAAAATATAACTCGGTAATGATTCTAGTATGAATGTATACCAAGTGGTGATTTTCTAGGATTTGTAAAGTGTAAAGTGTGAGGGGTGGAAAATGTTTTAGGTTATGATCCAGTAATTGAGAGTTATACCTTCCTGAGGTCGTTATGGGCATTTCCTATCCTTATGAGGGTAAAACTGTCCTTACTATTGAGAAGTAAGTAATCTTACCCTTTGGATGTTTAAGGGTCACCGTAGGGTCATCGATAGGTCATTGAAGGCAACAGTTGTGAGGATACCTTAGCATTCGAAGGGACGATCATCATTTAACCGTGGGCTACACCGAAGGGTCATCGAGGGACAAAATCGTATTTTCGAAGGCAACATCCGAGGGACCATGATTTATTTTATGATGATTTAATCGAAGGGTCTTTGCTAAGTGTATCCCTACATTCGCGGGACATGACCGTTATACCGTAATACCGTAGGGCAGCAAAGAGAGGTCCAAGATCACTTATTTAAAGGCAATATTTTAAAGTCAATTAGGTAATTAGGACGAGCCTCCATATTAAAATCAATACATTAAAATTAATACATTAAAATTAATACATTAAAATTAACACATTAAAATTAATTAAGTAATTTAGGGTGAGTCTCCACAAGGGTATCCCACAAATAAAGTGGAAGACCTAACGGCAATCTTTTCCTGGGACATGTGAACCTTGGCAAAATTCAGCAAACGGGTTAGAATACCAAATCGGGGTGTAATCGAAGATTACACCGCAAAAGAAAATACAGCAGCATGAATGTCAGGCAAAACAGTGCATAATTAACATAGAATAGATCAGATACGCATAGGACATAACAAACAAAATATTAGCGACTGTCCCGTTCGCCTCGGCCTCGCCTAGCGAGGGCCTAGCGAATACTCGTTACATGCTCGCTTAGCGATGTGCTAGCGAGCGGCTGCGGGTTTTGAATTTCAGAACAGTATGACTTCAACCTGCGGCATGGCTTATGGCATCCAACACATAATTATACGGTTCAGCATTCACAATATTCAGGCACACTTAAATTCACATGCAAAACCTCAAATATGTTTATGAATTCAATTATAATATCACATGCAAGTTAAGAACATAAAGCGGTATCACATGCAAATTAAGAAAATAAAGCGATAATAGTAATGCAAACCTGTTTGCAATCGAATTGCAACCTTGAATTGGCGAGCCGGATTGAGTTGGGCGGTGGTAGCTTCGGAGCGGAGGAGCGGCCTTCAGGGTTTCTAAAGTAGCCCCCAGGGTTTTTGTGCCAGGGTTTTCGTCTGTCTCCCTCTGTTTTTCCGTCCTCCCTTTCATTACTGAAGTGCTGGTATTTATAATGCCCTTTTTCATGACCTAATGGGCTCAGAACGAAGCCCGAAATTTTTTGTTGTCTGTCAGCCTTGCTAGGCGAGCTGGTAGCGAACGTTTGCTTCGCTAGGCGAGCGTGTAGCGAACGTTCGCTAGGCGAGCGTGTAGCGAACGTAACGTTCGCTAGGCGAGCGTGTAGCGAACAAGCCAGTTTGGGCCATTTTCTGGATTGGGCCATTCGTGAGCTGGGCCTTTGTCCCTTTAAGATCAGTGCCATAAAATGAGTCGGAATGCCCCTGAAAAATGTCTTGAACTATTGATGGGCAAATTTTGGGGTATGACAGCTGCCCCTGTTCAATATTCTTGAACCGAGAGAGTCAGAATGGTATGTGCCGTTCGTGGTCTGGAGGTGAAAGATTATTGAACACTAAAATGCCCCAACAATTTGCGCTTGTCCATCAGTCTTGACGGAGATGGGCTTAAAGATGCCATCCAGGAAGTTTGATGAGGAGATTTCCAGATTGTGGCGTACGTTAGACGATATCTGGAGACATGGGTGTCACACCGGGTCGTACATCAGACCGTATAGTGAGTCATCCATTATGCTGTCGACTTCGCCGGGGAGTCGGAGTATGCTATATACTGCTGGGGACAAGGGATCAGAATGGATCATACACTGGACTGTATCTGAATACCAGAGTGAGCTGTTCGTTAGGCAGATGACTTTGCCGAGGATAAAAAATCAGAATGGATCGTACGCTAGATCGTCTCTGAGTTGAAGATCCAAATGGGTCTTATGATAGACTGTATTGGAGTTGCAGGATGAGCCGTCCATTAGGCTGAATCTGATGATAAAAAGGGGGTAGTCGTACACTAGACTACACTTCAGAAATGTACCGTACACTAGGTAGCATCTGAGGAGACGAAGGTCTAATTGGGTCGTACATTAGACCGTATCTGAGCAGACTGAGCCGTCCATTAGGCTGAATCTGATGATAAAACGGGGGGTAGTCGTACACTAGACTACACTTCAGAAATGTACCGTACACTAGGTAGCATCTGAGAAGATGAAGGTTTAACTTGGTCGTACATTAAACCATCTCTGAGCAGAATGAGCCGTCCATTAGGCTAAATCTGATGATAAAAGGGGGTAGTCGTACACTAGACTACACTTCAGAAATGTACCGTACACTAGGTAGCATCTGAGAAGATGAAGGTTTAACTTGGTCGTACATTAAACCATATCTGAGCAGAATGAGCCGTCCATTAGGCTGAATCTGATGATAAAAAGGGGGTAGTCGTACACTAGACTACACTTCAGAAATGTACCGTACACTAGGTAGCATCTGAGAAGACGAAGGTTTAACTTGGTCGTACATTAAACCATATCTGAGCAGAATGAGCCGTCCATTAGGCTAAATCTGATGATAAAAGGGGGTAGTCGTACACTAGACTACACTTCAGAAATGTACCGTACACTAGGTAGCATCTGAGAAGATGAAGGTTTAACTTGGTCGTACATTAAACCATATCTGAGCGGTTGAAGGACTTGGCGGTCTAACTTGGTCGTACATTAGACTGTCACTGAGCAGAATCCGAGGACTTGACGGTCTAACTTGGTCGTACATTAGACTGTATCTGGGCAGAATTCGAGGACTTGACGGTCTAACTTGGTCGTACATTAGACTGTCACTGAGCAGAATCTGGTCTAACTTGGTCGTACATTAGACTGTATCTGGGCAGAATCCGAGGACTTGACGGTCTAACTTGGTCGTACATTAGACGGTCACTGAGCAGAATCTGGTCTAACTTGGTCGTACATTAGACTGTATCTGATGACTGGAAGGTCTAACTTGGTCGTACATTAGACTGTATTTGATGACTGGAAGGTCTAACTTGGTCGTACATTAGACTGTATTTGCAGAATCTGACTTGAAGGTCTAACTTGGTCGTACATTAGACTGTATTTGCAGAATCTGACTTGAAGGTCTAACTTGGTCGTACATTAGACTGTATTTGCAGAATCTGACTTGAAGGTCTAACTTGGTCGTACATTAGACTGTATTTGCAGAATCTGACTTGAAGGTCTAACTTGGTCGTACATTAGACTGTATTTGCAGAATCTGACTTGAAGGTCTAACTTGGTCGTACATTAGACGGTATTTGAGTGGTATTTGAAGATTTGAAGGTCTAACTTGGTCGTACATTAGACGGTATTTGAGTGGTATTTGAAGATTTGAAGGTCTAACTTGGTCGTACATTAGACTGTATTTGAGTGGTTGAAGGTCAGAATGGATCGTACGCTAGATCGTATCTGAGTTGTTGAAGGTCAGAATGGATCGTACGCTAGATCGTATCTGAGTTGTTGAAGGTCAGAATGGATCGTAAGCTAGATCGTATCTGAGTTGTTGAAGGTCAGAATGGATCGTACGCTAGATCGTATCTGAGTTGAAGGAGTCATATGTTGAGATGAATCAGGATGGACCGTATGCTAGGCAGTACCTGAGAAGTGAAGGTCCAACTGGGTCGTACATTAGACCGTGTTGGGATAGTTGAAGATCAGAATGGATCGTCCGTTAGATCGTATCTGAGTGGAAGGAGTCATATGTTGGGCTGAATCAGAAAGAACCGTACGGTAGGCCATATCTGATAGTATTTGTGTATGCTGTATTTGCAATGAATATTTGGGATGGGCTTATATATGCCATCGTTAGGAGGATGTCAGAATGGATGTTGACATGGAGCAGATCTGAAAGATGTATCTGAAGAAGAAAGTAGTCGTACGCTAGACTACACCTCGGAATATACCGTATGCTAGGCAGTGTCTGAGGGTTATAGTTGAATTTTGAATGTAATTGATGAGGATGTCCGTCTGAATGGACCTTTGTTTTGACTGTGTCAGGAGGATGATTAACCTGAAAAATAAAGTTAGCTTCATGCCATGTCATGATGCATGAGATGCAAATGTTGTATGCATGCGAAATGATGTAATGAGTGAATTATGCGTCTGGAATAAATGAGAGCATTGTATACATGTATATGTTATGAAATGATGTAATATATATGATGCGGAATGAAAATTGTATGTAGGTATGTGATGTGAGATGATGTAATGAATGCGCTATGCGTCTGAGACGTTCTTCCAGGGGACTCTACTGGGGAAATAAATCTCAGTCTTCTGGTCGGAGATATTCATATTGGTGACCCTTCCTTAGCTAGGGGTATTTGACTTTTATCCGATGGCAGAGATATTCAACAGAGCCTGACTGGGGGTAGAAGAGATGACCAGTCTAGTGATGCCACTTTCTTCCGGGGGATAACTGGCGTTGCCGGGGAATCGAATTAGCAATGGATTCATTGGGAAGCGTGATTAGACCTTCTCCTCGATCCTGAAGTCGTGTAGTAATTGCTATTACTATTCTAGGCATGCATTTTTGGTAAACATTGATCATATTCAAATGCATATATCAATTCAAGTTAAATCAATGGACGTTTACGCAAACAAAACAGAGAAAGTAAGACAAAAGCATCTTTTTGGAAATGAAATTGTATTGATTTTGAAAGAGGGCCCATGAACAGGCAAATCGTGTACAAGGAGAGAGAAATCCTAGTAAGAGGAAATTGCCGAGAAAACAAAGAAAAAGCTATGCAGGAAAAGTCCTGTTGATTTTAAATCCACTACCGTCATTATGTCTTCAAGTATCTCATCTCCTGCTGTCGGATAGAAGTGATTGGCTTGTTCAATCCCTTGAACTTGGTTGAAGCCGACAGAGAACGGGACATAGTCATACGCTTTAATCCCTAATTTTTGCCTGGACCGCCTTTTCAGGTTTTCAATCCACCGGGATACCCTTTTTTGCCCAAGCCGCCTTGTCAGGTTTTCGACTTGCCGGGTGTACGTTTTTATATGTTTATCCCTAATTTTTGCCCGAACCCTTTTGGTTCGCCGGGATGCCCTTACTTTTGCCTAGGTATGCCGACCTAGCGGGTCTCTTTTATGCGTAGTATTTTTTAACTATGTCCGCGTTCACAGGATGCGGGAAGTCTTCGCCATCCATTGTAGCAAGTATCATGGCTCCACCAGAGAATATCTTCTTAACCATAAATGACCCTTCGTATGTGGGAGTCCATTTACCTCTGGGATCACCCTGCGGTCGAATGATACGCTTGATCACCAAGTCGCCAATTTGATATACCTGTCTCTTGACCTTTTTGTTAAATGCCTGGGTCATGCGTTTCTGATATATCTGACTATGACAAACAGCCGCGAGTCTCTTCAATCAAATTTATCTGATCGAGTCGAGTCTGAATTCGTTCCTCTTCATCTAAGCCCGCCCCTTTCATGATTCTTAGAGAGGGAATCTGAACTTCCACTGGTAAGATGGCTTCCCTTCCATAGACTAAAGAGAACGGAGTTGCCCCTGTCGAAGTGCGGTAACCATGAAGAGCAAAAGGTAACATCTCATGCCAGTCTTTGTATGTTTCTGTTATATTCTTGATATTGTTAGCAGCCTCCACGGCGCCGTTCGTCTTTGGCCGGTACGGAGAAGAGTTATGGTGTTTTATTTTGAACTGCATGCCGAGTTCAATTTAGTACCATTATCAGTGATAACTCTTTTAGGAGACAGCAGGTTTCTCGAATGTATATTTGATAAGATCCATCTTAGAAATCAATAAAGTGGTATGATTCAACATATACTGTCTTAGTCGGCGAGCAGCCCAAGCCAAAGCGCAGCAAGCTTTCTCGAGCTGTGAGTATCTTGTTTCACAGTCGGTACCTTTTGCTAAGGCAGTGTATAACATGCTCTTTTCGACCAGACTCGTCATGTTGCCCCAGCACACCCTATTGAATTTTCTAACACGGTCAAATACGTGATTAAAGGTCTTCCTTCAACTGGTGGCATCGGAACTGGAGGTTCTTGGGGATACTTCTTGATTTTGTCATTCATCATTCCATACCATCTCTTGATTTTTCTTTTTTAGTAATTTGAAGATGGGTTTGCAGGTAGCAGTCAAGTGTGGAATGAATCGGGCAATGTAATTCGAGTGCCCCAAGAAACTTCTGACTTCTCTCTTGTTTATTTCAGTACCCAGATTTACAATTTCAATCGATTCCTCATGCGGCTGTATGGTAGTAACAGTCTGGCAAGTTCTCCAGGGATTTCACAATCTTCCTCACTTCCATCCTCGGCTTGGTAGATCGGATTTTCAAAGTCATAATGAACAGTAGCAGAGTTATTACCAACAGGATCCAGAGTGGATATGGATCGGCAAATTGTTACGTGAGTGTGTGCAAGAAAACATAGCTTGTTTGAAAAATGACAGGAAAGATAAAGAGCGCAATATTTGAATGCAAAAAAGTCCATTGATTTATTGAATATGAATATGCTTATGAAAATGACAAACCCTTAAAATTAGCTATTATGCCCCGGGTATAGACACAATGCTTTTGAAATACTAAAATAGCAATAACAATTACTCCCGACTAAAGGAAATCGGGATAGTGTCTTCAGCTTTCCAATTATCGAGTCTGTCACCAATTGTTGGGTAGACCCAGCTATCCAGGTCGCAATCGCTGTCAGCATCCTCTATAGCATTAAGAGTTTTGTCATGATTAGGCAGAGGAGCAGTGATGACCTTAGGAGTCTCAAGCGGATCCAATTCAAATTCTCCGGCGTCGATCATATCCTGAATTTTATTCTTCAACGACCAACAATCGTTCGTATTATGCCCGGGACTATCGGAGTGATATGCACACCTGGCGTCGGGATTATAACTAGGAGAAGTAGTGTTGGGTTTTGCAGGAGGATCTCTGAGGGTAATCAAATTTGCCTTTAGCATACCCTGCAGTGCCTGTGTTAAAGTCATATTGATCTTGGTAAACTGCCTTCTTCCCGGGTTAATGTGCCTCACAGATTTCTTGTCTTTTTTCTTCTCGAGCAAGAGAGCCTTCAGTTCTTTTTGCCCCTTGGATAAGTTCAAGATCATTTTCTGGAGTTGAGCATTCTGAGCCTGGAGATCTTTGACAGTTTGTTCGAGATCCATTTTTCTGTTTGGAGGAAAACCGTGAGAACACTGATCCCTTTAGAGTACCTGTTATGCTATGTTATGCTATGCAATGCATGAAATGTTTTCAAGGCCTTTTGGAATTTAACTTTGCATAAACTACCGAAAAGGGACACTTTTTTTTTTTTGTTTTTTTTTTGTTTTTTTTTCAAAACAGAGCAAAGTTAAATCCCTAAGTCCTTGAAATGGTTAGTACAATGTTATGATGTCATGATGTTATGATGTTATGAGGTTAAATAAATAACAAGCACAAGCAAGTCACACAACCATCATTCCTAGGTTTTAAGGCTTGCATGAGTTCCATAGGTAAGTACCCTCCCCACTGAAGTTTAGTTGGTTCAACCTGTCCTAGAATAGTAACCGGGTTCTAGAAGGATCTCAAATCATTGACCTTTCTTTAAGTCCACTTCAGTGCAACACCAAGTGGTTGACCGAAGCTTCCCTAAAGTCCAATCTCAAAGAGTGTAGCATCGAGTATCAACCAACCACAGTCGGAACCGAAGCCAGTCATCTCACTACTTTCTAATGGCTAGGATGAGTCAGTTAGGGTTCTAAAGGTCTGGTTAATGCTTTGGTGACACCACGCGAAATGCCAAAATTTTCCTCAAGTAAACATGAGGAACATCAGGACATCCAAAGTGTCACATTAACCGTAGCCATCATTTTAACCATTCCAGTATACGCCGGATAGTCGCGATGATCTATTGCTACTTACCTAAGGTACACTAGATCCGGGTGTAGGATCTTTCACTCAAAAATACCCAAGCAATCCCTTAAAAGTAAATCAGACAATTTGGAATAAGTGATCTTGTTTTTAAGGTAACCTCTCTTTTTAAAGTGTCCCCAGCAGAGTCGCCAGTTCTGTCATACGGTGAACTGACTTGGGGTATTTTGCTTTTTATCGCAATGTCGCGGATAGCAAGAGTCGCCACCGACTTTTCTTTTATCCAATAAGGAAAGGTGGAAAAGAACAGGAAAGACCTCAATAGATTTTGGGTTCGGGAGGTACATTATACAAAGGGAAGGTGTTAGCACCCTTTGTATCCATGGTTATCCATGGGCTCTTAATTACTGGATCACTTATATTTTTGTCTGAAAAGTGTCGGTGAATTGCTTAAAAAATGTTTGAAAGAGAGTTTAACTTTGTAATGATTCTCGTATGAATGTATACAAAGTATTTATCTCATTTGATTTTGAAAATGGTTTAGAAAAATATAACTCGGTAATGATTCTAGTATGAATGTATACCAAGTGGTGATTTTCTAGGATTTGTAAAGTGTAAAGTGTGAGAGGTGGAAAATGTTTTAGGTTATGATCCAGTAATTGAGAGTTATACCTTCCTGAGGTCGTTATGGGCATTTCCTATCCTTATGAGGGTAAAACTGTCCTTACTATTGAGAAGTAAGTAATCTTACCCTTTGGATGTTTAAGGGTCACCGTAGGGTCATCGATAGGTCATTGAAGGCAACAGTTGTGAGGATACCTTAGCATTCGAAGGGACGATCATCATTTAACCGTGGGCTACACCGAAGGGTCATCGAGGGACAAAATCGTATTTTCGAAGGCAACATCCGAGGGACCATGATTTATTTTATGATGATTTAATCGAAGGGTCTTTGCTAAGTGTATCCCTACATTCGCGGGACATGACCGTTATACCGTAATACCGTAGGGCAGCAAAGAGAGGTCCAAGATCACTTATTTAAAGGCAATATTTTAAAGTCAATTAGGTAATTAGGACGAGCCTCCATATTAAAATCAATACATTAAAATTAATACATTAAAATTAACACATTAAAATTAATTAAGTAATTTAGGGTGAGTCTCCACAAGGGTATCCCACAAATAAAGTGGAAGACCTAACGGCAATCTTTTCCTGGGACATGTGAACCTTGGCAAAATTCAGCAAACGGGTTAGAATACCAAATCGGGGTGTAATCGAAGATTACACCGCAAAAGAAAATACAGCAGCATGAATGTCAGGCAAAACAGTGCATAATTAACATAGAATAGATCAGATACGCATAGGACATAACAAACAAAATATTAGCGACTGTCCCGTTCGCCTCGGCCTCGCCTAGCGAGGGCCTAGCGAATACTCGCTACATGCTCGCTTAGCGATGTGCTAGCGAGCGGCTGCGGGTTTTGAATTTCAGAACAGTATGACTTCAACCTGCGGCATGGCTTATGGCATCCAACACATAATTATACGGTTCAGCATTCACAATATTCAGGCACACTTATATTCACATGCAAAACCTCAAATATGTTTATGAATTCAATTATAATATCACATGCAAGTTAAGAACATAAAGCGGTATCACATGCAAATTAAGAAAATAAAGCGATAATAGTAATGCAAACCTGTTTGCAATCGAATTGCAACCTTGAATTGGCGAGCCGGATTGAGTTGGGCGGTGGTAGCTTCGGAGCGGAGGAGCGGCCTTCAGGGTTTCTAAAGTAGCCCTCAGGGTTTTTGTGCCAGGGTTTTCGTCTGTCTCCCTCTGTTTTTCCGTCCTCCCTTTCATTACTGAAGTGCTGGTATTTATAATGCCCTTTTTCATGACCTAATGGGCTCAGAACGAAGCCCGAAATTTTTTGTTGTCTGTCAGCCTCGCTAGGCGAGCTGGTAGCGAACGTTTGCTTCGCTAGGCGAGCGTGTAGCGAACGTTCGCTAGGCGAGCGTGTAGCGAACAGGCCAGTTTGGGCCATTTTCTGGATTGGGCCATTCGTGAGCTGGGCCTTTGTCCCTTTAAGATCAGTGCCATAAAATGAGTCGGAATACCCCTGAAAAATGTCTTGAACTATTGATGGGCAAATTTTGGGGTATGACAGCTGCAATATAAAAGGATGACAATCCTTCTTTCAGAACTCAGGGGTTTTAGGCGTGAAGATTTTATTGTTCCATCATACTTCACTGTTGTATTTTTGTTTGTGTCTTGTATTAGGTTTATCTTGTGAGCCAAGCAATTATCACCTAGATGATTGCGTTGGACTAGGGTGTTCATTGAGTTGTAAGTGTTGTGTCACTCTAAGCTTTTAAGCGTGAGTGTTGTGTATCTTGATTAAAGTTGTTAAGCACAATCAAGAGTTGTTTGAGGTATAACTTCACCATTAACTTTAATCTAATTAAAGGTTGTAATCACTGAGGTGATTGAGGGGGAGTGAGTAGGAACTTTGGTCTTAGTTTAAGATTGAAATTGCATTGGGTAGGTATTAAGTGTTGGTGTAAGCCCTAGAGGCCAATACTTTTGGTACTTGTATCGAATTATTTAAAGGCATTTTATTTATTATGGTTAATTAATAAAGTTCCTGGAATAGATAGTCCGTTTAATGTATTAAGTGTGACTTAATCATGAGAACACATTAAACATAAGGACACTATTCTTAAAGTATCCGTAGTCGAGCTTTAATGTGAAGTGGGATAACATTAAAGCATTAAGACTATTATGTTTGTAGACTGATGATCACATCTCATGGATCATGGATAAAGAGTTATCAAGTCTTAAACATAGGTATGAATATTAGGAGTAATATTTATACCGGATTGACCCGCTATGAGAATACTATATAGAAAGTTATGCAAAGTGTCATAAGTTATTCTCATGGTGATAATAGTGTATACCACTCTTCGACCTGAAACCACTATGGATCCTAGATGTAGAGTCGAGTGCTTTGTTGCTGATCCAACGTTGTCCGTAACTGGATAACCATAAAGACAGTTGATGGGTACTCCACAAAGCATGCTGAGGGACATGAGTGTCCTAGATGGAATTTGCCCATCCTGCGTAACAGGATAAATGTCTATGGGCCCAATATTGAACTGGACAAGGGTGACACGGTCTATACCTTGTGTTCAATATAAACATAAGGGCAAAGGGGTAATTATACACATAATTATTATCACAGGAGGTTTTGTCAGATCACATGACATTTTCGTGACTTGGGTAGCAGTGATGTGTTGCTAGATACCGCTCACTGTTTATTATGTTAAATGTGTGATTTAATATAATTGCCAACGTCGCGAAAACCTATAGGGTCACACACAAATGACGGATTGATGAGAGATAGAATAATTAAGGAACATCGTAAGGTACGGTGTACTTAAGTAGAATACGAAATATGGTAATGTACCAAATACTTAAGTGATTTTGGCATATTATGAGATATGGGCCAAAATGCACTTAAGTGGGTTTTTTGGCTTGAAGCCCACACAAGTGGTTCTATAAATAGAACCCCTTGGGTAGAAGCATTGTAACTCACTGAGACAGAAAACACAACTGAAGAGTTGGAATTTCGTATCTCTCTCTCACTCAAAGCCTTCATTCATAACAACTAGCACTGCGATTGAAGGAATCCGTTCGTGTGGACTGAGTAGAGACGTTGTCATCGTTCAACGTTCGTGATCGCCCCGTGGATCTGTATCAAAGGTTTTGATCATTATCAAAGATCTGCACCAAAGGTTTGAATCGCCACAAGAGGTAACGATTCTATCATTGATCATGCCCATTCGTAAGGATCACTAAATGGAGAAATTTTTAAATTCCGCTGCGCCTTGGATGGCAATTCTCCAACAGTGGTATCAGAGCCACTTACGAAACCATGAATCTGATATTTGTTTTTGTTCTGTAATAATATGATTAAAGACAGAATGAATCAAAGGTTAAATTGAGATCGATCAAGTTACATATATGTGATATATGTAATCCTGATGCAAAATACATTATATATGATATAGTGTTCTCGTTTCGTTCATTCAAACCCTCGATGATTGTTTTCCTTTGAGCGATCAATGGTCGTTTGCTTCTTGATCCGACATTAGTATGGTGAAGCAATGACATGTTGATCAATCATACTGAATTAACAATCGAGATGTTTTTGACGGTCTGAAATCGATGCATCAGGGTTAGTGACGGCACAAGGGTTGTGTTGTCAGAGAGTTATGCGATTGGGGTTTGAACGCACAAGAGTTGTGCTTTCTAAACACTTTTTGGAACAGTGTTAACCGGTTAACGCGTATGGTTAACCGGTTAACGAAATGCGAAATAATTTTTTTTTTAATTTTCAAACAGTGTTAACCGGTTAACGCATTTGGTTAACCGGTTAACGCAAGACGAAATTCAATTTTCTGAGTTTTTCAAACAGTGTTAACCGGTTAACGCATTTGGTTAACCGGTTAACGCAAGGCAGAAAAGAATTTTCTAAAAGTTTTCAAACAGTGTTAACCGGTTAACGCATATGGTTAACCGGTTAACGCAAGGAAAAATTCACCCGTTCAGCTAGAAAAAGTGCTTTGAAGTATCAAGTGTTGATACGAAAACGACGTCAATTTTAAATGAATTGTTCATTAAAATTTTCGAGCAGGGGCGCTGCCCCCTTGACCCTTGTCCGCTGAACAGTCAGCGGAACCACCGTTCACTGACCGGGCAGCGGACCCCCGGCTAACTCTGCGTAGTGTGATTGATCATCGAAATTTAATTTGATTTTAATTAATTAAAGGAATTAATAATAATAATAATAAAGTGTTTATTATTGTCTTGTGGTGATCGGTTATGGCCTTAGTTTTCCTTTGTTTTGTTTTGGGTTTTAAAATACGACCTGCGTGTCGTGCCTCTCTCTTAATCTCCCAAATGTAACTTCTTTTCTCATCTCACTCCCTCGTATGTAAAACGAGTTTCTTTTATATAATGTAATGATATGAAGAAAGCAAAGAAGTCAATGCCAAAGGAGGACAACCTTGAAGATCTTGCTTGGAGAAGCTTAGATCGTTGTAGGTTAGCTTAGGTTCTCTCATTGGCTTGGGAGAACAATTGCGCTAGGGGCCATAACTGTTTCATTATGTATGTATGTATGTTGATGCATGTGAATGTATGTTGATGCATGTGAGAGACGGTTTATATGATAAACAAGCCGGTGAGATCAGAAAAATTGCAATTCCCTCAAATTAAATATTAAGTTTATGCTTTCCAAGTTTTAACACTCATCAAGACTAGTAATGGATAATGTAGGTTTCGCCTATGCGAGGTGCATGATCTATATATTAGTAAGGTGCGATGGGATAATTGTAATATCCAACTGTTAAAACAATGGGTCAAACTTAACTAAACAAATTATGAGAATATTATATATGCTTTCCAAGTTTTAGCACTCATCAAGACTGGTATCGAATAATGTAGGTTTCGCCTACGCGAGGTGCATGTTTTGTATTAGTTAAGGTGCGATGGGATAATTGTAATATCCAACTGCTAAAACGATGAGTCAAACTTGATTATAATTTTCTTATATATGTTTAGAAGCAAGAGTTGGGAATAATCCATATGATGGATTAGAATAAGGAGTTATTCACCCAACTGAAATTTTCGAGAGTTGTATGAGATACAATTGGAAGGAGTTCCTACCTAAAATAACCTAGTTTTGTGTAATCCGCCTACGCGGACTTAGAACGGAGTGAAATATGGATCTCGACCCACTAGAAAATCTTCCAACAGGATTTTCCGAATCAAATGATGAGGGTCATTTGTTTTGAGTAAAATAGTGGGAGCATATTTAATTAAAGGCCTAATTGAATATGTCAATGATACTTATATTTTCATTAATCCTTATGTAGATTACCATGACAACAAACACCTCTAACAACATTCTGCGATCAATCCTTGATAAGGAAAAATTGTCTGGGACAAATTTTCTGGATTGGCACCGAAACCTGAGGATTATCCTCAAACATGATAAAAAGTTGTATGTCTTGGAGACACCTGTTTCTGAAGAGGAACCTCCTAGTTCTGCACCTAAGGCAGAAAGAGATGCTTATAAGAAGCATGTCGATGATGCCAATGAAACTGCTTGTCTCATGCTGGCTACCATGAACTCAGAATTGCAAAAACAACATGAGAACATGTCAGCGTTCGATATGATCGAACACCTGAAGTTGCTTTATCAAGAGCAAGCAAGGCATGAGAGGTTTGAAGTTTCAAAAGCCCTTTTTCAAAGCAAGTTAGCTGAGGGAGCCCCTGTAGGTCCCCATGTACTCAAGATGATTGGGTATGTGGAAAACCTTGAGAGATTGGGTTTTCCCCTCGAAAAGGAACTTGCAACTGATTTGATCTTGCAATCGTTGCCAGATAGTTTCAGTCAATTTGTCCTAAATTTCAATATGATTGATACGGACAAATCTCTTCCTGAACTGCTCGCCATGTTAAGAACTGTCGAGCAGAATCTGAAGTCAAAAGGGAAGTCCATTCTGATGATCGGAAATGGAAAGAGACAGAACAAAAGGCCCACTAAGCAGAGTGGTAAGGGGAAGGGCAAGGAAGTTGCCAATCCCAGACCCACTGCTGCTTTGAAGCCTAGTGGAGGCATAGCAAAAGAAGGCACCTTCTTCCATTGCGGTAAGACCGGACACTGGAAGAGGAACTGCCCAAAGTACCTGAAAGATAAGAAGAATGGAGTAGAGACTTCAACTTCAGGTATTTTTGTTATTAATTTATCTACTTCTGCATCATGGGTATTAGATACTGGATGCAGTTCTCACATTTGTACAAATGTGCAGGAACTAAAAAGGAGTAGAGATTTGGCAAAAGGTGAAGTCGACCTACGAGTTGGCTATGGAGCAAAGGTTGCTGCTTTAGCCGTAGGAACTTTTGTATTGACTTTACCTAGTGGTTTAATAATTCAGTTAGAGAACTGTTATTATGTACCTGCAATTAGCAGGAATATTACTTCCATTGCTTGTTTGGACAAGTTTGGTTTTTCATCTATAATAAAGAACAATTGTTGCTCAATTTATTTGAATGATATATTCTATGCTACTGCACAAATGAACAATGGACTATATGTCCTTGATCTTGAAATGCCTATTAATAACATTAATACAAAAGGGTGAAACCTAACGAGTTAAAACCAACTAGGTAAGAATATTAAAACTCTTCGATCAGATCGAAGTGATGAGTATTTAATCCTAGAGTTTGATGACCATCTGAAAGAGTGTGGGATCCTATCCCAACTTACTCCTCCTGGAACATCCCAATGGAAGGGTGTATCTGAGAGAAGAAATCGAACCCTGTTGGACATGGTCCGATCCATGATGAGTCACACCAATCTTCCAAACTCCTTTTGAGGACATACACCATTGACACACTTAACCGTGTTCCATCCAAAAGGTTGAAAAGACACCATATGAGATATGGAGTGGTAAGAGACCACATATGTCTTACATGAAGATTTGGGGTTGCGAAGTTTATGTGAAACGACAAATTTCAACTAAGCTTGAGCCCAAATCTGACAAATGCTTATTTGTGGGGTATCCTAAAGAAACAAGAGGATATTACTTCTACAATCCTTCTGAGGGCAAAGTGTTTGTCGCTCGAACTTGAGTTTTCCTAGAAAGGAATTTTATTTCCAAAGGAATCAGTGGGAGGAAAGTAGAACTTGAAGAAATTCAAGAATCACAAAGTATCGATACACCTATGGAGGAATTAGAGCAGGAAACACAAGTAGTTGTGTAAGAGCAACCTGCTCAAATAGAACAAGACCAGCGTAGGTCAGGCAGGATACGTCACCTACCTGAGATATATGGATATCTGATCAAGGTGATGTATTACTCATGGATCAAGATGAGCCTGTGACCTACTCATGGAATCTTCGTTTTGATGAAACAGTAAAACTGTATGGATTCATCAAAAACGAAGATGAGACTTGTGTCTACAAGAAGGTTAGTGGGAGCATGATCGTATTCCTGGTATTATATGTAGATGACATATTACTCATTGGAATCGATATCCCTACCCTACAACAAGTAAAGTCTTGGTTGGGGAAATGCTTTTCTATGAAGGACCTAGGTGAAGCAGCCTATATATTAGGAATCAAAATCTATAGAGATAGATCACAAAACTGCTTGGCCTAAGTCAGAGTACATACATAGACAAAGTGCTGAGACGCTTTAATATGAATGATTCCAATCTGGTTATGTGTTTTACTTAAATGGTGGCACTGTGAGCTTGAAAAGTTCAACGCAAGATGCAGTTGCTGATTCTACAACTAGGGCCGAGTATATTGCTGCCTTAAGTGCAGCAAAGGAAGCTGTTTGGATCAATAAACTTGGCATAGTCCCTAGCATTGTGGATCCCATTGGTCTCTATTATGATAACAATGGTGTTATCGCACAAGCTAAGGAGCCTATATCTCACCAACGATCCAAACACATACTTAGGCGTTGTGCGAAAATATGTAAAGTACCTACACTTGACAATATAGCTGACCCACTGACAAAGCCTCTTGCGCAGCAGAAGCATGATGGCCATACTAGATCAATGGGCATACGGGGTATGCCTGATTGGCTCTAGTGCTAGTGGGAGATTGTTGGTGTAAGCCCTAGAGGCCAATACTTTTGGTACTTGTATCGAATTATTTAAAGGCATTTTCTTTATTATGGTTGATTAATAAAGTCCCTGGAATAGATAGTTCGTTTAATGTATTAAGTGTGACTTAATCATGAGAACACATTAAACATAAGGACACTATTCTTAAAGTATCCGTAGTCGAGCTTTAATGTGAAGTGGGATAACATTAAAGCATTAAGACTATTATGTTTGTAGACTGATGATCACATCTCATGGATCATGGATAAAGAGTTATCAAGTCTTAAACATAGGTATGAATATTAGGAGTAATATTTATACCGGATTGACCCGCTATGAGAATACTATATAGAAAGTTATGCAAAGTGTCATAAGTTATTCTCATGGTGATAATAGTGTATACCACTCTTCGACCTGAAACCACTATGGATCCTAGATGTAGAGTCGAGTGCTTTGTTGCTGATCCAACGTTGTCCGTAACTGGATAACCATAAAGATAGTTGATGGGTACTCCACAAAGCATGCTGAGGGACATGAGTGTCCTAGATGGAATTTGCCCATCCTGCGTAACAGGATAAATGTCTATGGGCCCAATATTGAACTGGACAAGGGTGACACGGTCTATACCTTGTGTTCAATATAGACATAAGGGCAAAGGGGTAATTATACACATAATTATTATCACAGGAGGTTTTGTCAGATCACATGACATTTTCGTGACTTGGGTAGCAGTGATGTGTTGCTAGATACCGCTCACTGTTTATTATGTTAAATGCGTGATTTAATATAATTGCCAACGTAGCGAAAACCTATAGGGTCACACACAAAGGACGGATTGATGAGAGATAGAATAATTAAGGAACATCGTAAGGTACGGTGTACTTAAGAAGAATACGAAATATGGTAATGTACCAAATACTTAAGTGATTTTGGCATATTATGAGATATGGGCCAAAATGCACTTAAGTGGGTTTTTTGGCTTGAAGCCCACACAAGTGGTTCTATAAATAGAACCCCTTGGGTAGAAGCATTGTAACTCACTGAGACAGAAAACACAACTGAAGAGTTGGAATTTCGTATCTCTCTCTCACTCAAAGCCTTCATTCATAACAGCTAGCATTGCGATTGAAGGAATCCGTTCGTGTGGACTGAGTAGAGACGTTGTCATCGTTCAACGTTCGTGATCGCCCCGTGGATCTGTATCAAAGGTTTTGATCATTATCAGAGATCTGCACCAAAGGTTTGAATCGCCACAAGAGGTAACGATTCTATCACTGATCATGCCCATTCGTAAGGATCACTAAATGGAGAAAATTTTTAAATTCCGTTGCGCCTTGGATGGCAATTCTCCAACATTAAGTGATAGGATTAAACAGGTGGTTTAAGGCCTGAATTAATACTGCTAATAGTGGATTTCCTCCCTGGCTTGATAGCCCCCAGACGTAGGTGTGTGTGACACCGAACTGGGTAAACAATTCCTTGTGTTATTTATTGCAGTTACATTTATTTGCTGTTTACATTCCTGTCTGCGCAGAATCGGATGTCATAACATCCTGTGGGACATCGATAGTCTGTTAACTAGAATTTCAAATACTGTTGTACCATTTTGTCTCATATATGCAAATCTTTATACAAAAGATAGTTGCAATTTGCTATTCCAATTATACCCTCCAACGGATCTTTTAATTGTCTATATAAAGGAGACTTGGAATATTGGAAGAAGTTGCTCATTTGTTAAGCTATTGCTAACTCGCACGCTATTGAACATATACACGCTTTTGCTAAAGTATATATTTTCTGTGTATAGTTTTTGTAAACATACATAGATTTTTTGCTTATTATTGTGTGAGAAATTCATTATGCTTAACTTGTGTTAATCTGCTTTCTTAGAAGCATTATTGTAAACACAGTCTTGTAAATCTCAAATTGCTTCAGTGGTTTCCTTAAGTGACTAGGTTTTAGTTAGATAGACTTAAGAAGACATAGACGATTTGTCTTTGTGGTGTCTGTAATCAGTTTCAGTTATAGTGGATTAAGTCCTTATTGAGAAGGAAAAATCATCTTGGTAGGGTGGACTAGAGGGAGTTTCGTTAACAGCCAACTAGTATAAAAATAACCTTGTTATTTTCTTGTTCATGTTATTGATTGATTGAGTTGGCTTTGAAAAATCTTTCACTTTTAGAAACCCAATTAACCCCCCCTCTTCTTGTGTTTCTTGCCACCTTCAATTGGCACAGAGATCCGGTTCTAGTCTTGATAAGATTATTAAACACTTAACAATGTCAGATGAAGATCCAGTGTGAAACACATGGCTAATATTCTAGCACCAATTGCTCAAACAAATGATAGAGATCACTACAATGTTAAACCGCATATTTTTTATGGAGATAGATTTGACTATTGAAAGGATAAAATTGAGATATTCTTTCTAGGTCACGATGTTAATCTATGGGATATGGTAGTTGATGGCTACGTACTCCTAATAGATACAAGTGGCAATAAAGTTGAAAGAAGAGTGATGACCGATCAACATAAGAAAGATTATAAGAGTCATCACAAAGCAATAACCATCTTGCTAAATGTTATTTCATACACTGAGTATGAAAAGATAACCAATAGAGATACTACAAAATCTATATTTGATTATCTAAGGATGACGCGTGAAGGGAACACACAAGTCAAAGGAAACAAGGCTCTTGCCTTGATTAAAAAATATGAAGCGTTCAAGATAGAGGACGAGGAAATTATTGAGAACATGTTCTCAAGGTTTCAAACTCTTGTTGTAGGACTTAAGGTTCTGGACAAAGGGTATTCTAATGTTGATCATGTTAAGAAGATCATCAAGATTCTACCTAAGTGTTGGATACCTGTGGTAACAACTCTGACGTTATCGAATGATCTGAACAAAACTTCTCTTGAAGAACTGGTTAGTTATTTAAGAAGTCATGAGATTGAGCTCGAGGAAGATAGGCTCAAGAGGAAGAGCAAATCTATTGCTTTGAAGTCTTCAGAAAGATATGAGAAGACAAAAGTTCTTCAAGCATAAACATATGAAGAGTCTTAAGAGGAATTAGAAGAAGAAGATGAATTATCTCTTCTGTCTAGACGCGTCAATCAACTCTGGAAGAAAAGGAAAAGCAATTTCAGAGGACAAAGAAGGGTAGGTGGTCGTTCTGAGCCCACTTCTAGATTCAAGAAAGTTGGAATTGGAAAAGAACTCAATTTCTTTCAGTGCAAGGAGCCTGGCCACTTCAAGAGTGAATGTCCCAAGTTAAAGAAAGACATGCCTGAGAAGAAATTTAGAGGAAATAAGAAGGTTTTGATGGAGACATGGGATTATTCATAGTCTTCAGAAGATTATTCTGAGGATAGCAGGCTAACATGGCACTAATGGCTTGCACATAAGCTCCTGTAGAAACGATTCAATCAGAACCTGAGTTAGATTTTGAAGATGTATTTTTTGAACTTTCTCATTCTAAACTTGAATCTAGTTTATCTGAAGCTCTAGACAAGTATTACAATCTTCTGGACAAATACAAGGATCTGAAGAAGATTCATGTATTTGAATCAGAAGCTTATTGTATGCTTCAAAAATAGTTCTCAAGTTTGAGTGAAGAAAAACTTATTTTGAAAAACAATAACTATATTCCTCAAAGCAAGAGACTCAAACCTGAGAAGAAAACTTTTTCAAAAGCCTCTACAGGTTCGGGTGATATCATAAAGAAATATGATAAGTCTTTATAGATTTTTTTGGCTAGAAGCCTGAATAGAAACTTAATGGCTTCCATGATTTATGGTGTTAGCATAAATTGAACAAGGGGTACTAGTTATGATTTTGATGAAGAATCTGATTCTGAAAAAGATGATAAGCCAAATACTCTTCAGTCCCATTTTGTCCCTTTGGGGAAACAAAATGGTGATATGCCTAAAGGTATAATCTTTTCAAAACCTAAGGCTAAAGTAAAACCTCATTCCCACTTCAATCATGCATTCATGTATAAATATCCTTCACAAAAACTCAAGGTTGTTAAAAACTCTGTGAAGACTAACCCCAAAGGATCCAGAAAGATATGGGTACCTAAGAATAACATAGTATATGTTGTAAATATCCTTTGCTGCAGAGTTGAGACACCAGTCATAGTACCTGGACTCTGGATTATCATGGAACATGATGGGAAGAAGACATATGTTCCAAAGCGTGGAACTTAAGCCTTGAGGCATGGTTGGTTTCGGAGGTGATTAGAGAGGAATAATCATTGGCTCCAGAACAGTAGGTAACATTACTCTTCCTTCCATTACCAATGTTATTTTAGTTGAAGAATTAATGTATAATCTTGTGTCCATAAGTCAATTAAGTAACAATGGTTATGACATTATTTTCAATCAAAAGTCTTATAAAGCTATCAGTCAAAAGGATGGCTCAACTCTTTTCAATGGAAATAGGAAGAATTTTTTTTATAAGATAAGACTTTATGATTTAAAGAATCAAAATATAAAGTGTCTTATGTCTGTAAATGAAGAAAAATGGACGTGGCATTGACGACTGGGCCATGTTAGCATGAGGAGGATTTCTCAACTAAATAAGCTTAATTTAGTCAGAGGCCTGCTAAATTTGAAGTTTGCTTTAGATGCTCTCTATGAAGCATGTCAGAAAGGTGATTTTTCTAAAACCTCTTTCAAAGCTAAAAAAATTGTTTCAACCTCCATACCATTGGACCTTCTGCATATTGACTTGTTTGTACCAGTGAAAACCGCCTCTATCAATGGTAAGAAGTATGGACTAGTCATTATTAATGACTACAACAGATGGACATGGGTGAAATTTCTCAGACACAAGGATGAGTCACATTCTGTATTTTCTACCTTCTGCTCCCAAGTGCAAAATGAGAAAGGTCTCAGAATTGTAAGAGTCAGAAGTGATCATGATGGAGAATTTGAAAACAAAGTTTTTGAAAAACTCTTTGATGCTAATGTCATTTCCTGTGATTTCTCCTGCCCTAGAACTCTATAATAAAATAGAGTTATGAAGAGGAAGAATAGGACTTTGCAAGAGATGGTCAGAACCATGATCAACGAGACTAATTTGGATAAACACTTTTGGGCAGAGGCAGTCAACACATTATGTTATATTCAGAACAATATCTCTATAAGACCTATTCTGGGAAGACTCCCTATGAATTGTGGAAGAATCTGAAGCCCAACATTTCATATTTTCATCCTTTTGGATGTTCTTGTTTTATGTTGAATATTAAGGAGAATCAAGCAAGTTTGATTCTAAGGCACAAAAGTGCTCCATCTTAGGATACTCTGAATGCTCAAAAGGCTATAGAGTATACAACACTAAGACACAGATTGTTGAAGAATCAATACATGTCAGGTTCGATGATAAGCTTGACTCTAAAAAACAAATCTAGTTGAGAAATTTGTAGATCTGGAGATCATTTATTCAAGTTCTAAAGGAAAGACTTCAAAAGCTAAAGAAGATGAACCAAAAGACTCTGAAGCTCCTCAACCAGAAGTTGTTGAAGCTCAGACTCCTCTGAAAAGGCAGAGACAGAGATCTTCACATTCTAAAGAATAGGTTATATGAGATAAATTTGAACTTGTTAGAACCAAATCCTCATTCAAACCTTCTGAAGAGTCTCTTCTATGTTTGGCGACTTTGATAGAACCAACATCAATTGATGAAGCGATTTTGGACACAAAATGGATTTTGGCTATGCAAGAGGAACTCAATCAATTCTCCAAAATTTGACATGTGGGATCTAGTGCCAAGACCCAAAGGAACTCACGTTATTGGAACAACGTGGGTCTTTAGAAACAAGTTGAACGAACAAGGAGAGGTAGTAAGAAACAAGGCTCAATTGGTAGCACAAGGTTATAGTCAGCAAAAATGGGATTGACTATGCAGAAACCTTTGCACTAGTTGTCAGGTTAGAGTTTATTCCTCTCTTAAGTTCCATTGTTGTTAATCATAACATCATCTTGTATGAGATGGATGTTAAGAGTGAATTTTTGAATGTTTACATTACTGAATAAGTGTATGTACACAACACCCTACTTGTGAAAATCCTAAAAATCCAGATTTTGTTTTCAAACTTAAGAAATCATTGCATGGTCTGAAATAAGCTCCCAGAGTATGGTATGAAAGACTAAGCAATTTTCTTTTAGAAAATGATTTCACCAGAGGGAAGGTTGATATAACTTATTTTGTAAGTCATTCAAAAACGATATCATTGTTGTTCAAATTTATTTGATGATATCATATTTGGTTCTGCTAATGCTACTTTGTGCAAGGAATTTGCTAAGTCTATGCAAGCAGAAATTAATATGAGTCTGATGGGAGAACTCAAGTTCTCAAGTGGAACAGTTTTAAGACAGTTGTTTTAGAAAACTAAACCGCTTCTGATTTGTTAATGTGACACATTGGGTGAATAAACCTTGGGATTAGGTAAAATGTTCACGCTTTACCCTCTAGTCAGAATTTTGAACTATTCAAAAAAAATTCATGATTGCAAAAACCTCTATTTAAACCCACTTCACACACTTTTACTACTATCATAACCTACACTTTCTCTCTTTGAGCTTAAAACTTTTAGCAAACCCTAAAACCCTTTATTCTTCGTTAACAATGGCTTTACAACAATTTCAACAAGAACAAGCTCAACAACAAGATATTGCTATTACTCAACGAACTGCTAGATTTTCTTCTTCATCATCACAACCTAAACCACAAATTCCTCATCTGCTACAAGTTGTTTCATTGATATCTTCTTCAGGATAACATGTGCATATTAAAGATGCTTATGATGCTCCTGAAATTACTTTGTCTACTCCAGTAGATAATCTAGAAGTGTTGTGTGAACTATTGGTTGAGTTTGACAATATGAAAGACAATGGTATTGATATTTTAACTATTGTCAAACTTCAAGGTTGGGAACAGTTCTTCAACCATCTTCAAGGTCCAGTCTTCTATAATTTGGTTAGAGAATTTTAGATTCATGCCAAATCTTATCTCTTCCAAGTTACTTCTTTTGTCTTTGGAAAGAAGATTGTTATTTCGGAGAAGCTGATTGCCAAACTCATTGGACTTGATGGGTATAGAATCAGATGTCAATCAATGGTGGAAAAGGAATCCAATTTGGATGAGATTTCCAAAGTAATTTTAATCTCTGGAAAACACTATAGAAAGGTCAATGATATTCACCCTAAGCTAAAGGTGTGGGCTAGAACTCTTCTGGGATGTGTTCATCACATAAAATCTACAAACTCTTCTGATTACATCAACGGTGACCGACAATATGTCCTTTACTACATTGCTATTGAGAAGAAGGCAAGTCTCCATGTACTTATCTTTTAGCACTTAAGGGATAATATGAAGGAAACTAGAGATGGTAGCAGAAAGATGAAGAACTACATTTCTCTTGGTAGGTTGATCTCAGACATTCTGATGGAGAGCAAACTGATTGACTCTCTAACAAATGATCATTTTTCCAAAGGTATACAACCTCTGGCTGGCTGGATGTTTAATGTCAAAGTTCTGAAGAATATGGGCATCATTACTGAAGTGTTAATCCCTCATGTTGAGTTGCCTAAGGAAGTTATCCACAACTGAAGGATCCCTTTGGAAGATTTTCATATCTTCTCAAAGTCATATCCTCTAGAAGTTGTGGTAGGATTTCTGGAGAAATGTCATATTGGTGTTATTCTTCCAGCTTCTGAATCTACTTCCAAAAGAGGAGGAAGATTTCTAAGAAGCATTCTATGAGGATGACCAAGAAGTTTAAGGCTTCCAAGGAGAACTCAGAGCTTCTGGTGCTACTTCTGCGGGAACTGCTTCTGGTAAGTCCGTTTCTTTTGAAGCTCATCTACTTACTATTGATATTAGTTCATACATCCCATCACCACACTCACTTCATTTACCCTATTTCCACATACTTTTGTACAAGTTCACTTCCTCCCATTCTCTGTTATCCAAACTACAAATCCAAATGTCACCATTCCACCACCCCCACCATCACTTTCTAAAATTCTAACTTCCACTCTCATACCTACATATCAACCATTATTTCCATGTTCCCTCTTATCCTAACTCACTCAATCAGAAAAGCCTCCATCACCAACTCATTTTAAAAACTATCAACCCATACTCCCCATTCACTATGACGTCCCTATTATAGAATCAGAAATTGGTTCTGATTTTGAGTCAAATGTTAAGCTCATAGCCTTCCTAGACAGAATCCCTCAACCCTACCCTGACCAAACACCCTCTTAAACTAACATTCACTCTACACCTCTGGATGAATTATTTTCTCAATTTGAAAGTGAGGTTGTTTCCAGACTGAACACTCTCTCTGAGGCTTACACTTCAAATGAAAACTTCTCTGAAGTGTGTGCTCTAACTAACAACTTCAGAAGTTGGATAGAATTCAGCTCTAAAGAGTTGGAGTTCATGTGCCTGAAGGAAGCTAAAAGGAACTTATATGCCAGACTTTATGGTGTAGTTGAACCTCTGCTTCAGAAGGTTCCTCCAACATTTATTCTTCCTGCTCCAAAAGTTATTCCACCTCCTTCTCCTGATCAGACTATTTTGGTTGCTTCTGAGTCAACTCTTGAAGCTTGTAGCGTCTCTAGGGTTAAAAAGACTGTGATTTCTAATGAAGTCATTGTGAAGACTTTGGAGCACCTGGCGGTTGAAAACTCTTTTGGGTAAAAGAGAGGCTCAAGCGACAAGATGAGAAAACATCAAATATTAAAGGGATGCTTGGAATGATCTTATCAAGACTGCCACCTCCTCCTTAAACCCTAGTTTTTTTTAAACTTTGTGTTATCTTTGTTTTTTCATTTATGTACTTGAATTTTTTTTAATGAAATGAAATTTTATATTAGTTTACTTTGTCTTTAATTTTTTTTTGAATGATGACAAAGGTGGATAAAAATGACTGATTTTGATATATCTAATTTCAATTCTGAAACCCAAACATGTCTCTAACTGTTTTTTGGCATTGGTAATCTTTCTGGGAACTTTGAAAAAGTCCATCATGTTAACCAAGTGTTTCAGGTTCTAAGGTATTAACCAAGCTGAATTGAGTTCGTATGAACCAGGCTTATGTTCTGATTAGTTAACTAAGAAGTTTGCAGTTATTCATACATATTCTTGTTCTGAACTAAGTTCAAGTGAACCATGTGTGTTTTAAACCAGGCGTATACAAGATCTGAACTAGACGAAGTTCTGAACCAGGCGTATACAAGTTCTGATAATAACCAAGCATGCATAATACAACCAGATATATATGAAAGCTCTTATAAATCATGCTTTGTGACGAGGCTGATGATCAGACTTTTTGGAACTCAAGCAAAGTCAACTCTGAATGAAATACTTATGTATCCATGTTGTTGCATTCTAGGAAGTTACTATATTGATCATAACCAGGCTTCTGCCTTATACAAAGTTATTTCTTTCATGTTGATTGATATTTTTATATGTGTTAAGATTATTTTAAGTCTTAAACTTAGAGGGAGCTTGCAAGCCTAACTCTGATATTCTAAGATGAAAATAATTTTTAACAGTTTAAAATTTAAAGGGAGCTTACAAACCTCACTCTGATGTTTTTATGTGATTAAACTAAGTAAAAATTGTTCATCAAAATACATGGTTTTGTTATCATCAAAAATGGGAGATTATAAGAACAATATTTGGTTATGCATTTGGCCTTTAGTTTTGATGATAACAATGCATTGTTTTTTAGAGAATGATTTTGTACACTAATGATTTTTATATAGTGTGTAGCTTTTGCTAACAGGTTCTAACTCTAAAGCATTGATGTGTGATGTCATCGGATTTTGGAATCAACACACTCTAACTCTGAAGAGATACAAGTGCTTTACAAGATGCTGTTAAGTTATAGAAAGCTCTTAGACAATGGTTCTAATGAACGTTTGTGCTAAAGCTTCTGATTGTGACTATGATTGAAGAGCCTTTGAAGGATTGTCAGCCTTCAAGATTATGCACTCAAGTTTTGAAGATTCTAAAGAATAAGATCTGAAGACTCTAAAGACTAGGTTATGAGGAACTGTGTCAAGACTCTGAAGACCAAGGTTCTGAAGATTCTCTCAACTAGTCTATTTATCCTTCTAATGATGCTTCAACATCATTTCATCAAAATCCTCTGAAGATAATAAGATAGGATCAAAAGGTTTTGTGTCAGGAAAATAGTACATAGTACAAGATCACCCTTCTCTCCACTATGTTGATTTTGTGGGCTAAGGACAATACTATTGTACCATTTTGTCTCCTATATGAAAATTGTTATACAAGGAGACAACTATAATTTTCTATTCCAATTCTACCCTCCAACGGATATTTTAACTGCTTATATAAAGGAGACTTGGAAGGTTAGAATAAATTGCTCATTCGCTAAGCTATTGCTAACACTCATGCTATTGAACATACACACACTTTTGTTGAAGTATATATTTTATGTGTATTATTTTTGTAAAAACACATAGAGTTTTTGCTCGTTATTGTGTGAGAGATTCATTATACTTAACTTATGTGAATATGCTTTCTTAGAAGCATTATTGTAACACACAGTCTTGTAAATCTCAAATTGTTTGAGTGGTTTCCTTGAGTGACTAGATTTTAGTTAGATAAACTCAAGAAGACAAAGGCGGTTTATCTTTGTGGTGTCTGTAATCAATTTCTGTTATAACGGATTAAGTCTTTGTCGAGAAGACAAAATCACATTGGTAGGATGAACTGGAGGTAGCTTTGTTAATAGCGAACAAGTATAAAAATAACCTTGTTATTTTTCTTATTTGTGTTATTGCTTGATTGAGTTGGTTTTGAAAAAGCTTACATTTTTAGAAACCCAATTCAACCCCTGCCCCTTTCTTGTGTTTCATGCCACCTTCACTATGTGATTTTGAGTGTTTTAATTTAATGTCAAGTTGGTTTATTTCTAGATCTTGCTCATATTGTCTTTGTTTTTGGTTTAAAGTATCTGGACTACTTTGAGATATACATCTCCAAAATATATCAAGAAAACATTATGAGATGCAACTCCGAACAAAAGTTAGGTATAATTGGTGTGTCTCACTCGTTGGTGTTTAATTTTGTAGGAAATGGATGCATCCAGTGATGCATCTTTGAAAATAGGGGCATTTTTTACTTTTCGCCAAGGGTTTGGAAGAACCTATAAGAGTGGGAAAAGAAATTTCCTAAATCAAATGAAAACTTTTGAAAATATATTGTACAATATAATGAGAGACTCGCAAAAATGTATTTAACATGTTTAATATATATTAGTATTTTTTAAAGAAAATGTTTTTTTCCTGATATATATATATATATATATATTATATATATATATATATATATATATATATATATATATATATATATATATATATATATATATATATATATATATATATATATATATATATATATATATATATATATATATATATATATATATATATATATATATATATATATATATATATATAATTAATCTGGTTTAACCACGGTAAGACCCTTAAACCTTAAACTTGTAGCTTCATCAGTTTAATGTCAAATCCAATTTTAATTTCCTGGATATTTACTATAATGTTTAGTTTATGTGTTTGTTCGTTGTACTTAGCCTCTGTTGATTCAATGTGTATTTGTTTGTTGTATTTAGCATTCACTGATTCAATGTGTATTTGTTTGCATTCTCCCCGGTCTTGGCGGGACATGGTCATATGTTTGTACTATGCTTCACATCATAGAGGACTGGTCCCCAACCAAGGGTAAGATTCTCGTTCCTTCCCCCGGAGTATGACTTGGATCGAGGTGGACGTCCCTGGCTTCCACCGCCTAACACCATTGGATTGGTTGGATCCGAAGGGAGGTGCATCATCTACATTGAGAAAAGTAATCCTTAATCATGAATCCAATATTCAAAAAAAGACTCACGTCATCCTGCACAAAAATCATAATATACTTTGTGGTTGCAACACTTAGCAATTAGTATATCAATTAGTCAAATTGTGTAACAACTTTAAAAAACATCTAACTAATAAAATGATTAGTAAATATATAATGCTCTACCCTTTTATTCTATATTCATTAGTTATTTATGGTGTTGGCAGAGATGACCCTTCCATCCTCCCTTTCACTAGATGATCGACATCCTAGAAAACATTGATTATTGATGATCACTGATATTCTGAAGCCACATGACAGTCTCTTTGAATAGCCCGCCAAGGCCTTTTCTAATCGATGGGGCGGTAGCATTGTAGCTTCCTTTATCTTTGGGGAAGACACATTTCTTAATCCTTCGTAGCGTGGTCGAAAATGTTTCTACAAGAGATGTGAGAGTATACTCCTCTGTGCTCAATTGGATCCTGATCATGCTGAGAGATTTGCTAAAGGGAAGCGAGACTACTTAAGGAATTCTTTGCTAAAACTTTCCTCGATTTCTATGGATCGGACCTAATTTATTTATTTCCTCTAATGTCTCCATGTCGATCAGTAAAATTGAGAAGTAAGTCGGATGAAAGTGTCGAGCAAAGGTTCTTTCAACAGGAGTTGGTGATTTATGAGCTCATCATAAAGCAAGATGCATAATTATTGAAGACTACGTGATCTCTGATATCATGTAGATCTAGCTTTGGCTGTTAAAGATATGATAGTCTAATTGCCTTGAACTGGAAATTATTGTTGGGAATCTATCGTCTATGAGGCATCTCGTAAGGATTTCCATCGATGTTGGAAACTTTCGTGACCATCGAAAGGCCAGTGTATGCGATATTTAGAACTTCCTCTTTCTTTAAACATCTTCGTGCTTCTAGATTTCTAATGTGGGTGCATAATTGGTGTGCTAGTAAGAATAAGCGTTTTAGTCGGTGGATTGCCATCGAGTATGCAAGCTTTGTGGATCTCAGTGGTGATAATGAGGTATGATAGAATGAAAACAAACTATCTGGTAATCCATGTTGTAACAGTGTATTGTACGAGTCGTGATGGTAACTCTTTTGATTGCTTACAATTTTGTGTTTGGAGTTTGGTTACTCGCAATCTAGGTAGCATTGGTGCAATACGATCTTCATCTTGGTCTATCAAATCCATTCTGAGATGATCTTCATTCGTCATTCAGAGGTTCTTTACCTTCTGGAGAAGGTGTGGCAGCTGTAGATCTATGCCTAAAGTTGTTACGACATAGGTTGTGTGATGATGGATAATTAAAGTGAAACGCGATTAGAAGGTGGATCAGGTACAGTTGATATTATATTAGAAGTAACTACCTCCATTCTTCGAATATTTTGATACATATATGAATTTGGATCCATGATGATCCATTCATGGAATATTTGCAGAAATTGAATATGAAAAGATGCTTGATGAGATCGAGCATAACTGACATTCACCTTCGATTTTGACTGCTGTTGATCTAGTGACTTGAGAAGGTTACGAATTGGTGAATTGAATAGTGAACATGAAAATCGTAAAAATGTAGGAATTGAAAGTTGATTCCCACATACGGCTCCATTACTCTATACTGGAACATAAATAGTTGAAATGGGTGATGCAGAATCCTGAGTTGATGGTGTTGATCTACAATACAGCGACGTGGGATGGACCTGCAAGGTTAACACTCCAATGCCCAAGTCAGTCCAAAATTCAAGATGATTACAGTGAAAAAGAAGATCAGAAAATGCATCTTGCTTTCAGTGTAAGATGGCTTATACCTTAGGTCGATTGGAGTGGATTTGAGTTGGTTTTGACCTTAACCATTTGAGCCTCTGGTAGATCCATAACAGGTTTTTTCCAAATTTAAACCCTAATATGGCCTATAGATAAAAATCTTATATGTCATTTCACATCATCCATAAAACGAGCTTTGATCTCATATCCTCATTCTTTATCATTTTCTATAAATCTCTTGGTTTCTCACATATGTTTTGTCTTAGCCCTTCGAGAGTACCTTTGTGTCTAGGTGAGGATCATTATTCTAGGTGAGGGTTTAATTGTAATTTACTAAGCATGTATTATCTTTTGATTAAAATATTCGTCCATATGATTTTTTTATTTACGAGCTAAACTAGTAAAAGATCTTGCTTGTTTTAAGGGATTGTCTTAGGAAGTCTCCATTTGGTTCATGAGTTTCGCCAAGAAGAAAAGCTCTATTTTTATGTGTGAAGATTAGTCATTGCAATCTCCATAATGGTTCTTGAGCTCAGTCTGATTAAAAGCTCTATTGGTTTGAGATATGCTTGTATAAAATATCACATTGTTCTTGAGTTCAACCTAGTGTAAAAGCTCACTTGGTTCGAGATTAGCCTGTATAAAATATCATCTCGGTTTAAGGCCAACCAATGTAAAACTCTAGTTCGGTTCAGAGGATAGCCAACTTAAAACTCCATCATAATTCGGGGGGATAGCCAACATAAACTCCATCTTGGTTCAAGATCAACCTGTGAAAAATCTCTATTTGATTTGGAGGATAGTCACTTTAAACTTTGTTTGTTGTTTTGTTGGAAGTTAGTCTTGAAACTTCATTTCCTTGTATAAGGAGGTTTGCGGGTACATTCTTCTAAAAGCTCTCAAGATTAGTGGATATTCTCAAGAATAATTCTTGGGGACACGTAGATCAATTAAGTCTCTCTCTCTCTCTCTCTCTCTCTCTCTCTCTCTCTCTCTCTCTCTCTCTCTCTCTCTCTCTCTCTCTCTTCTCTCTCTCTCTCTCTCTCTCTCTCTCTCTCTCTCTCTCTCTCTCTCTCTCTCTCTCTCTCTCTCTCTCTCTCTCTCTCTCTCTCTCTCTCTCTCTCTCTCTATATATATATATATATATATATATATAATATATATATATATATATATATATATATATATATATATATATATTAGGGGTGTTCAAAAATTTGGTTAACTGATCCAAATATCTAATCTGAATTGAATCGAACCATAAAAAACTTAAACCATTTAAATGATTAATAAATTGAATTGTTTATTTTAACCAATTCAATTAATCTAATTGAATTTAAAAACCAGTTTAAACTCTTATAAACTCTTTCCACAATTTTATCTAAAATATAAATACTATTATTTCATAAATTCAATAAACTTAATAAATCATTATATTAAAATAATAAATATTTTAATTATAATCTTTTAATATTTTTAGTTAGTTACTATTATCATAATATTTTCATTTTCACATTACTGTTCTTCCCCAAATATGAAATATGAACCCTAAATCATCTTCTCTCCAATTCAAACTCAACATCAATTTCAATTTCACCTTCTATTTGTTTTGAATCGATTTCGATTTCAATTGATTTCAAATTTCACTCGATTTCATTTTCGATATGTTCCATTTTCACTGGGTTTCGATTTAACTCGGTTTCGATTTAACTCGGTTTCAATTTAACTCGGTTTCGATTTCACCAGATTTCACCTTCTCTACTCGGATCTTGCTCGTAGAAACTCTTGTCTCGACTCTTTTTGAGGTAAACCTGTTATTTTCTGCTCTCAATTTCACTTTGAATTGAAATAATATCTGAAAATTGCTTTTAGTCTTGATAGGATTTTATTTGAATTTTAATCTACTGGTTGATTTGTGTTCTCCTGAAAATGATGGTTTGGTTCCAGTAATTTTAGTCTTGATAGGAACTTGCTTTTTATACAGTGTATTAATTCTTTTTGTGCATCATCTACCTTTCACCTTTGTCAGGAATATGTTATAGGTACTTTCTCAACGTAATTCTCTAAATTCTTTTTCTTAAGTTCTTAAATCCCTTTATTGATTTTAAGTGGATGCCTGTTAGGTTAGAATATTCTTTTTCAGCTTTGGAAAATTACAAGATGGTTGTGAATGAAATCAGTAAAAAATTGAACATTACTCTGTATGTTTATTCATTTCTTGGCTATGAGATTAGGGTTTGTATGTTAAATCTAATTTTATTGCTCTAAAATTTCATCTCATTTATTGTATTGTGATCTTATTACCAAGACTGTTGTTTTTTTTTGTTTGTTCAAGTTAGATTTGCATCAATTTGATATTGAATTGTTGGCTATTAGAAGTTAGAAAGTTAGTTAGAAAGGTAATTGATTGCGGTAATGTCTGTATCCGCATTGGGCTGCAATTGCAGTGTGATCCTAAATCACACTAAAAACCTAATGCCGCAACGGCCGCATCATATCACCGCAACGACCGCATCAGCCTGCATCAGTCTGCATCAGTCTGATCAGGCCGCAACAAATTATGCATTGCTTGTGCGTTTTGATTTTTTTGGTTTAAGACATAAAGTACAGTTTATAGCTCCATTCTATGTTTTACTGCCCGATGATGAACAAATAGACTATTGAGTGGCCACATGGTTTTGTTTACAGCCTGACCTGCACCTTCAAGGTGGTGGTGGCAAGGTGAGAAAAAGGAAATAGCTTGTTTATTTTGGTAAGGAATTGAACTTTTTCTTGAGAATTACAGCACTTTCAAATCAATCTCTTGTGCCAGATTTGTATTTCTTAGTTTAATTATAAGTTAGTTTATTAGTATTATTTTTAGGTTTGATTTTAACTAAATAATAGCTTCAATTACTGTGTTGTACTGGTTTGTATTTTTGGAATTTGGTGTTAAGATGGTGATGAAATTTGAATCAAGAAAATGTCATGGCTGTATAGTACTTTGTTGCATGCAAAGATTAGTGTAATGGTTACATTCTAAATATCTTGTTATGATATTATAGCATTTTTTGTGACATGTAATTTATACAGTGGCTTCCTACTTCCTTTTATGTATTTTTGGTTAGTGAATAGACTTTATTTCAAAAATTTAACTATTCTATTGGTTTTACTTTATCTTCTTGAGAATGAAAATGCTACCTTTATTCAGAACCATGATGTTGTGCAGTATGTAAGAATATAAGTGAATAACAATTTATCTTATGGCTTTTGCAGCTAGCTTCTCCTTATAGATCGGACGGATGCTTAAAACTTTTCAACAAAATTCTAGTAACTTCGATATGGATGGTCATGACAGTGTTATGGACTTTGAGACAGAAGAACATATTGGTTCTACACCTCCAGTTTCTAATAATGCTGGTTTGTTGCCTCAAAAGCGTAAAAATCGGTCAGAATCATGGAATCATTTTACACCGATGCCGTCGAACACAGAAATGTCAAAGTTAGCAAAATGCAAGCATTGTGGCTCCTTAATCAAGTATAATGGTGGAACAAGCGCTATGCAGTGTCTCGTCTAGGTAGTTCAGTTAATCTATCAGGTGGTTTTAATGCAGTTAATGATCCGTACCATTGTGCTGAATTCTACCAATCAGATGAGTGCAGCACATCAGAGACAGAATTACAGAAGTATATTCAAGAAGAAGTAGAAAACCGTCCTCCAAATTTTGATGTGCTAGAGTGGTGGAAGGTGAATTCAAGCCGATATCCAATACTTGCAAGCATTGCAAGAGAGGTTTTAGCCATACCGATATCCAGTGTAGCCTCTAAATCAGCTTTCAGTACCGGAGGAAGAATCCTTGATGCATATCGTAGTTCTTTAACATCGGCTAGTGTGGAAGCACTTATGTGTACTGAAGATTGGCTCAAAGGAGTAGTTCCATCTTTTCTTAGTAGTGAGGATCTCGATAATATTGATCGAATTGAGGATGGTAAGATGTCAAAAGATATAAAAACTAGTGTCTTATTACTTTTTTATTACATGTTAAATTTTCATTCTTTCTTTTGCAGAACTATATTCTGCGCCAGATGCCGGAAGTTGCTCATCCTTTGTGTCAGTTGTTGATGATTGAGGGTAACATTTTTTATGATCACTGTTCACTACTCTTGCATTGCAATTATAATTTAGATTTATTGGCACTTGAAAATTTCCCTCATCATGCTGCTTCTTTTGAACTGAACCATTGTTCCCTCATCATGCTGGCATCAATTCTACAAAGGTTATGAATACCTGAAAAGATGTCCTCATTTTGAACTTTCTAGTTTTATGAATTTAACATTTATATTATGAACTGCTATTTTTTTCCTTTCTTCCTGTCACTATGATTTGTAAAAGAATTATTATTCATATTATACAACATATTGTCTGACGTGGACATCTTAATCAAACTGATTAATAACATCTGGTACACATTTACTGTTATATTATCTTCTATCTTACACTTTATCCTCTATTAGGTCCACAGGTTTGACTGAGAGATTTGAACTTTTCATTTGTGGTCGTGAACTAGGCAATGCATTCTCGGAATTGACCGATCCTATAGATCAGGTAAGCTTCCAAACTTCATAAACTCACAAAAATCATCACTCTAATGGAAATCCAGTAACAGAATCAACAGAAAATAAAGGTATTATTTGTGGATGATTACTTCAATGTTGTTGAAATATAATCACCAGTAACAGAAGCAACAGAAAATAATATGTTGACTATAGATGAGTCTAACTTATGAGGATATTGGTGCAGATCAATATTACTTTATGTTTCAGTTAGTGTATTTCTCATTTTGCACGGCTACTAAATGAATAAATCTGTTAGTGAGGTTTCGACTCTCTGTGGTGCGTTTGTTAGCTTATCATGGAGCTCGATTTGTTCTTTTGAATCAAAATGTGCAGGTTTGGTTAGTGTGAAGAGTTAGTTAGGAAATTGGTTTTTTCTATTAGATTGAAATGTTGAGAAGTTAGGTGGAATGGTTTCAAATGAAATTCACGCGAAATGTAAATTTAAATTCAATTTCTGCTTGTGAAATACAGTAGCTATTGATCTATTTTGAAATGAACTTGGACTTAAATTGTAATTTCGTTTTAGGTTAGTTTCGAAGTCAATTTGAGAATCAGTTGATAGTGGAATTTCAATTGATTTTAAAGTTAGTATTATTTTGCATATTCTGCAGAATGTTGTTAGCAGGGCAATGTTTGCTTGGAATTGAATGATATCACATGGTGAAACTCATATTGCCGTGCATGGATGATTTTGCAGGTTGGAGATGGCTTGGATTGCCTTTGAAGAAGATGGCCATGGGAAATTGTGGTTGAAAATTGGATGTTAATGCTTATGAGCTTAGATTAAAAATTAGAACTTTTAGGTCACATGTTAGTTTAGGTTCATTTTTGGAATGTTCATTTGTAATGTGCAATGAGTTTATCATGGAAACTATGTATTAAGATGAACTTATGGTTCATGATTATGTATGTGGACCATTTTCTGATATGATATAAGTGTATAGCAGAAAAAGTTGTCGGTTGTGGCATTCGCTGATGAATATGAATTCAATTTTTTAAAAAACAAAAAAGAAACAGTTTTTAAAAAATCCAGATTTGAATTCAATATTTAAATTCAATTTTATTATAAAAACAAAAAAGAAACAGTTTTTTTAAATATATAAAAAAAACCAGTTTGGAATTTGGTGAAAAAATTAATCCAATTTTTTAAAAAATTGGTTTTAAACTGGTTTAAATAAATTAAACTGGTTTAAATAAATTAAACTGGTTTAAAATTATGAACCGGTTCTGAATTGGTTTTAAACCGAATTGAATTGATTAAACAGATTAACCACTTTTTGCTAAAGTGGTTTTTAAAAACTGCATTGAACCATTAATATGGTTCGGTTCAATTCAATTCATGAACCACGAACACCCCTAATATATATAGATATCATAATAAAAAAATGATTTAAATAAATTCTAAATGTCAAAACTTATTTTTATAAACAAATAATACTAAAATATTTGATTCTTAAACATTTAAAATACCTCTTTAGACCTGATAAATTTTTTAATATTGATTAAAATAATTCATAAATGAAATTAATTTTTTCTTAAACTTTTTTTGTGAAAAAAGTTCATTTTCAAATCACTTTTTTTGTTTAAGAAACTGAATCTTAATATTTTATTCTTCCTTTTTTACTAAATCAATTTGAGTTTAGTTTTGAATATATTAATAATTAGTATATAAGAAAAAATAATATTTAATGGTTAAAATTTTAATCTTAAAAATATTTAATTTACCTTTTTAATCTTAAAAAAATTATAATTTACCTTTTTAGAAAAAAATTAAATTTGTAATCTCTTAAAAATATTTAATTTACCTTTTTAATCTTAAAAAAAAATTCATAAAATACTCGTTATCATTTCTCTTTATTAAACTATTAATTAGCTTTACTATATTTAATGTTATTTTACTAAAAAAACATTTCAATAAATCATATTTTATATCGCATTATGAACTATGAATCTGATTGATAAGAACATGGTATCCAACTAAAACTAATGGGTATCTAATAAATACCATAGTTTTTACTTTACATTAATGAAAAAACTTTGTTTAATAATTGTATTTAGCCTTTAATTTTTAATCTTTTTATTAATTTATGCTTTTTTTTTCAAAAAGTTATTTGAAATAGATTTTGAACGGATAGTTTTTAACTTATTATTTTTTTATTTTGTATTTATTAGTTAATATAATAATTAATTTATCAAATACTCAAATTAATTTATCAATACTCAATTATTAATTATAAACTATCAACCATCAACTATCATTTATCAATTATTATTCATTAACTATCATCAATCAACTATCAATTAGTTTTACCAATCAAAGTCTATATTTCAAGAATAATAATTCATGAGAAGCATAACTTTGAAATCAACTATACGAATAAAATGTAAATAATGACCAACAAAGAAAAAAAATCTTGAAGAAGCTGTCCAAAATAAGTATCAAACTTAGAATATATATATATATATATATATATATATATATATATATATATATATATATATATATATATATATATATATATATATATATATATATATATATATATATATATATATATATATATATATATATATATATATATATATATATATATATATATATATTATTCTTAATAACAAATAAATCTTATTTTTAATTTAATTACAGTTTTAATACCTCTACTTTATTTGATTCACGAAATTTGTTCTCTATTTTAAATTTTGAATAATTTTGATTTCATCTCATACTTTTAAAATTAAAATTAAGAATGTTTCTATTTTTTAAATGACAAATTTTTTTTGTTGTTAAATATGATAAATCATCGTGTATAAATTTATTGTGCAACTTTATAGATACAAATAGAGCTAAATAGTCTTTTGATCCCGGTAAATTAACATGTTTTGATTTTGGTCCCTGAATCTTTTTTTGTCTGAGTCCATATATCTTACTTTCTCGTTGATGTTAGTCTCTACCGTTAAACTTCCGTTAAAAAAAGTCAATGTGGCAAACAATATTGACGTGACAATTATATTTTCTTCTGACACTTTGTATTGCATGTGGAAATGCAACATGAGGGTTTTAAAAGGAGGGATGTAATCCAAAATTTGAATGATTTTGTAATTTCTTCTTCCTCTCTTCAATACCATTGCATTCTTTTTCCTCTCTTCAGTATCATTGCATTCTTCTTTTTCTTCTCATTTGGAGTATAAAACCTATTTTGAGTTATTGAAGACAAACAATGAGATCAATAATTTTTTCATCTATTCTGTCAAAAAAATGCAGCAACATAAACTCAGAATTAAGGTTGGATATGTGGTTAGAATCAACGAAAGGAATTTTTTGTATATGATGTTAAGATGGGATCCATTTGATTATTGGATATGTTGTTAGAAGCAACAAGAACTTTTTTTTAAATATGTTGTTAAAGTTGGATCTATTTGATTATTGGATTTGTTGTTAGAAGTAATAAGAGAAAAAATTTCATCATAAACAAGTGTTGAAGTGTCCTTCATTTGCCATGTTTGTTCTTCCTCTGCAATTCAATTTTAGGTTGCTTCTACGAAGGCTGGGGATGAAAAAATTTCAGACTTATATAATTTTATTGTCTTGATAAGTTGGCGTGTTTTTTGTTTTAATCCATAAATATATATTTTTTGGTTTAGATCCATAATTATGGATTTCTATTACTGCTTTTTTTATTTATTCTAATCATTATTTTTGGGTTTTTACTATTGCATTTATTTGATTTTAGTTCCTAATTATGAGTTTCTCTTAGTGCATTTTATTCATTTTTTATTCACTTGATTTCACAATAAAATATTTTAAATCAATGGTGTAACTCAAAAGCTTCAGAATAATATTAGAAATTAAAGTATTTAATTAGTACTAGTATTCAATTTTCTACTTCGTTGCCTTCTTTACTGTGACCTGACAAATGAATAAATTTCAACTCATGAGATAACTTTATTAACTTAAATCCAAACAAATCCATAAAACTAAAGGAAATCTAATTTTGTTCGGCCCGCAAGTACAACCCGTTGTAGAAATTAATTTTAAACCTCAAGTTTATATATATATATATATATATATATATATATATATATATATATATATATATATATATATATATATATATATATATATATATATATATATATATATATATATATATATATATATATATATATATATATATATATATATATATATATATATATATATATATATATATATATATATATATATATATATATATATATATATATATATATATATATATATATATATATATATATATATATAATATATATATATATATATATATATATATATATATATATATTAGTGCATATATTATTAAACAAATGTAATGATGGATGAGTGGTAAATACAATGGTGTTTTAATCAATATTTTAAAAATCGGATTGGAGATTGAACCGGTGATACTTTGCGATTTAAGATTTAATTTGTTCAACATACCGTCGAACCGTTTATTAAATAAACTAATATTATGAAACTAAATTTCATAGATATATCACAGATAATCATACGTTCACAACTTAATAAAATAAATATTTCAAAAATCTATTACAAAGTTAATACAACAATATCGATAATACATATAATAACATAACATAGTTCTACACTTTATTTTAACCTTCATTTAGGAATAATTTGACCAAATTACAATAATAAAAATTAAACTAATTCAATTCAAAATTAAAATAATAAAATATAATAACTAAAATAAAGTTCAAATAATTAAGAATATCTAAATTAAATAAGATATAATACTAAAAGTAAATAATACAATATATTTCATTAAACAACAAAAAAACGAATTTGAATTGAACTACGTCAAATAAGTCTTAATTGATAACAAACAATATTGATTTGAACGATAATCAATATTGAGTTGGATATCGTGACAATTTTTAAAAGAGACGGGATGATGATGGAGTGTGGTTGAAATAAAAACTATAGTGACATAACAAAATTTAGAAGTTTGTATCGATGTAAAAAAACATTGATTTTTTTTTTGTGATTGAAAAATATATGTTAAGTTTTGATATTGATATATTAAAATTTTAAAAAACATTAAAAAAAATGGTTAATTTTATGCATTTTTTTAACCGGACGGTTTTACAAAACCGACTCCAGTTCTTTAGTTCAAATGATTTTGAACGGTTCAATCCGATTTTTCCGATTTTACTCCGATTTTGATCCACTAACAATTTTAAAAGCTTGATCCAACCGGATTCATCTTCGATTCTTGGTCCAACCGGTTGAACTGACCCATTAATTTCGATTTTTAAAACATTGATTTTACCTAAAGGGGTTGTTTCAAATCCCACAATATGAAAAAATATATTTTATTAACTTAAATTAATATCAAAACTAAAAGATTATTTAAACCATAGAAATATAAATTAAAATAAACATCTTATCGTTTTTTATGGAAAAAATGTGAAAGGATAATAAAAAATGTTTGAATCCAAATTAGAAAATTAATTTCGTAAATTAGGTAAAATTGAAATTGAAAAAGTGTAATTAAATTTTTTTTAAAGAATTTAATTGAAATATACTCACAATAAAAAGATTTTACACCGTCAATTAATCTTAGACGTTGAATATTAAAATAACTTTGATTTTTATTTAAAAATTTATAAAATAATACAGATATGTGATAGTGATGAATCCACGATATAAATCTTTTTCACTGACAATGCATAATAATTAATTTATTTTTTAAATTAAAATATCCACTAATATATTTTAATATCTAAAAAAATAATTGGTATTTTTGACCAAGAAAAATAATAATCGGAAGGTATTCGAAACTTGATGTCCCTCTCTTTTTGTGTGTGGCGCTACTTAAGCTTCTTTTCATTTCATTTCTTTTCAATTTCTATTCTTTCTTTTAGATACTCTTTCCTTGCAAACAATTCATCATCTATATAAAGGTCATGCTATTTACCCACAAACCTACGAATTAGTCTTCACGGGAGTACTTTTTATTCTCTCTCTCTTGTTTAGTGAGAGAAACAAACGCAGTGTGAGTGAGAAGATGACAGGTAGGAAAATTGAGAAAATGGCTTCCATTGATGCTCAGTTGAGGTTGCTAGCTCCGGGTAAGGTGTCTGATGATGATAAGCTTGTTGAATATGATGCTTTGTTGCTCGACCGTTTTCTTGACATTCTTCAGGATTTGCATGGGAGTGATATCAGAGAAACGGTATTTTCAATTTCAATTTCATCACCCTTTTTTGTTTTTATAGCTTCATGTTATTTATGATGAAAAGATTGTTGTTTTAGTTCCGCATTGACGAATTTTAGATGCGTAACTTTGATTTTATGTAATGGTGAAATTCAATTGTGCTCATTTTGGCTTTATCTGAAACCCCGTTTTGATTTTTTTGTGAAATTTGTAGTCTTTTTGGTCTTGGAACATTGTAATTGATGAAAAAAATTGCTTGAGGTGTGTATTTGACTGTATGGCTGTTGGAATGAATGGGCATTGAAAGTTATGTTTGGTGGTTTTAATTGTTGAAGGACCTTGAATTCTGTGTTCCATGCATGGTTTTCAGTTGTCATTGTCTTGTAGTCCTTGACTCTGGAGCACCGACACCTCAGAAAAAGGTGTGAAAAAATGTGTTAGTGTCGGTGTCCAAACCTGACATTCACACTTGTATTACGTTTAATTTATTTATTTTCAAATTATTATTGATGTTGACGTGTCAATATTGGTGTTGTGTTTCTGGTGTCCGTGCTTCATAGGTCCTTAGTATTGTAAAGAACTACAATCAAATGCGTCTGATTCGTCTGAGTTGCATCCGGGTTGTGGCTACGCAGACTCTTTTTCTTCTTTTTTTTTTGCCACGATCTAAATTTTTCACTTTTGTGTGTGCGCATAAAGCATCGCAGATCTATGTCTCTTCTCATTTTTATCTTGTGTTTTGAGCTAAAATTTAAGTTTTTCATGAACTAGATTCATGCTTCAGTATACCAAATCAAATTTTACCTGGATATTAGCTTTGCTTGTACCTAGTCTGCATATTTATTTTCCTTCGCTGAATACATGGACTTTCATTGCTTATTAGTTTCGATGATTTGATGTTAATTAGGTTCAAGACTGTTATGAGCTGTCTGCTGAGTATGAAGGGAACAATAACCCTCAGAAGTTGGAGGAACTTGGGGAAATGCTGACCGGTCTTGATGCCGGGGATTCGATTGTCATTGCCAAGTCATTTTCCCACATGCTTAACTTGGCCAACCTGGCAGAAGAAGTTCAAGTTGCCTACCGAAGAAGGATTAAGTTATTGAAGAAGGGCGATTTTGCTGACGAGAACTCTGCCATCACTGAGTCAGACATTGAAGAGACCTTCAAGAGGCTTGTGAATCAACTGAAGAAGACTCCCCTTGAAGTCTTTGATGCTTTGAAGAGCCAAACTGTTGATTTGGTTCTAACTGCTCATCCTACTCAGGCCGTTCGTAGATCTTTATTGCAAAAGCACGGAAGGTTTGTCCATTACTACCTTCATTGTGATTGTTGAAATTCAACTCAGAGGACTTATGGAGGAGTTATGGAGGTCCATTTGTTGAACATCTATCAGTGAGTTGAAAATTAGAGACCTCTAATAACATGACACCAGAGTCCTATGTTTCTGGCATTTTGACGATATCTGTACTAAGGCTTAATCTCTGTTGATGATAGTTGCTTTCTTATTTTGTTTTCAGGGTAAGAGATTGTTTGACACAGTTGTACGCAAAAGATATTACACCAGATGATAAGCAGGAACTTGACGAGGCTTTGCAAAGAGAGGTGCCTATCTGCTGATTTTTCTTGATTTTATATACATATATGCTGCCATCACTGGCAACCCCATGATTATCTGTATGCTACTTTATATATACAGTTATACTTAAAATCATGTATATTAAGTGATAAATTATTTTCCTTGGTTGGGCTAGAATAATCCGAGTTATCTGTGTTTATATCTATTAACATGGATATCAATGAATAAATGCCGTGATGCTACACTCACTGCATGAAGGTATACAGTGGGTTGAATTTTTGTGTTTAATATCCAAAACTAAAATCTGATGACTTTTCCGTGATCATTTGGCACATCATATTTGGGTTCAGAATTGGCATAAATGTACTAATCGATGTGTTATGTCTGACGCAATCCACCTTCAAGTAGTGCAGTATCTTAATAATCTTATAGTGCTTGATCAAAATTACTTATTTTAATTCTATTTATTATATCTATGGCATTTGATTCTGCTGTTGTCGGTGCTAGATTATCAAGCTCTAGTTTTGTGGATTTGGCTTTTCCAATTGAATCTACTTTAAGAAGTAAATTGGTTTCATTAGTTTATGGTTATGAATTGTTTGTTAGATCTTAATTTGATATTTATATGGCAAACTTTGTGTAGTGATAAGAACCTACTGATGTTTCTCGTATGCAGATTCAAGCTGCATTTCGTACAGATGAAATTCGAAGAACTCCTCCTACACCACAAGACGAGATGAGGGCAGGAATGAGCTACTTTCATGAGACAATCTGGAAAGGTGTACCAAAATTTTTGCGCCGCATTGACACTGCTCTGAAGAACATTGGCATCAATGAACGCATCCCATATAATGCTCCTGTTATTCAGTTCTCTTCATGGATGGGAGGAGATCGTGATGGTATCTTTCTTTTCTCCTAAGCAATTACTCAGTGGATATGTTTCTCATAAATCTATTCTATCTTTTGTTAAACTTCCTGACTTTAATGGTCAAAGTATATATGTAGTAGATTCAGGAATTTAATATCTAGATCTATGATACCTCATTTTCTTAATTCAGTTCATCTCATCATTGAATTCTACCATCTTCAGTTTTGGATACTGCGTTATAGACGTGGCTTATAATGTACTATAACCTGTCATTAATTTTTTCTAATGTGTATTGCAGGCAACCCCAGAGTAACTCCTGAAGTTACAAGGGATGTGTGTTTGCTGGCTAGAATGATGGTTGCTAATTTATACTTCTCTCAAATTGAGGATCTCATGTTTGAGGTATCAAATATGCCAGTCATCATTAATCATATTTAATTTTAGCATTGTTTACCATCTCGGTTATTGTCTGTTTCTGGCAGTTGTCTATGTGGCGTTGCAATGATGAAATACGAAGTCGTGCAGAGGAACTCTACAGCTCAGCAAAAAGAGATGCAAAACATTATATTGGTATGTAGTATGTAATAGTCATGTTATTTTGTTCTGAATTACGGTCAAAGCATTTAAATCCTTTATTGAAATCTACAATGTTACACATAATCTCATTTTTAATGCTGAACACAATAATGTTGAGATGTCTTAAACTTGTCGATTAATTTAGAGCTGTACTTTTTGAAGTTTTGATAAGTAAATTGTATTGAGTTTTACAAAAAAAAATTCTTCATTGCTGCAGAGTTTTGGAAACAGGTTCCTCCAACTGAGCCATATCGTGTTATTCTTGGTGATGTGAGGGACAAGCTATATAATACACGTGAACGTGCCCGGCAGTTATTAGCCAATGGAAGCTCTGAAATACCTCAAGAGAGTACCTTCACAAATGTTGAACAGGTATTATCCTCGAAACCGCCAGATAAGCTGTTGCATGGTACAGATAATTGAATCTTTTCACCTTTTAAAAGAAACTTCCTCAAAGTGACTTGAAAACTCTAATAAATTAGACAGCATTGAACTCATAATTCAGGAAAGACAATACCAAATGCATGTCATGATATTATAATTGCTCAAAGTAATCTTGATATAGTGATTCATTTATTATTTTAAACTCTAACCGGCAATTTTTCATGTAGTTCCTGGAGCCTCTTGAACTATGTTATAGGTCACTCTGTGCGTGTGGTGATCAGCCGATAGCTGATGGAAGCCTTCTTGATTTCTTGCGGCAAGTTTCCACATTTGGGCTTTCACTTGTGAGACTTGACATCCGTCAAGAGTCAGATAGGCACACTGATGTTATGGATGCTATAACAAACCACTTAGAGATTGGATCTTATCGAGAATGGTCTGAGGAACGCAAACAAGAATGGCTGTTGTCTGAGCTCGGTGGAAAGCGTCCTCTCTTTGGCCCTGATCTTCCTAAAACTGAAGAAATTGCTGATGTTCTGGATACCTTCCATGTCATTGCTGAACTTCCTTCGGACAGCTTTGGTGCTTATATCATTTCAATGGCAACAGCCCCATCTGATGTGCTTGCTGTAGAACTTTTGCAACGTGAATGTGGCGTGAAGCAGCCCTTAAGGGTTGTCCCATTGTTTGAAAAGCTTGCTGATCTCGAGACTGCTCCTGCTGCACTAGCCCGCCTATTCTCAATAGAATGGTATAGAAACCGTATCAATGGAAAGCAAGAAGTTATGATAGGATACTCAGACTCGGGAAAAGATGCTGGCCGTTTCTCTGCAGCTTGGGCGCTGTACAAGGCTCAAGAAGAACTTATAAAGGTTGCCAAGGAGTTTGGCGTTAAGCTTACAATGTTCCATGGAAGAGGTGGGACTGTAGGAAGAGGAGGAGGTCCCACTCATCTTGCTATATTATCTCAGCCACCAGATACTATTCATGGTTCACTTCGGGTTACAGTTCAAGGTGAAGTAATTGAACAGTCATTTGGAGAGGAGCACTTGTGCTTCAGAACACTTCAGCGTTTCACTGCTGCTACACTTGAGCATGGAATGCACCCTCCCGTGTCACCGAAACCAGAATGGCGTGCCCTCATGGATGAGATGGCTGTCATTGCAACAAAGGAGTATCGCTCCATTGTTTTTCAGGAGCCTCGTTTTGTTGAATACTTCCGATGTGTAAGTATTATTTCCCATCATTCTTATTAGTAATTAACATTGCATATAAAGATGCCCTTGAATTTATAGCCATTTAATTGACATTTTTTACCATCACCGCCACATAACACTCTCCATCATTGTCACCACTCACCACATGACACCCTCTGTCTCTACTTGGCACTTCCCACCACTGACAAGGAGTTCAAAAATTAAGATGTACTTCTTTAATACACTTGGTATTTGAAGTTTCATACTAACAGTTATGACTATTTGTTATCATGTTTCATTCTTCACCAGTCATGTGAAATTATTATTGCTTACGTTTTACTGACCTTGCAAATTCTTGTTATTTTTCCTTTTGTTTTGTGTGCATAATTTTCTCTGCTTACTTTATTTATGAATCATTACAAAATGCAGGCAACTCCTGAGATGGAGTATGGAAGAATGAACATAGGCAGTCGCCCGTCAAAACGAAAGCCAAGTGGAGGAATTGAATCACTCCGTGCTATCCCTTGGATCTTTGCCTGGACTCAGACAAGGTTTCACTTACCAGTATGGCTTGGCTTTGGGGCTGCTTTCAAACATGTAATTGAGAAGGATCCAAAGAATCTCCAAGTGCTTCAAGATATGTATAATCAATGGCCATTCTTCAGGGTCACTCTTGACTTGGTTGAGATGGTGTTTGCCAAGGGAGACCCAGGGATCGCAACTCTTTATGACAAACTTCTAGTGTCAGATGAACTGTGGTCATTCGGAGAGCGATTAAGGTCTTCATATGATGAAACCAAGAGATTTCTCCTCAAGGTAAACTATAGTTTTATTGCTTCTATTTTGCGCATAAGGATTTTTAGTCACATTTTGTTTTTTGTTTGTAGGTTGCTGGACACAGAGACATCCTTGAAGGAAATCCTTACTTAAAGCAAAGACTTTGTCTCCGTGAATCTTACATCACAACTCTCAATGTGTTGCAAGCCTACACATTAAAGCGAATCCGCGATCCTGATTACCATGTGACGTTGAGGCCACATTTGTCCAAGGACTACATTGAATCAAGCAACCCAGCAGCAGAGCTTGTGAAGCTCAACACTACAAGCGACTATGCTCCTGGTTTGGAGGATACCCTTATTTTGACAATGAAGGGTATAGCTGCTGGCATGCAGAACACTGGTTAAGCTGTTATGCTGTTATTTTCCTATATACACTGTTTGTAACTTTGTGGCATGGGATGCATACATTTGGTACCTGTGTTTTCTTTTGCAGATGTGGATCCACATCAAAATAAAAATTACTCTCTCTATCACCATATAATAACACCGGATTTTGGCTTGTGTCAGCAAGTATTTTTATCTATTTCACCTTATGTCATTTGATGTTATACCCTTCTCACATGATCCTCAAAGTCATTAGTGTACTAAACTTGCATCTCTTATAATTTTTCATTGGTTGGTGATTCGATCCCTTGAAAAAGGTCAAAATTTTAAATAGATTATCAAAGATTAGTCTTCATAATTGCATACAAGAAATAGCAGTTAAAACCAACATTACCTATTTATTTATGAATCTACAAATTTGGTAGGGCGAACATTTTTCTCTCCAATTTTGTCAATCACAAATTTTGTTACCAAATTAAAATATTTCAAAAGAGGGATTAGGATAGGCGTAGAAGTTTTCTTCTCCAATTATGTTGATAAATTTAGCTGAAATATATATATACTTAAGAATATTTTAGATCGTGTGTAAAAGATTAAAAGAGTATTTTAGATGAATTTTTTGTCTAATAGTTTCTATCAGTGGTTTGTTTTAATGAAAGTAATAATGGGAAAGAATCATCTCAAACTAGATCTTAACTATAGTTGTTTTATTGCAAGTGAAACAATTAAAATATCTAATCAGTTTTTCAAGTTAACTCTCATTAAATTATATTAATGCAATTAAAATTATCTTGAGTCATCACAATGCTATAATAGATATACAACTTACATGTTTACATTACATAAACCTAATTTAGGTTGGTGCCTGTTTATGTCATCACTGGCAGCATTTTTATTTTTTATTTATTTATATTTTTTATATATCGGAGGTTTTCTTTATAATTTTATGTAAGAGACAAATTATATATTCATTTAAAATCTTAAGATGATAGATATGTGAATTCTCTCACTTATAAAATATTGAATCTCCAATTTTCTAGTTAATGTGAGACTTTTCCACACTTGTTTCTCAATACTTCCAACTCACACTTATTTTTCTCAACCATTTAACCTTCACATAACCTAGAAAATAAAGATAAATCTAAAGACTAATTTAGATTTGCGTATTGTTTTGATTATAACTTGACCTAAAAGAATACAATTGAAATTAAACCAAGAATTTTAAAAAAGATTTTAAACATGTATTGTTGTGTCAGATATTTGATCGAACTCTAGTATGGTCAAAGGGTACCTTCTTGGTTCGACAATCCGACAAGGTCATTAGCATGTCGTCGAAGTTTGTTCACATGTTGTAGTCGAAGTATGCTAGGATTGTTAGCATGTCGAATTGAGTCTGTTTGTTATGCCCAATTGTTTAGGTTGACTTATTTTCTAAGTTAACTTGTGTAATGAGCCAGTGTGTAAAAGCCCATTAGTTTAGTGTGTTAGTTTTCTTATAAATAGCATACTAGTCTCTCATCATTACATAATGCAAATCCTAATTAGAGTGAGAGAAGTTATTTGCTATTATGTAACACTTGTAATTTTGTTTCAAAGAGAAAGTAAAGAATAACAGTTTATAACCAACTTGTTGTGTTCTTCTTGCTTCCCTTTTTTAGCCTTGTGGGGTTTCTTGCCGATCAAGAAACCGATTATACTTTGTTATTCCGATATTGTTTTCTCAACAAATTAGTGCGGTGAACGTGGAAAAGATGACGTCAACAAAGTATAGGATTAAAAAGTTCACCAGAGTGAACGATTTCGGTCTATGGCACTTAAAGATGAAAGTCCTACTAGTTCAACAAGGTTGTTTAGAAGCGTTGAAGGGAGCCGGAGCCACGGACATTGCGTTAACGGACAAAGAAAAAAAGACTATAGTAGAGAAAACCCACAATGTCATATTATTGAGCCTTGGCGATAAGGTTCTTCGACATGTTTCGAAGGAAACGACGACGTCGGGTTATGAGTGAAACTCGAAAGTTTGTACATGACCAAATCGTTGGTCAATCGTCTCTACTTGAAGCAAGCTTTGTATTCATTCAAGATGAGTGAAGACAAAGTTCTGGATATGTTCAACAAGTTGATTCTTGATCTTGAAAATATTGATGTCAAGATCGAGGATGAAGATCAAGCATTGTATTTCAAAGAAAATCTCTTGTATGGAATAGAGTCTTTGATCTTTGAAGAAGTTCAATCATCCTTGTATTCTAAGGTTTTGAACGAATGAAAGGGGCACAAGCCATCTTCGAGTGATGAAGGTCTGTCGGTTAAGGCGAAATTCACCAAGAGAGATGTCAAGTTCGACAAGAAGAAAGGTAAAAGTCAGCAGAAGTCTTATAATTGTGATGCATCTGATATTCAATGTTATCACTGTAAGAATGAGAGTCATACAAGAAAAGTGTGCCCTGAACGCCTGAAAGATCATAGAGGTAAGGATAATGGCAACGCAACCATTGTTCAAGATGATTTCGACTCATCTGATGTTCTTGTGGTTTCAAGCGGTGACTCAAGTAAATAGTGGATTATGGATTCATGTTGCACTTGGCACATGACTCCAAACAAAGACTTGTTTGAGGAACTATGTGATAGATATGATGAATTTGTATTGCATGGAAACAATAAAGCTTGCAAGATTGCAGGTGTTGGATCTGTCAGATTCAAGCTCCATGATGAGTCAATAAGGTTGTTGATTGAAGTCAGGTATGTACCTGATTTGAAGAGAAATTTGATTTCTTTTGGTGAATTTGAAAAGAAAGGATATGTTTTCCAAGGAGAGAAAAGTATTCTAAAAGTCATGAAGGGGTCGAAGGAAGTCTTAAGAGGCGTGAAGAAACAAGGCTTGTATACCTTTGAGGCTGAAGTTGTCAGTGGTCCTGCAGATGTTGCATCCACGAAACCTTTGTTGAAGACAAAAATTTGGCTCATGAGATTAGGCCATGTCAGTGAAAGGGGTCTGGTCGAATTGGGGAAACAAAATCTACTTGGTGGAGACAAAGTCGAAAATTGAAGTTTTGTGAACCCTATTTACTTGGAAAATCTTGCAGAGTGAAGTTCAATAAAGGCAAACAAAAAATACATGGATCCCTTGATTACATCCATGCTGATCTTTGGGGGCCTGCAAGGTGTCCATCACATTCAGGAGCAAGGTATTTTCTATCCATAATTAATGATTATTCCAGAAAGTAATGAGTATTCATCTAGAAGACTAAGGATGAAACTTTTGAGAACTTCAAAAGTTGGAAGACTCTGGTCAAAAATCAGACTGGCAGAAAGTTCAAGAGGTTGAGAATCGACAATGACCTTGAATTTTCCAATGAGGCATTCGACAGTTTTTGTGCAGCCTCTGGTATTGCAAGGCATAAAACTACTGCAGATACTCCCTAACAAAATGGTTTGACTGAAAGGTTTAATCGAACCATTTTGAAAAGAGTTAGATGCATATTAACTAGTGTTGGGTTAAAGAAGGTGTTTTGGACATAGGTTATTTCGACAACAACATATCTGATAAACATATGTCCTTCGATTGCGTTAGATATGAAAACACCTAACGAAGTTTGGTCGGAACATCCACCAGATCTCGACAAACTTAGAGTATTTGGCTGTATAGACCATGCTCACATTAGGCAAGACAAGGTCGAACATAGAGCTTTGAGATGCGTGTTCATGGGATACCCCGAAGGAGTCAAAGCTTATAGGCTATGGTGCCTAGAGCCAAGTCACAGGAAGTGTGTCACTCGTCGAGATGTAGTTTTCAATGAAGTTGAGATGGATTTCAAGAAAATTGATGACGTTAGTCGAAGTGCACATATATTTGAAGAAGAGTTGGAACTTGAGGAGATTCTTGTTGAGGTGGAACATGTCGATGATGAATTGCGTATCGCAAATCAAGTCAAAGAAGAAGCACAAGATGCTAAAGATACTGAGGAAGTTGAGGAAAATGTCGATGACTACCTATTGGCAAGAGATAGACCGAGAAGAGTCATCAAGCCACCTTAAAGACCTGGGTATGCAGATCTCATAACTTATGCCTTAATCTGTGCAAGTGAGATTCTATATGAAGAACCTAGAGACTATAAGGAAGTTATGAGGAGTCAAAATAAGACTGAATGGTTGAAGACCGTGGATGATGAAATGAAGTCTCTTCATGATAACCACAGTTGGGAACTGATCAAGAAACCTGTTGGAGCCAACTTAGTTAGATGTAAGTGGACTTTCAAAGTTAAGGAAGGAATCGAAGAAGTGATGTCGAAAAGATACAAGGAAAGATTGGTCGCAAGAGGTTTCACTAAGAAAGAACATGTCGACTTCAATGATGTGTTCTCTCCTATTGTGAAGCACATGTCCATTCGAATCTTACTTGCCATGGTGGCACAGTTTGACCTAGAACTAGAAAAAATGGATGTGAAAATTGATTTCTTGTATGGAGATCTAGATGACATAATCATGATGAGGCAACCTGAAGGGTATGCAGAAAAAGGAAAGGAAGGTTATGTGTGCAAGCTGAATAAATCTTTATATGGACTGAAACAATCTCCTCGATAATGGAATAGGAGATTCGACAAGTTCACGACACACATAGATTTCATTAGAAGTCAGTTCGACCAATATGTTTACTTCAGATTTCGACTTGAAAATTCATTTGTTATTTTGTTGCTTTATGTGGATGATATTCTCATAACAATCAACAATGTCGAGGATGTAATGAAGGTGAAGACTGAACTCAAGAAGGAGTTCGATATGAAGGATCTGGGAGTTGCATCCAGGATTCTTGGGATTGACATTCGAAGAGACAGAAAGCAGTCAAAATTATGCTTATCTCAAGAGACATAACCCTCAATGAAAGGTTTGTTCCCTTGATGTATGCAGTTGATAAAGTTGCATGAAGAAAACTAGTTTGTTTCCTTGATGTTATAAAGTTTGTTCCAAAGTGGAGATTTGTGAAATATTGGATTGAACTCATGTATGGTTGAAAAATTACTTCTAGATTCGACAATCCGACATGATCATTATCATGCCGTCGAAGTTTGTTCACATGTTGTAGTCGAAGTATGCTAGGATTGTTGGCATGTCGAATTGAGTCTGTTTGTTATGTCCAATTGTTTAAATTAACTTGTTCTCTAAGTTAGCTTGTGTAATGTACATGTGTGTAAAGTCCATTAGTTTAGTGTGTTAGTTTTCTTATAAATAAGATACTAGTCTCTCACTATTGCATAATGTAAATCCTAATTAGGGTGAGAGATGTTATTTGCTATTTTGTAACATTTGTAATCTTGTTTCAAAGAGAAAGTAAAGAATAATCATTTATAATCAATTTATTGTGTTCTTCTTACTTATCTTTTTTCTACCCTTGTGAGTTTTTTATCGATCAAAAAACCGATTATACTTTGTTAGTCTGATATCGTTTTCTCAACATGTTGCTTATAAGAGGGAAAATGCACTATATATTTAGACATTATTACAAAAGCAACACATGAACGTAATTGTATGTCCCTTGATATAATTAAGATCCTAAATACGGAAAAAATGCTATTAACACATGCTTAAGACAAATGACCCAAATCTAGCCCTTGGATGATATATTTATGTTCTTCTTTGAAGCAACAGTAATCACCTCCTCTATAGCTTGAGCAAAAGTTGCTATTTTGTATGTGAAAAAACCAACTAGCATTGGAATCAATTCTAAGTGCATAATACCATATTCTGGAACAAGAATCCTGCATTAAAACAACCAAGCTTTAAAAACTGCACATCTCATCCACTATATATTAAAAATGGTAACTGTTTCGGTTGCAAATCCAAAGAGAACTTACGCATTCCATCGATTATAAATCATGACCAATATAACAGGAACCAGTAATCTTGGTTGCCCAACTGCTCCTCTGAAAGTAACATTCAACAAGTTGTTAGGCCTCTGTTATCTATATCAACAAACAAGGTGAAAAATGAAGATATGTCCATGGCTACAGTGTAAGAGATCACTATGACTAACAAGTGTTCTCACATGTTTCACTGACTAAGTTTAGCTGTTAATGACTATACCCTACATAGTTTATATAGATATCCGATCATATTTTACGATAGTATATTTCTCCGTGTTCACGTGTCTTCTTCCATGTGAGTGATTTGGCAAGATGATGAAATATAATTAGGAGCGACAGTAAAACTTGTCTACAAATATAGTTTGTTAGGAAACTTCATATTACCGAGAAAAATTAGATACTTCAAACTAGACTATCAAATAGTTGTCTACTGAAGAAATTAAATTCCGCATAGTGAATCATCAACTATAGATTACTTGATAAGGGCCCTTGAACCGTTTGAACTTAGTGAATCCACGCTACTTCCCAGCATGCGGATATATGCCAAAGAACCAATAAAGCCAGCACCAAAGCTGAATACATGAAAGAAATGTATGTATTAATCAAACATGAATAATCCTTGAAAAAATCTTTTGAAGGATGCTAGGTGTTATCAAATCTTAGCAAAAACTTAAACTTGATCTTGCGTCAGCAACCTAGATTTTTAGCATTAATTAATTAATAATAATTGATAACTAGGATAACAGTGAATTTATCCAATATATCTCTCAATGGAAACGTGACACTGATTATTGCCTAGATGTTGTTTCTTTTAATTATCTCAGTTTAACATTCGATAGCATAGGCAAAAGATGGGAATGAATGATTTAACAGGATATCCAATTCAAATAATCAAGTTAACAAGTGCTAGAAGAATCAAGGTACCTAGCTGCAATCTCAGGAGAATAAGAAATATAAGTTGAAACCAGACCAACGCCGCCTATACCTAACGTAAGCACTTGCAACCTCTTCTTTAACTGAAAACCCAAATTAAGTTTAGGAAAAGAATTAACAATGCTCGGTATTTGATCAACGTCACAATGAATAAAAGTGTAAGATTTACATAACTTCTAATGAACAAAAACCAACCAGAAAATGGTGTTGAGTACCTTATCATACTGCTCCCTGTATTGAGCAGCCAATACTTCGGGATTTTCACGAGATTTCCTTAATTCCCGAAACATCACATCCTATAGGTTAACATTAACAATCGTCAAGTTACCATTTTCGATTCAAAAGTAAACTATGGATTGAGCTCTATGTCCTACGCCGTCCTAGTTTATACACTTATAAAAGCTGGAAAACATATCCAGTAGGTAAAAAATCAGATACAAATGAAACAAATTTAGTGATGTATAAATTTACTTACGGTTCCGTCAGTTGCAGCTTTGGCAGCTCTATTCCATTTGTCTTGCTCACGGCGTGTTGGTGCCAATCTCCATTTTACCCTCTTGCTTTCACTTTCATTCGCCTGGTCAATATTAAATTTGTAAAAATATAATTGAGCCTTGTGGAAAACAACATAACATACCATGTGCTTTTTTTGTTTCTCAAATAGAATTAGGTCATAAATAGACGAAGAGAATTAAATACTGAAGATCATAATATAGCTCATAAAATCCAAAAGATATATTGATCAGGGAAAATCAAAAGAAGATACACATCTCTTACAATAGTCGGCGTCTCTATTTGCTGCTGTACAATAGGATTTGCAGGAGCTGAGAGTTCTTTGCTCAAATCAACATCCATACTGCAGTTCATAATTGAAATGACATAATACATAAAGTGAGAACAAAAGAAAGAAAATAAAACAATGAAAGCACAATTGAAGACTTTGATTTGAATATTGTGGGGGCAAGACCTGTCGAGGCTCATGGCTCTATTTAAGCTAAGAAACCCATAAGGTACTTCCTGTTCACAACAAAATTATTTATATCAGAATCAACTCACAGAATTAAACACAAAATCTGAAGTCATTCACCAAGATATCTTGAGTCACCACCATCATCAGATACATACACTTTTGTCATTAGGTGGGTCGACTCAAAGGATTAAATAACAATCATGTTGTTCTTAATTAAAAGAATTTGAGTCATCAAGGAATGTAAATGTAAAACCTTAAAAATGAAATATTGTTGTGACATTCATTTCCATTATTGTATACAATTCCCTTTCCTCTTAGAGTCTCATTATGTAAAAACCAAAACTGATAAACATGGATATGATGATAAGCAAACTGAAGTATATGCAAAACCTGGTTCTGTTAATTTCATTCCTTTGCCCCAATAGTCTCAAATCTCAATGTTACTTAAATGGATCGAAATTGAAACCCAGGTAAGGCGGGGCACTAATCATGGAAAGAGAAACCAAATCTAATTATTATACAGAAAATAAATTGAGGCAAAATTGTTATTTATTGCCATTGATTACATATAGAAGTAAAACATGGAGAACAAACAGAGAAAAACATAACTAACTTCCCTAGAAAACTTAAGGTCTGTGAGTGTTAAGCCAAGTAACTGAATCTCTAACAGTTTTGAAAGGGATTGGGAAGTTGGGATTAATAGGATTAATAGCATATACGACGAATATCTTTGCTTCAACTCAAAATTCAATATAGGAAAATGGGAAAGGCATAATCATTTTCTCTTGTTCATTAATCCAAACACAATAATCAAGTAAAAATCCTCTAAAGCACCGACACTTCGGAAGAAAGCATGTCCGGTATCAGGTGTCGTCCGGTGTCCAATACCAACACAACACTACAAGTGATTACATTTACCGGTGTCGAAGTGTCACAGTCTAATGCTTCACAGGACATACCACAAACACAAAGCAATCAATATCATAACTAGCCAATATACAGTTCTCACAACCACAAGCAATGCATCAATCAACTCACAGTAACTCCAACTAAACAAACACCAATTCAAAGAGACCCAGATAGGGAATAACAAACTACCTTTGAAGGAGAAGGTTCAAGGGGAGTTTGAGGTGGCTGAATCATCCTTTTGAAACGAGGAACGAAATCCTTGTTCCACATATAGTCATCAGAAGCCAAAGGGTCAGGATCCTCACCACCCCAATACTTGCGAAGCTTGGTGGTTGTTGGAGGACCACCGTATTCACCAGGAGCCATACCAGTGGACCATTTCATGGGTTTTTTATTGGGAAGGATAACCTTGGTTTGTCTTGGGTGTGGTAATGGTGAATCTTGTGACATTGGTGTTGCTGCACATGTTACACAATTGTAGTAGTTCATAACTACCATTTTCCTTCACAATTTTTCACTTTCTTCGTTTCTGTTCTGAGAACGGCAATGAACTGAAAGCACACAACCAGTGATCGATGGATATGATTCACATGAATGATAATGTGTGTGTATTATTTATTTATTTATTTGAAAATGTTTTTATTAATTATTAAATGGACAGACTTTATTTGCAAAATATCTCCTAGATATTTTTCTCACAATTCTCATAAAAAAAAACTATCATTATCATTTTTTTAATATAAATTCATTCATATTTTTGTGAAGTTTATTTACTAAAGAACTAAAACGGATTGGCACGCTTCTTAGGTTTTTTAGGGTCGAGCTAAAAAATTTTGTTGTAAAATGAATTTAAAAGTTAGATGTTTTTTTTTTAATGTATCCTATATATTTTGTATGCATCACGCGAAAATACGAAAATGCACCTCAGTTTTTGAAGATACATCTTTGGATGCATTTAATACACATTCAATGTAGACCATTTTGAGTGACACCTTATAAATTTGTTTTTTTTTTTAAATTTCGGAGATGTATCTCCGGTATATTTTCGTATATACATTTTCGAAATGTTTACACACCAGCAGCAAAGCCAGACAGTAAAAACATGTAATTTGACAAAATAAAATTAACATTCATAACATGAAACTGGCATTACATAAATGATTTTAACATAAAATGCAATATTACACTTCAATATCCACATGGACGCTTCAACATCTGCATAATATCTTCGACCGGTCTTGAAATCGTCGCTTACAACTCAAGCGAAACTTTTGTTTCGAAACGGAAAAATGTATTCCACGTAGCCCTTACACCTGCATCCGTCTTGAGCTCAAAGTTGGTGAACTAAATCTTTTCTCCGTTGTCAATCAACGGTGAACGGTACTCGATCTTCACAATTCTTTTATTGTCTCCATAAGGTAGGAGATGGTGAATTTCGTATTTAATATTTGTAAGAGATGTGTACTGAGCTTAAACTTCTGCCTGAGAGTTGTGTTAGAGAATGAGACATTTGTGGCATACTAGTTGATTGATATTTGTGACATTTGAGACATTTTCAGTTTGTGTGAAATGAAAAACAAGAGTATCTTAATTTATAGAAGTTGTAGACAAATGTGAATCATTCAAAACCTAGCATGTTGATTCTGGAGATATATCTCTCGTTCCACACCATATTATCTTATTCCGAAGATGCATCTCCAGAACCTCTTCTGAACTAATCATAAGGAACACATAACCTTTGAAAACAGAAGTCAAGTGAAAACATTTTTTTTTAACAAATGAACTAGTGTTATGGGAAAGATAAAAAAAAGTATTAAAACATTAAGAAATTGAATATATCACCCTTCATTAATATAGAGACATAATTATATACACTTATTTGTTCGACTAAATAGAAAATTAAAATGAATCGCAATATTTATCGTCGGTTAAATTTATAGGTGATACCCCTTTTGACTTTTGCGTATTTGATTCTCTTTCAATGCTGCTCAATTTCATGAACTGTTGAATCCTTTATATAAAATGGTTCAGCCAAGTCTCGACTTTTATTGTTGAATGAGTTGTCCACTCTAGTGATGTCAGGGGTATAGGGAATCCAGGTTTCAAGTAAACTTGAACAAAATGTCGTGATTTTGAAAGTCACCCAATACACATAATAAGATCATATTGATTTTGAGATGGGGGGGCGGTACGTAGTGGGAAAAGGGTTTCTGAAAAATCATATCGTGCCAGATTAACACACACTATATCATACACAAATTCTATGAGGTTACCCATTTCATGGAAGCACATCCATTTTGCCTCCGGTGTCGGTCCACTAAGGTAAGGAACAAGAGACTCATAAACTACATCAAAGTTTTATTTCTTTCCATACAATTGTCTGTCTGATTCTTTATGAGTGCCCAACTCGTGGATAAGTTGATGACAGACAAGTGTATGATTATCTTTTCCTTTATCGAGTAAAGTCGAAACAACTCGATAATCGCAATTACCATCCCCCTTAACATTAACGATTCGCTCGATGTACTTGTACATAAAAACTAGCATCTCGTCAATGAATGAAATATTTGGTAAAGGCGACAAATGAGGTGGTTTGCTAATGCGAGCTCCCTTGAAAACACTTTTTTGAGATTTTGGAGTTGGTGAGTCCGAAAAAACTTTGTCAACATGTTCAAAATATGAAGGAGACCGCGTCGTTGAATTGTCACTCGGTGTAGGTTTGAGATTCTTCGGAACACCTTTTGTTATTACTGGTTGTGAGGGTCGTTTCAAGTCGGTGGTTTTCGGATAAGCAATCTTCCTCAATTGTTCTTTGATGTGGAATTTCACGTTCTCATTGGATTTCAAAAATCTCTCTTATATCAATTACTATTCGGTAAAAATAGAGATATTCAATTTACCGTCTTTCATTACACCATTATCATTAAACCTAAGCCACTTTCAATGAGTGCAAACCTCATCCATTTTTATTGGGCTACCAAGTTTTGCCTTTTTTTGCAATAAAATAAGCACATGGGAGACCATATGTTTTCACAATTGTGCATCCACACTTAGCACTATCAGAACCTACATTGTCAGGTCGTTTAGCCTCGTGAAAAATATAATTCAAACCCACTCAAGATATGTTGCTGACCAACTGATAATAAAGATTGTTGTCTTGAAATTTGTGTTCCATAACTATGATGCTTCGACCAAATTATGTTTGTATCTCATTATGCTGGTTCTGAATCATTTGGTTCACAGAGTCCCAATCTCTACACAAATCGCCATTACTATTTCCCAACCAATTCTTTAATGTAGCATGGGCAGACTCAACTCGGTTAGTTGTTGTATTTCTAAGGTGTCAAACCTGATCGGTCCAAGCACAAGCAATCTTCTCCTTCACCTGGTCAAGAATTATGCTTTCAACATATTTCAACAAATCATGATACTTTTCACACACTTTCCTAAAATGCATAACAAAATCAACATATAATTAGTTTGTGGAAGAATTTTACATAACGATTCCACAAATCTATTATTTTTTCCACAACTACACCCGCCTTCACCATTTTTCCATCTCCGGGCTCTATCTGTTTCGTCCCTACCATAGGTTTAACCCGACTTCTCACATTCTTTGTTATGTGATATCTATAAAGTAATGCATAAGAAGTAGGAAATACCTTTGCAACCGAATTCATCAAGGCGATATCTTGGTCGGTAACAATCACTTTAGGCATATCATCTTGGTCCTTCAACATTACCCGACACACCTCTAAGGCCTAAGTAACATTCTCCTCTTTCTCGCTCTCTATAAATGAAAACCCGATAGAATAGGTCTTCTCAGTTGAGGTAATACCAATCATATCCAATAATGGAAGTCTATACTTATTGGTCTTATACATTGAATCAAGTATGAGCACAGTAGGAAACATGTTGAACAACTTTATGGAATCATGATGAGTTCAAAATGTATCTCTAACAGTAATTTCATCCTTGCACGTTCGGTACCTAGACACATAACTGTTATCATCCAATAGTTTCAAGAGTTATTGCATTTCAGTTATGTCCCCCCTAAGGACTTTTTAGTTTGGCACCGAATATTGTACACTTTCTTGATATTTGAGATATTTTCAGGTCTTTTACGTTTCAAAGTTGCAAGTATATTTTTTGGTTGAACCAAATTCAAAGTCATGTCAGCAACGCATTCCTTCTCTTCCGGCATGAGTCGACACAAAATTGGATGGTCGACTAACTTTACACATAAATCATAGTTATGAAAACGACAAATGACATTAGATGTCCAATTATTGTTTGCAAACATATAACCACACGCACCTTAAAGGGACACTCATATTTTCTTGAACCAATGTCATCTCATTTAAAAATCAGGAGTGAAGTTTTATATTTCCCGCTTCTTCCGTATGTCATTATCACAAAAGCACATCTTCTATCTGAACCATTACCAGACCTTCTGATAACCACACTGAATCCCAGTTTGGAGGCCTCCATACAAATCCATTGAAGCATTTGATCATGATATTCAAACTCTTGCTCATTTTTAAATTAGTTACCAATATCTACCGTCTTCACAACAATCCCTTATACATTAGGAGATATAACTTATTGGGGGAAACCATCGGGATGCACCATATCTAATGAAAAAAATTACCACAAAATAGTAAATAAGCGCTACTGTTGTAAACAGAGTTGGAAAATAAACACATACTGTTATCGAAAATGCATTTCAGGAGAAGTTCAAAATTGTTCCGGAGATACATTTCCAGAAAAAAATGCTAGTTTTCTCAGACATAAAGAAGATTAATGTGTACAATGAGGTTTGAAATAAATGATTTTTACCTAAAATTCTAACTTCTTTTGCTCCCTTTGATGTGATAAAGCACAAGATTGAAGATTTGAAGTGAAAATAGGGATTGAGAATGGAAGGGTTTTTTGTGAGAGTTTGTTGACAAAGACAAGCATGGTTGTGTGATCATGCAACTCTGTCTATATCAAATTATTCCATAGATTCATCTCCGGAAAATAGTGACATGCAAAGGTGATAGTAACTTTCAAGATTTTTTTTTTAAAATAACCACTTTTTTCAATTAAAATTCTAAAATAACAATTTTTTAAAAATATTTACCAAAATAACCATTTTTCAAAAAAAAATCTAACCTAAGCGCGAGTTGCATGGGCACATCCAATGAAAATGATATTCATTGGCGCCACATGCAATGGTGCATGCATGTGAAGGTGCCATATGCAATGGCGCATGTATGTGTAGGTTATGTGTAGGCACCACATGCAATGGCGCATGTATGTGTAGGTTATGTGTAGGCACCACATGCAATGGCGCATGCATAATGCACTCTATGTGTACGCCAATACATGTGGCTACAGCTCCACCACTCATCTATAAATACAACAACACTCTCCCATAAATTTTAACACAAATTCTTACCCTCTCCTTCCATTTTCCTTCAATATTCTTCAATTTTCTTTAAAATGTCTGCATATTCATACTTGTGTCCTTATATTCACAAGAGAAATGCCGATTTAATCTTTTCAGCACTGCAACCTCCGATGAAGATCTGACTTTGGAATGTAGATACATTCGAACATCTTATGTATTTGCAGTTGTAGATACGTTCAAACATAAATAAAGTAGACAAATATAGTTGGGGTTCAACTATTTGGTCCCATCTATATAGTTGTTTGTGTAAAAATGCCAAAAAAATACTTGTACGTTTTATCCTTGCGCATATTTGCTACAAACATGGGGTTGGTCAAGAAGATTGTCACTCGCCCCGGTCAACGAGAAGCCGTTCACATCCTCCTACGCAACAAAGTAAGTTTATCTTAAATCTTCTGATTTGTTAGACTTTATACTACAACTAACTGTAACTAATATATTTTCAATATTTTCGATCAAGGTGGTCAGTTAAGGGGATGAACTACAAGAGGTGTCCCAAACACGTTGTAGTAGTCTATCACAATCTTTTAGACCATATTGGACCATACGATGTATTACTATTAAACAACTCTACTTTTGATTTAAAAAAATTATCCAATTACATATATTCTTTAATCATGTCAAATTCTTATACAGTTTATCTGAAGGTCGTATCTGGGTCTTGATCATCAGGTTAACCATGATGATGATGCAATTTGGATAGCAAAAACACCAATCATCAGGTTCACTACTGTAGAGATGCACCGGAGTGACCGTGTAAAGCTGCAGTTCGGCATGTAACAACAAATTTGGAACCTCCGACATGTTTGGGAGATTAGCATCAACAAAGAATCGATGGCCAATGGGATTATTCTGATTGGAGAGACTTCGCAAAAGAGATGTTTCGTCATTGGAGGAATCAACGACAACGCATCTTAAATGAACCAATCATGCATGGTGCTAGATCAACTCAACATTATATGGCATGGTTTAGGTTGGTTACAACACCACAGTTTGTGTCTGAGCCAAAGTATTTGATTGATCCATGCCAACGAGCTTCGTCATCAAACGCCCAACAACAAATCCCCGCCCAAGAACAATATCAACCCACCCAAACCCAACGACCAACCTCACATCATCACCCAACCATATACACTTAACCATTAAACACCCAACCATGCAACCAATTCATGCCACACACCTAAACTTAAAACCAGGAACCAAACCCTAACCACCAACAACCATATGCAACCACCACATTTGTTTATAGCCCTAATTATTCATACGATTAAATCTCATTCCATCATAGCCCCCCACTTATGAACACCCAACCATTGTTTGACTTTATTACACCATACAAACCATTGCTTCGTTTCCAAAATGATTCAATGTCCCAATTCGGGAAACCATACCGTCCATAAACCACTCAACCACAACGACCCAACTACGACAACATGGACATCAAACTCAATTACGGCAACACCGTTGGTGGTAACACCCCAGCTATTGGGGAGAAATGATGACAAATTTATCAAATACCGTTGAACCTTCCACCAGACCTTCACACCATCCACCATTGCATCATGTCAGCACTCAAAGACCTTAAACACCTTAGAGAAATTATGGGAGACCTCGAAGGCAGACTAACGCACTGGGATGTGGAACAGGGGGGCGTTTCAATCGGGCGGGTCATTGATTTTCTTGTTAATTGTTATGTATTTTAACTTTATATCATAATATTAATAGTTATTTTTCATTTACCTATTTATTTATAAGTATAAAATATAAAATTAAAAAAAAAAATAATACATAAAGCTTGCGCCACATGCAATGGCACATACACATGATTTATAGTAAGCATGTGTCAATTGCATTGGCTTCACTACATGCATATGCCAATGGTGATGTCGCCTCTTCTTAATGACAAAATGCATGCGTCAGTCCAACTGACGCATGCTTTAAACGTGTGGATGAAGCATGATTATTTTGGTAAATAAATTGAAATTGTGGTTATTTAAGAAATTAAATTGAAAAAGTTGGTTATTTAAAAAAAAATAAACTTTCAAAATCCCGCCCTAAACTTCCGAATATGCATCTCCAAAATTTTCACTAGGTTGATCCATTATGAATATATTTATGGGAAATTCCGGAGATGCATCTCCAGAATTAAATACACCAAACTTATAGAGCGTCACTCATAATGGTCTACGTTGAGTGTGTATTGGGTGCGTCCGAGGATGTATCTTCAAAAACTAAGATGCATTTTTCGTATTTCGCGTGGTGCATAAGAAATATATAGAGTGCCATAAGAAATCCCCAAAAAATTATTATCTGAACTCAGACCTATATGAGTTTTTGGCTATCCGAATCAAAACAGAATTTTTTTAAAATTATTTTGTATGCAAAAATTAAAATGAAAATTCCATATTATATTATCAATATAATAAAAAATTATATTACTTTAAATATAATATACTTTTAAGGCCTATATTAATTTTATAAATATTATAATATATTTTTAAATACAATATATGTCTAAATTATATAAAATTATTTTCATATATTTAATATAAGAAAAATTAATAGAATATGAAGAAATTATGAATTAAATACAAAATAATAAAATATTAATTTGATTATATTAATGTATAACATTTCAAAGACAAAAATTGAATAGAATATAAATAAATTTAATGAGGTGAGAAAAATGTGTTGTTTTGGTGTGACACAATATAAATATCAATATAATTTTTTAAAATTTACAGTTATGCGGGCCTAACGGACTACCCGTAGTCCATATAGACTATCCCTAATAGGTGACAGACTTTTTAAGACTGAGTTAAAAAACTGAAAAATATGAGCTCTAATTTTAAAGTCAAAGTCCTATGATTTATCGAACTTGGCGGGTTGGATCATATGGACTAACCTTAGCCCATTTTGATGGCTCTATGGAGCACTCAATATCTATACATGCATGAGTTTAAAGGAAGTAATAATTAAATTTCACCTAATTAATCAAAATAACTAACATACACATAACTAACTAATTATTATAGATATCGATTATTTAAGTACTGGATTAGGGTTAACTATATGCGTTAAGAATTCAACAAGAAGTAAAACGAATAACAATGTTGGTATGGGTCGGCTAAAAGGCCAATAGGGATGAGATTCAAATATCCAACCCAACAATGTGAATCCCGATCAAAATGAGTCAACATATATAATAAACACACGTGAAGATTCAATGTACACTTTTCTGATATGATAATTTCACTTCACTCATTTTGACAATGTAATTGACTTAGGCATTAGAGTGATAATGTTGCAAGTCCACCCCACGCCATCGTATTGGAGATCAACACTATCGCTTAAAGAGTCCATAATCACCATTTAACATCAATCCTGATTCTCGCACGAAACAATGATGTCGTATATGGGAATTGACATCTAATTCCCACGAAATTCCACTATCATATCACTCTAGATCTATAAGAAAGATCTTTACCAAAGTTACCATAAGATGAAGAGAATAACCTTTGGCATCACACAGAAGACGTGTGCCAAATTTACCATTCTTGCACCACCTTAACCATTTTTCATTGATGGGATCCACATGAAAGCAATGTATGATGAAGATCCATCACTGGATAGCCTTATTCGAGCAACGACTGATACTAAATCACAAAATAAGGACAAGACGATGCTACGATTTTGACATCGTGAAGAGGTATATGGAATCCAAAGTGTGGAGTTACTATTGGTTATAACAGTTACCGTAGTGGATCATACGATAGTAAATTTCCTCTTGGGCGATGGGAGTTCGTGTAATGTCATCTACACCAATACACTCATGCAACTAGGACACCATTAGATAGATATGAGCCCATGCGGGGACGAAGTCCTCATAGCCTTCCACTGTTTTGTAACTCACCCTTGTGGAATAATGGATTTACCATTGTCACTTGGAGAGGGAGAAGGCGAAGAAAATGTAACCCTTAGTTTCTGGGTAGTCCCATATAAGAGTGCTTTCAGAGGCATCATAGGCGTATCCTTTTTGGAAAAATTGGATGTTATGTCTTCCATAGTCTACTTTAAAGTAACATATTACAACAACACCAAAAGACTGGTCGTACTTAACACCGACTTTAAGACAGCAAGACATATTCGCAAAGTTATACTGAAGAATCTTCTCACCACCTCAGTGTCATCAGAGAAAGGTCCGTGAAGAGTCAATATGGTCAACCTTGACATGCGTGAGGATGAAGTTATACCAACTCTAGATGGCGATTTTGAAGTCATTCAGCTTGGTGATAATCCCATTAGATCCATGAATATAGGATCTAGACTCCATTATGAGGTAAAAAAACACGATGATCAAATGTCTTCGGGATAATGCAGATCTCTTTGCCATTTCTCCATATGAAATTCCTGACATCGAATCCACCATAGTCTTTCATCAGTTAAACATCGTTCCCAACGCTCGATATATCTCCTAGCAAAGAAGAAGGTATTCTCTATAGAAGGATAAGGCTACCAATAACACAACCGAAGGACTATTGAACTTCATTTCTGAAGTAAAACACACTAAATGTCTCTTCAATGTCGTAGTAGTTAAGAAGGCATCTGGAAAGTGGAGAATGTGTGTTGACTATACTGACATCAATCGAGCATGCCCAAAGACTCATATATACTACCTAACATAGACAACCCGGTAGATAACTCAATCGAATACAAGTTGTTATCATTCATGGACCCTTATTCCGGGTATAACCAGATACCTATGTATAGATATGATAGGAGGAAAATGACATTCATGACCGAGCAAGCCAACAACCAATATAATGTGATTCATTTTCGATTTAAGAACACGGGCACGTTGTACCAAAGGATAATGAATAAAGTCTTTCGAGAGGAGATAGGTAAGACTCTTGAGGTATACATGAACGACATGATTGTGAAGTCCAGTCAAGAAGAATCCCATGACCAACACCTCTGGATGGTATTTAAAAGAATTCAACAATACAACATGAGACACAACCTAGAGAAATGCACATTTGAAGTGAAAGCTGGCAGATTTTTAGGGTTCTACGTTACATAGAGGGGGATATAATCCAATCCCAACAAATGTGAAGCAGTTGTTCAGCTGAGCGCACCAACCTAGAAGAAGGACACCTTTCTATATATTCTTGAGGAAAAAATAGAAGTTTGAATGGACATTGGAATGATAAAGAGAGTTTGAATCACTAAAAAGGAAATGGACACACCATCAATGCTTACTCATCAGCTCCCTGGAAAAGTCCTTTATTTGTACCTGGAAGTCTCTAAGGAAGCCATGAGCGATTTCTGATCAGGGAGCCGGATTTCAGCTATAATCCATTATACTTCATATCAAAGTCTCTAGCCGGACCAAAAACACACTACCAAAAGATAGAAAAGGTAGTTCTAACATTGGTGACCGTATCAAGAAATATAAAAAGGTATTTCCTCGAACACTCCATAGTAGTTCGAACAAACTTACCCTTGAAACAGGTACTTCATGACCAAATTTGGCCAGACGATTAAAAAAAATGGTCCATTGAATCCTCAGAGTTTGAAGTATCTTTCCAAGGAAGGAAGGCGTTGAGAGCCTAGTTGTTCACCGAATTCTTAGAGGAAATGACTCCCAACCCACCAGAACTAGCATATACTTTGAAAGTATTCACGAACTGATCATCTAACAAGCGGGGACATAGTGTTTGCATGATTGTAGAAAATGGGGACAACCTCGTAGTTGAAGTTTCTTTACAATTCAATTTGTTTTCCACCAACATTCGAGCCGATTATGAATCAGTTATCGTCGAGGTCACATTGTCAGGAGAGATAGGAGAGGAAAACATTAAAATAATAACAAACTCTTAGTTGGTCATCACCCAAATCAGAGGGGAACCACAAGCTATGACCCGTTTCTACAAAGATACCTGAAGCGAGCCAGAGAGAAGTTGGAAAAGTTCAAGACCTTCGAGGTTGTACATGTCCCATGGGAAGAAAACATTCAAGCATATATACTTTATAGACTAGAAATTACAAGAGGTTTAAGGGTTAACAATTCTTTCGTCTGGGAAATAATGAAGATTCCAAGTATCAAAACCCCGGGAGACATAGTGATGGTTGTTAATAATGTTGGTCAGTGCTCCTAGATATCCCTTATCATGGCGTATATAAAATTAAGAGTTCTCCCATTTGACCCGACTGAAGCCGCTATTGTAAAAAAGAAAGGGGGTTCATATACCGTGATCGAAGGAACTTTATATAGAAGAGGCTTGTCCACCCCTTTGTTAAAATGCCTAGAGAGGGAAAAGGCTTGTGATTGATTGTGTTAACTACTTGATTCTATGTTTGCGTGTCTGGTTTCTACTCATAATATGCTTTGATTATGAATTCCATGTTGTGTGTGGGATTAGGGAAGATTTGGGACTAGTTTGGAATGGTTGAATACACTAAAGAATTGTTACTTTGGTTAGAATGCTGAAATTTGACTTCTGGATGAGTGGTATTTGAATATCACCTTTTGATATTCTAATATCAATGTAAAAATGTGAATTTATGACTTCTGGATGGGTGGTAGTCGAATACCACTATTTGGTATTTGACTACCAATGTTAAAAATCCTGAAACAAATTTGAAAGTAGTGCATCTTGAGTTTTGTAACTCTGACTGAGTTGCGGTCAGATGCGTAGGAAAGCTAATTTAGATAGATATTCTATAGTTAAGTAATGTAATGCTTGTATGCAATATTTTGTTAATTAATAGGTTGTAATTAACATGAAACTTATCTAGGTGGAGTAGTATTACTAATGAAAGAATGAATCATGAAGTAAGGAAACTCTAGGTGAGGTAAACTTCCTAGAATTGAGGTATTAGCACTTGTAGCCATATTCTAATTAGTATGAGTTATGAATGATAGGTTTCTAAGGAAACCAAGTCTATGCATGTGCGGGGAATATTAAAGTTTGTAATGGATGCTTGAGATTTGTTACCTATAACAAGATATAGATTCACATACGGTGGTAGGTAGTACCGTAAATTCGAACATAGTGGAAAGGTTAGTTGGAAGTCCTTGACCCATGACCAGGCTCATATGGAAGTCTATATGACCTATTTTGAGTTTTTTCGCTATGCACTGTGTTAGTAATGATGTGTATTGGACATCTATTTTGTTTATGTACCATGTTTAGATATTGTATCATACTGTCATACTCCAATTTGTCCAAAATAATTCAAAAAAATAAATAAGAACAAATAAATTGATTGGGTTTGATTTATTTGTTTTATTAAAAAATTGATTTTATTTCATTAATTTTGAACTCATTTTATCCCACAAAAATATCCAGGGGTAGTTTTGGAATTGAATTAAATTTGTAACCCTAATAACTAGTATATAAAGTTAACTCATTGAGCCAATGCAGGGAGAGTAATCGCCCACTCACCTGATACTTACTCATTCCTCTCTCACGCAAATAGCAAAAAAATAAATAGAAAAAAGAGTAATAAAAAGAAAGAGATAAAGTATTATTCTTCTTTCTTCAAGCCAAGCATCATAAATCACCTTCTTCATACCCTCACTCTACAACAACACAGTAACACCAACTACCTCATCTCTTTCCTTCATCCCACACTAAACCATAAGACAATAACCTCCCATATCCACATACCATGAAACCACTGCACTCCCTTCGTCTCCTCATTGCGTCCTCGTCAAAACTCCAATCACCAGTGATAACCTTCGGTCGCGTACCACCCAAATCCGCATCCATCTCAAACAAATTTGCACCACCATTTAAATCACAACTTGTATCTTACTTTATCACTTCACACCATCATTCCGCTCTGTTTTGCACACTCAACAACTCTGTTTCAGAACCTCACTCTTACAGTCGACCACTACGTGATTCAAACATCAACCAACACTCACGACCTCCACCCTTATACTCACTTCGGCAGTGCCTCTACCAAAACCTCCATCCATTTCCAAACCACTCACCAACCATCTTTCTCTAGCCACCATACCACAAATCCGTTCGGCAACCACCTTACTCCCTCCGGCGACTCTCACACCAACAACTTCGAACCACCAATCTCTCAGTGGCACCTTCAAAACTCCAACCATCAGCATCTTCGCTCATCTCCTCCAGCAACATTACTCCATATTCAACAAATATGTTCCATTATTTAGTCTCATTTTCGGCCACACAACAATCGTGCTCCACCAAATACTATGTTGGAAATGCGGAGGAAATGAGAAGTAACAACATCAACGAATAAATATGAGTCTCTCTAGAATATCCCTTGGGACATGATTGAATTTCTAAGGTCCATATTAGCCTAAAACTTGTATAAATATGAGTCTCTGATCTCATATTTTTAACAAAATCACATTACACCAGAATAAGCATATATTAGGATGTCACATTTGTCTACTTTACTGGCGTGAATGCTTCACTTGAATTTAAAGTCACTAAGTACACCTCTCTTGTAGATCTGAAATTCATATTGGGGAATCTCCTAGAATAGTTAGACATTCGAAAAGTTGTCAAACTCGAGTACCGTTCACCCTCGATTGACAATAAAGGAAACATTTAGTTCAATAAGTTTAAGCTAAAGACGAATGAAGATTTAAGGCTTATGTGGAATACATTTCACCGTTACAAAACAAAAGGTTCGATCGAACTGGATGCCAAAATTGTGAGATCCACTGAAGATATTTTTAAGATGTTGAAACACCCTACTTGATGATGAAATGTATTGTTTGATTTATGTTAATGATTATCTATGTAACATTTCATTTCTTATGTATTTCAACACTTATCGATGTTAATTTATCTTTGTCTTTGCATCTATTTTGTTTTTGCATTTGTTTCTGGTTCATTAGAATCCAAAAATACACTTTCGTAAGGTATATAGACATGCATTTCTAGATCAAGTTTAGTCATAGAATATAAGTGTGACTCAAAAACAAATGAATTGTGTGTACGTGGTGCATCTGAAGATATATTTATGAATTCTACGATTAGTTTTTGTTTTTCACTAAGGTCGGGAAGCAATACATAAGATGTATAAAACAACCCCTTTTGAAGTTTTATAGGATTGTTTTTTGCATAGATTCAGAAATCTCTTGAAGTTTTACCGGATTTTTTGCAAAGATTCAAAAACATTTTGCAGTTTTACCGGATTTTTAGGAAAAATTCGGAAACATTTTAAAATATTTTCAGATTTTTAGTAAAAGTCCGGAAATATTTTGAAGTCTTACCGGATCTTTAAGAAAACTCCAGAATATGCAAGATTATAACGTTGTTATTATTGAAGATTTCAAAGAATCCGGGAAATTTTGTTGTATACAATTTTTTTTTGATAAATCCAGTATACCATATTTTTTTTTCATAAACCTAAAAATCTGGTAGTTCACACTATGCTTCAATTGTACGCTCCTGGACGTGATGCTTCCCCTGTGGATTTTACTCAGTTTTTCACTATTGACGCAATTGGTTTTACATAAATGTTTACTTTTTAACTAACTCAAATAGGTTTATGATATCTCTGACATTGATAATTTATTTTGTATATGTTGTAAATGTCATATATTTCCCTATCGGACGAACATTTTGGCATGGACGCAGTTCTTTGGTTAACAACATGGTATTATTAATGCTTCAAGTAGATACAAAATGATTGCAATTCGTTTTGTAAACAACAATCATTCGGTTCAGATGAAGTTGAAACCCAATTATCCTTTGTGTCCCGTGACATACTGATGGAGATAGAACTGTAGTGAAGAGTAAAAGAATGAGAATTAGCATATGCTGGATGTATTAGGCACTAGGAATAAGAATCTAGGAAGTCGACATAATTTGTTTTGTAATGATATTATATCACTTTTGCATTATATGTATATGTTTTATCAGGTATAGTTTGTTAAAAATGTAAAATAAATAAATGTGTTTTTTGCATTACTGCCTACTGGATTTTTCAACAATTCCAGAAAATTTGGTGGGTATTGGTGTAACACCTCAAATTTGCACCCATCATTGTACATACATTCTCACATTAGGTCATAGCATAACATGGTCCACTGCATAGCATTGCATTGTCCCAGTTGCCTCAAGAGCAAGCAAGCAAGAAATTAGGTCAAACTGGTCAGGAGATCAGTCAATCAAGCAAGCAAGCACAATCTTCATTGAGCCAAGGCCTTAGGGTTTGTCCAACAAGTTCACATGACTAGAGAGTTCATTTTAAGTGTTAAAGTCAAGGGTTGAAGGCTCAGAGGTCATCAATTCATACACAGACAGTCAAAAACCCTAGACAGTCAACAGTCAGTCAAAGCAGTGGATGGTGGCCATTCTTGTGGAATTTGGGCACCATGATCAATAATCAAGAGTTCATATGTCTTGGGACATCATTTGAAGTCAAGTTCTCAAGGAATTAGGGTTTGGAGTTCATCAGAAGAGGTTCAGTCACCCAGAAACCCTAAAAGTCAACTGTTGGTCAACTGTCCATTTAATCAGTGATTTGATGATGGAAATTGGTTTGAGAGGTCTCATTCATGTCCAAATAGTCCTCATATATCATGTCAAACACCATCATGGAAGAATTTGAAGCCAAATCAGAAATTTCCAAAAATGGAAATTGGACCTGTAACTGAAACTTACCAAAAATGGAAAGTCTTGATCCTCAAACTTACATCATGATACAAGCTTCAAATGAATTTTTGCCCAACATGAAAGTTGAAGATCTTGTTCTCCCATTTCCAAAAAGTCCAAGAACTCTCAATTCCCATGTATGGTTGGCAAGTTATGATCGAATCGATTTCAGAAAATCTTGAACTTCAAAAGGCCATATCTCTCAAACCATTTAGCCAATTTTGGTGGGGTTTTTTCCTACAAGTCACATTTGATCCCCTCTTTCCAAAATATAAATTTCGTGAGCCAAAACATTGCCAATCAAAATGGCATTTTTGAACCTAGCATATGTGAAATTCAAGTTTGACCAAGAGTTGACTTTTTGATATAATCATTTTTCTACCATTTGGCCAATTGAAATAGCTCAGAAATGTCATTTAAAATGTGTTTGCAAGCTCAATTATGCAGTACATATGGCCATTCTTTAACTTGCTTGAAATTTGGACAAAAGGACACTTTCACCATATCTATCCATACTATCCACCATACCATGCTTTGTACTCTTAAAACAGAAAATTAAAAGATCATTTGCTGTCATTTGAAACCTCAGTAGCAGCCTAAAACCAACAGGAAAAGGCCATGCCAACTTGCTTGGAATTGGGAAGAAAGTACATGTTTCAATAGCTACATCCACATTTTTCATGGCTTTTGATGCAGGACCACAAGACAGCAGACTTTCATCATCATTTTCTGTCAAGGACAAAGGCTAAGAGCAGACACAAGCCACATTGGACAGCACAAACCAATAGAACTTCATTCATTGATACTCACTTTTGGCCATTTTTTCTAAAAAACCTGTCAAACTCCAAAGAGACAAGGCATTGCAAGCAATACCAAACAGCAGGTCCTTTCCTCATTTTGCTGTCATTGGAAGCTACTAGCTGCATCCATCAAACCATTGTTCACTCATTCATTCTAAAAACATCACCTTGCTTTGCATTTTCAAAAGCCTGTCCAAAAACTCAAAGAACCAGAGCAAGCTTTGTTGGTTTTTCTCCATTCAAGCATCATTTTAAATCAGTAGCAGCCACACCAAAACCACTTGGCCTAAACAGAAAAACTCTCAATCTCTCATTTGGCATTTTCACATTCTTGCATCTTTCAGCCAAAAGCACCAAAGGACCAAGCCTTGCATTGTTATTTTGACCATCCATTCATCAATTGAAATCAGTAGGAGCAGCCATAACCAGCAGAAAAAACCATTGTGCTCTCATATTCTAAAAGCTTCATTTGTGTGCATTTCTCAAAAGTCTGTCCAAAACTCCAAATAACCTAACCTTGCCTTTGTGGATTCATCATCAAAACAACATCATGAGCATATTTCCATCATCCTAAACCATCTGTAGCAGCATCTAGCAGGACTGGTTTTTTTGCAAAGCATCAGCCATGACAGTCCAAGTTTGAAGCCCTTCCAAGCTATTGCAAGCCAAGCCAACTTCACACTCATCATTTGAAAGCTTAAAGTGTACCTGTTTGGAATCAAAGTCACCAAATACCAACTGTATCATCATTTGCCTTGCTGATTTGGTAAAAATTCGACTCCCACTATTCTTAAAATTATTACATGCTTAGTGTAGGTCTATCCATGCTGATTGTCATGATGCTTTTATTTTTGAAAATGGTTGCTTATTCATGAAGTTATATCGTTTTGAAGTTTGGTGTTAAGATTTGTTTTTGTTCGATTCATGAGCATGGTTGTGTTCTATTGAAAATCAATGCTGGATTCTTGTTGTTGATTGTTTGATGAGTCTTTTAGTGTGTTCAATTGAATTTTCTGGAGAAAATTGTGAAACTCGAATTGGGGGATGAAGATGACATTCCTGTAGCATGAAACCCTAAACTTCAAAAGCCATTTTCCCAGATTTTCTTGCTGTTTCACGTGCATGGCATGGGCTAATTTCACTAACCAATAGAAACATTCCAATTTCTGGGCCAAAACGGCAGCGCTTAAGTTAGTGGATTCAGGAATTACAACTTTGCCATTCTCCTTTAATTAATCCAACTTATTCCATTTTAATTTCACATTTTTATTTCACTTTGATATCCAATCTTCCAAAAATCATTGCGCATCCATTTTTAATCCAAAATTCATGGGGTTTTTTGCATCATGCTCAGCATGACCTCTATTATTTTATCACATTTTTTCCAGAATTTTTGGATGGTTGGTTTTTGTTTGGCATTAGGGTTTGTGACATGTGACCAAATTTTGTACACTTTGCCAAAACACTTGTGAAATGATGATTCTTTATCCAATGGCTCCCAAATTTTTTGTGCTTAAACTAGACACACTAATGTTGATTTTGGTGTAGAGTTTGTGAATTTATCATTGCTGGTTTGTGAGTTATGATTTTTTGAATTAGGGTGTGACAATTTGTGTCACACCATTGATGTCCAACTTCATGATTTTCATTCCCATGCTTCTTGACCTCCAATTGATCTGATTTTTTGCATGAACCTACTCTTGTATGTCTAGTTTACATGTGAATTTTCTTGGAATTATTTGTGGCATTTCCTAATTGTTTGAGATTTTCTCCCCTGCTTAGTCAAATGTTGACTTTTTGTGACACTTGTTCCCATTTCATTTGTGAAATTCTCATACTTTATTGGATGGACATGAAATTTTACATGAGATAACTAGACATCCTCATCTTTGCCATGGTTTTAGTCCCATTCATTTATCATATGCCATCTCTGATTTATGATTTTTATAAGTTGATGCTTGTTTGGTTGACTTCTTTGAGCATGTTCAAAACTGCTTTGACTTTCTGATTTTCATTGACTGCCTTCCACTTGTCCAAATGAGATGAAATTTGACATGCTTACCATGCTATGGGTTGTGGTTGATCATGATTTATTTGATGATTTTTGGAAATGTTTAAGATTGCTTTTGATGTAAGTCTTGCTGTTGACTTCTATGAGCTTCTAAATGCCATGTTTTGACCTAAATTGTTCATGAAATGATGATGATGGTTGATATGAATGTGAACCCAATTGGTTATGTTTCTTAAATGTTTGAACTTGATTTTGATTGGGCATTGCTTGCTGTTTTGACTTTCTCATTCATTTTTGACCCTAGGCTTGCCCTAGTGGTCCTGTTACTCACTTTTGAGCTTGTGTTTTCAGGTTAAGCTACAAATGACCAATGAGACCAATTCTTTTTGATTGAGCTTGCTTGAATATCATTGTCTAACTTGATTGTTTTGTAGGTGGCTTGGCTCACATGCCTTGAGCCTTATGCCTTGCACATTCACTTGCTTGTGTTGATTGGTCGATGTCTGTTTCATTTTGATTTAACTTTGACTTGTATACTGATCTGTTTGACCATTTCAGGTACCTTTAGTTGCTTAGTTCTTTGAACTTGCTTTGCTTTGCTTGTATAAGCAATTTGCATTGAGGTATGCTTCTAATCTTCATGTAGTCTGGAAGACCTGGCCTGTTACTTGGCCAGGCAACTGTCTGAAGTCCTCCTTAAGAGGCAATGTTTGTGGATGTTTAATTTTGTCCTTGCATAGAGTCAAAGACCTCCTAAGTGAAGAGGCAATTGGCAGAACCCAAGGGATATGCAACCTATCCCCTGCTATTCAGTGTGTCATCTGCTTTGCTCACACCACTCTGTTGATGCATTGCAGATACAAACCCAAGATCTTGTACAATTGTACAGTTGAGTCAGTTATAAATGTGTAGAAGGGTTCCCCCTTTCTGAACCCACACATTCTTGTCTTGAGCTCTCCCAGGCCAGGGATAAGAGCTGTGAAGTCTTATCTTCACTTGTAACACCCTTCTAAATACCCCAAATATTTAATTAAAACAACAGCATATAAATCAATATCAGAGTAATCATGCACCAAGGGTGTCACATAATACTTCACATAATTCACCGTAAAAATCAGTCATGCTCATTATTTAATCCAACATGAACACTTCTTTAAAAATTCGCAGCGGATAGAAACATTCAACATCTGTAATATCTTAAAATTAACATTTATTCAACAAATAAAACATCCCGTCCCGATGTTACATCTATCAGAGCATGACCCACTAAAACCACTCTAGACTTCAAGCACTAGCTTCTACTCAACTCACTGCTCGTTACCTGAAAAATATAACTGTAAGGGTGAGTTCCTCAATCGATATAACAAACATTATAAATCATCATGTTATGTTAAGTAACTTTACACGTTAATCACCCACATCATATCATGCATTCGGTAGCAGCATATTCAACTCAACATCATATTCAAACACAACGTAAATGCAACTCAAATGAGACTCGACTCTTCATGCATGTGGTACCATTTGGAGTAAAACTCCCAACTTAAAATCATTGCCAGTTTAGTGGGCATCAAGGCATAAGCCTTCAACTTTCAACTTAAAATTTTTGCCAATCCAGGCCAACGTGGTGTGAGCAAAAGCCCCATAATTTTGCCAATCCAGGCCAACGTGGTGTGAGCAAAAGCCCCGACTTAATGCATATGAATGTATATGGCATGTACGACTTGAAAGTTCCACAACATAATAACAACGACAACATAACAGCTTTTTCAGCAACAACAACTTAAAAATCAACTTTGGCTCATCCGCCTACAACTCAGCATTTTCAACAAAACAACTTATATTCAACTTTGGCTCATCAGCCTACAACTTAATATTTTCCACAAAAACAACTTATCAACATATTTGCATCAACATTTCGCAACATAGACTCCACGAATTTATTTATCACAATTGGATACAATAGGCCAATCACCAATTACACTTACATCATAAAAATCAACCATTTTTACATACTGCAACAGTGTTAACCGGTTAACGCTATAGGTTAACCGGTTAACGCAGGAAATTTACACTTCCAGGCAAAACGCAACAGTGTTAACCGGTTAACGCTATAGGTTAACCGGTTAACGCAGGCAAAACTCAACATTTTTCACAATTTATAACAGTGTTAACCGGTTAACACCCTGGGTTAACCGGTTAACGCAGGCGAAACAGCAGTTCCTGCGCTAACACAAGGCAGAATGCAGAGTTTCCGCATTTTCCGCCGTTGGAGGACTTCCGGACCTCCGATTCAACTTCCGTAAAAAGCTATACGCTCAGAAATTCACAATACACTCAACACAAATTCAATTTCAGCTTTAATACAACTTATTCAACATAATTTCTCAGCATTCTAAATCCCAATTAGGGTCAATCGACGGCTTATCACTACCCATTACATGTTAATCGATAATACCCATTAAACGACGATAAACCCCCCTTACCTTAACAATCCGGCAACTCTTCGAGCTTCAAGCTTTTCCGTTCTCCAACCTTTGCTCTACAGCTCTTTGCCCTTTTCCTCTTCTCTGCAGCTTCTCAGTTTTCACGAAAAAAACTTTTCCAAAAAATGAAAACCTTTTCTCTTATTCCACTTATATATTTTCCAATAATAATTATTATTCCAAAATAATAATAATAATCCAATAATTCAATTTATTTAATTAAATTATTAAATATATTATTAACTTAATTAAATAATTCTTTTACTTTATTTGGGGTGTTACAACTCTCCCCCACTAAAAGAGTTTTCGTCCTCGAAAACATACCTCAAACAAATAACTCTGGATAGGACTCCTTCATCTGACTCTCCAGTTCCCAAGTCACATTGCCACCTGCTGGTCCTCCCCAAGCTACCTTCACTAAGGCAATCTCTTTACCCCGCAACTGCTTCAACTCTCGATCCTCGATCCTCATAGGCGATGTTTCAACAGTCAGGTTGTCTCTCACCTGTACATCATCTACTTGGACTACATGCGACGGATCATGAATGTACCTCCTCAACTGAGACACATGAAAAACCTCATGCAAATTCGCAAGTGACGGCGGTAAAGCGATACGATAGGCTACCTCTCCTATCCTCTCTAAAATCTGATAAGGACCAATAAATCGAGGTGTCAACTTCTTCGACTTCAAAGCCCGACCAACACCTGTTATCGGAGTAACACGAAGAAACACATGATCTCCCTCTTGAAACTCAAGTGACTTCCTCCTCTTGTCATGATAACTCTTCTGACGACTCTGAGCCATCCTCATCTTCTCCTGAATCATCTTAATCTTTTCTGTAGTCTGTTGAACAATTTCCGGTCCGACCACAGCACTCTCACCGGACTCACACCAACATAACGGTGTCCGACATCTCCTACCATACAAAGCTTCAAACGGCGCCATACCAATGCTCGAATGAAAACTATTGTTGTAGGTAAACTCAATCAACGGTAAATAACAATCCCAACCACCTCTTTTTTCCAAAACACAAGCTCTCAAAAGATCTTCTAATGACTGAATCGTCCTCTCAGTCTGACCGTCAGTCTGCGGATGATATGCAGAACTCAATCTCAGCTTAGTTCCCAAAGCTCTCTGCAACCTTCCCAGAACTTCGATGTAAATCTAGGATCTCTGTCCGAAACAATATTAGACGGAATACCATGCAAACTTACAATCTTCTCTATATACAACTCAGCCAATTTTTCTAACGGATAATCCATTCTAATCGGAATGAAATGAGCCGACTTTGTTAATCTGTCAACAATCACCCAAATAGCTTCAAAATTCTTACTTGTCCTCGGTAAACCAGAAACAAAATCCATACTGATACTATCCCACTTCCACTCTGGAATAGCCAACGGTTGCATTAGCCCAGACGGCTTCTGATGCTCAATCTTTGACTTCTGACAAGTCAAACAAGAATAAACAAAGCTCGCGATTTCTCTTTTCATTCCCGGCCACCAAAATAACTTCTTCAAATCATGATACATCTTCGTGGCTCCAGGATGAATACTCAACCCACTACGATGTCCTTCTTCAAGAATACTCTTCTTAAGCTCGGTAACATCCGGAATACACACCCGACTACCAAACTTCAAAATACCATTCTCATCAACTCTGAATTCGCCACCTTGACCTTGATTCACTAGAGTCAACTTATCAACCAAAAGCATATCAGATTTCTGACCCTCTCTGATCTCATCCAGAATACCACTTGTCAACTTCAACATTCCCAATTTAACACTATTGTGAGTACTCTCACACACCAAACTCAAGTCTCTAAACTGCTCAATTAAATCCAATTCCTTAACCATTAACATAGACATATGTAATGATTTCCGACTCAATGCATCAGCCACTAGTTTGCTTTACCCGGATGGTAATTCAAACCAAAGTCATAATCCTTCAGAAACTCTAACCATCTTCTCTGCCTCATATTCAGCTCTTTCTGATCAAACAAATACTTTAAACTTTTGTGGTCACTGAAAACCTCAAATCTTGACCCGTACAAGTAATGTCTCCATAACTTCAGAACAAACACCACAGCTGCCAACTCTAAATCGTGCGTCGGATAGTTCCTCTCATGAACCCTCAGCTGTCTTGAAGCATAAGCTATAACCTGCTTATTCTGCATCAACACGCCACCCAAACCCAACAATGAAGCATCGCAATAAACTTCAAATGATTCCGACGAACTCGGTAATATCAGAATAGGAGCAGTAGTCAACCTTCTCTTTAGCTCTTGGAAACCTTCTTCACATTTTGAGTCCCAAACAAACGCTTGCCCCTTTCTAGTCAACATCGTCAACGGTAGCGCCAACTTAGAAAATCCCTCAATGAACTTCCTATAATAACCAGCCAAACCAAGGAAACTTCGAATCTCAGCAACAGACTTCGGAGCTTCCCACTTAGATACCGCTTCTATCTTAGAAGGATCAACAGCAACGCCACCTCTTGAAATCACATGACCAAGAAAACTCACCTTTTCTAACCAAAATTCACATTTAGACAGTTTAGCAAATAACTTCTTTTCTCGTAGAACTTCTAAAACCACTTTCAAATGCTCAGCATGCTCTTCTTCAGATTTCGAATACACCAAAATGTCATCAATAAACACCACAACAAACTTGTCTAGATACGGATGGAAAATCCTATTCATATACTCCATAAATACTCCAGGCGCATTAGTCACACCAAAAGGCATTACAGAATACTCATAATGTCCATACCTTGTTCTGAAAGCAGTCTTCTGAATATCCTCTGTTTTCACACGGATCTGATGATACCCAGATCTCAAATCTATTTTACTGAACACACTTGCACCAACCAACTGATCCATCAAATCATCAATCCTCGGCAAAGGATACCGATTCTTGATCGTCACTTTATTCAGTTGCCTGTAGTCCACACACAACCTCATAGTACCTTCTTTCTTCTTAACCAATAGCACTGGTGCACCCCACGGTGACACACTCGGACGAATAAATTTCTTATCCAATAGATCTTCCAACTGACTCTTCAATTCAGTTAACTCAACAGCAGACATACGATACGGAGCCATCGATATCGGTCTAGTACCAGGTACCAAATCAATCGAGAACTCCACTTCACGTTCTGGTGGTAATTCATTCACTTCTTCTGGAAACACATCAGGAAAATCACACACCACGGCTAGATCGCAAATCATCAGTTTATCTTTAGCCTCCAAAGTCGCTAACAGCATAAACAACTCTGCCCCATCAGCTACTTCCTCATCCACTTGTCTCGCTGATAGAAACAAACTCTTTCCTTCCTCACTCTCAGGAAATATCACAGTCTTATCAAAACAATTGATAGAAACTCGGTTAAACACCAACCAGTTCATACCCAGAATAACATCAATCTGCACTAGTGGAAGACACACTAGGTCCATTCCAAAGTCCCTACCAAAAATACTCAAAGGACAGTTTAAACAAACCGAAGTAGTAGTCACTGAACCCTTCGCAGGAGTATCAATTACCATACTACCAAACATCTCAGATATCTCTAACTTAAGTTTCACAGCACAATCCAAAGATATAAAGGAATGAGTCTCACCTGTGTCAATAATAGCTACAAGAGGAAAGCCATTAATATAACACGTACCTCGGATCAAACGATCATCTGCAGAAGTCTCAGAACCCGATAAAGCAAAGACCTTGCCTCCTGACTGATTCCCTTTCTTCGGCTTCTGACACTGACTTCCAATATGCCCTTCTTCTCCGCAATTAAAACAAATCACTTCCTTGTGCTTGCAATCAGCTATTGCATGGCCAATCTTACCACAGCGAAAACACCTCTTTACTTCAGCAGTGCATACATTACTCTTATGACCAGCCTGACCACACTTGAAGCAAACTATACCAGTAGGAGCACCTCCCCCACTAGCTCTCTGAGCCGGAGCAGCTCTTTGTCTCCCTTTTCCAGCTGGAACATCATACGGCTTGCCACGGTTTTGATGTTGCTTGCCTCTGCGGTCACTGACAATCTTGTAATGAGCATTATTGTCTTCTTCAAATATCCTGCAGCTATCAACCAAATCAGTAAAAATGCGTATCTTCTGATACCCAACAGCCTTCTTAATTTCAGAGCGCAATCCGTTCTCAAACTTGATGCACTTCGAAAATTCAGCACCACCACCAGTGTAATGAGGATAAAATTTGGACAACTCCACAAATTTCGCAGCATAATCAGTGACAGACATGTTTCCTTGCTTCAGCTCAAGGAATTCAATTTCCTTCTTACCACGGACATCTTCCAGATAATACTTCCTCAGAAATTCCCTACGGAATACATCCCAAGTAATGACTTCACCTGCCACGGTCAACCTCTCGTGAGTCTCTAGCCACCAGTCATCAGCTTCGACTGCTACCATGTGAGTACCATACCGAACCTTCTGAGCTGGAGTGCAATCCATAACACGGAAGATTCTCTCAATCTCTTTCAACCATCCCAAGGCTGCATCTGGATCATGCTTCCCTTTAAACACCGGCGGATTCTCTCTCTGAAAAGTCGCCAAGCTACGTGACCCAGCATCACCACCAGCATTTGGCAAGTTCTGCACCGCTTGTGCCATTGCTTGCATTGCGGCAGCCATTACAGCGTCATTCCTTCCAGCCATTTCAACTTATCAATACAACACAACTTAACGTTAGATTAATAACAATTACACAATTGTTAGACAGTAACGACACGACAACTGGCCGGACAGACCGACCTGCTCTGATACCACTAATGTAACACCCTTCTAAATACCCCAAATATTTAATTAAAACAACAGCATATAAATCAATATCAGAGTAATCATGCACCAAGGGTGTCACATAATACTTCACATAATTCACCGTAAAAATCAGTCATGCTCATTATTTAATCCAACATGAACACTTCTTTAAAAATTCGCAGCGGATAGAAACATTCAACATCTGTAATATCTTAAAATTAACATTTATTCAACAAATAAAACATCCCGTCCCGATGTTACATCTATCAGAGCATGACCCACTAAAACCACTCTAGACTTCAAGCACTAGCTTCTACTCAACTCACTGCTCGTTACCTGAAAAATATAACTGTAAGGGTGAGTTCCTCAATCGATATAACAAACATTATAAATCATCATGTTATGTTAAGTAACTTTACACGTTAATCACCCACATCATATCATGCATTCGGTAGCAGCATATTCAACTCAACATCATATTCAAACACAACGTAAATGCAACTCAAATGAGACTCGACTCTTCATGCATGTGGTACCATTTGGAGTAAAACTCCCAACTTAAAATCATTGCCAGTTTAGTGGGCATCAAGGCATAAGCCTTCAACTTTCAACTTAAAATTTTTGCCAATCCAGGCCAACATGGTGTGAGCAAAAGCCCCATAATTTTGCCAATCCAGGCCAACGTGGTGTGAGCAAAAGCCCCGACTTAATGCATATGAATGTATATGGCATGTACGACTTGAAAGTTCCACAACATAATAACAACGACAACATAACAGCTTTTTCAGCAACAACAACTTAAAAATCAACTTTGGCTCATCCGCCTACAACTCAGCATTTTCAACAAAACAACTTATATTCAACTTTGGCTCATCAGCCTACAACTTAATATTTTCCACAAAAACAACTTATCAACATATTTGCATCAACATTTCGCAACATAGACTCCACGAATTTATTTATCACAATTGGATACAATAGGCCAATCACCAATTACACTTACATCATAAAAATCAACCATTTTTACATACTGCAACAGTGTTAACCGGTTAACGCTATAGGTTAACCGGTTAACGCAGGAAATTTACACTTCTAGGCAAAACGCAACAGTGTTAACCGGTTAACGCTATAGGTTAACCGGTTAACGCAGGCAAAACTCAACATTTTTCACAATTTATAACAGTGTTAACCGGTTAACACCCTGGGTTAACCGGTTAACGCAGGCGAAACAACAGTTCCTGCGCTAACACAAGGCAGAATGCAGAGTTTCCGCATTTTCCGCCGTTGGAGGACTTCCGGACCTCCGATTCAACTTCCGTAAAAAGCTATACGCTCAGAAATTCACAATACACTCAACACAAATTCAATTTCAGCTTTAATACAACTTATTCAACATAATTTCTCAGCATTCTAAATCCCAATTAGGGTCAATCGACGGCTTATCACTACCCATTACATGTTAATCGATAATACCCATTAAACGACGATAAACCCCCCTTACCTTAACAATCCGGCAACTCTTCGAGCTTCAAGCTTTTCCGTTCTCCAACCTTTGCTCTACAACTCTTTGCCCTTTTCCTCTTCTCTGCAGCTTCTCAGTTTTCACGAAAAAACCTTTTCCAAAAAATGAAAACCTTTTCTCTTATTCCACTTATATATTTTCCAATAATAATTATTATTCCAAAATAATAATAATAATCCAATAATTCAATTTATTTAATTAAATTATTAAATATATTATTAACTTAATTAAATAATTCTTTTACTTTATTTGGGGTGTTACATCACTCACCCTTCATCAGCTTCACCTTAGCCCCTCAATGGCAAGGTTAAGAGCTAACATTACCCAGTTCCAGAGGTTTGTTTGTTGAGGTTGATATGACCCCTCGACTAAAACCTAACCCTTGTTTGAGCCACTTGTGTGCATATAGTGTGTGCTACCTGTGCTATCTGTGCTTGTAGGATTGTTTGACTTGCTTCCTGTGCAAGTTAGGATTGTTTGACTTGCTTCCTGTGCAAGTTAGGATTGTTTGACTTGCTTCCTGTGCAAGTTAGGATTGTTTGACTTGCTTCCTGTGCAAGTTAGGATTGTTTGACTTGCTTCCTGTGCAAGTTAGTGTTTGCTTAGACTTGCTTCCTGTGCAAGTTAGGTTTTGCTTGGCTTGCTTCCTGTGCAAGTTAAGTGTAGGTGTGGCTTGCTTCCTGTGCAAGTCATGTCTAGGATAGGCTGGCTCCCTGTGCCAGTTAGCTAGAAACCTTAACTTAGGGTTGATTTTGCATGATAACATCTAGGCTCGAGTCGTAGTCTCCCTAGTTGTGTCTCCCTCTGTTATCTGGTTAGGCTAAGTCCTTTATCCCTCCGTAGGGGAACTACATCGCCCTGATCTTCATACCAGATGAAGTATGTAGGCAGGAGATTGAGCTGATCTCTCCGGGCGCCCTTTTTCTTTTTGTGTGTGTTGTTTGACAGTTGCTAGGCTCGAGTGCCTGACTCCTTAGCAATTTGTTGCCTGTTTGTTTGAGTGTGTGCTTGACAGTTATAGGCTCGAGTCCCCGACTCCCTATTAACTTGTTGTGTCGTTGTGTGCTTGGAAGCTGATGTAAGCCCATCGAGTGGCAATTGAGTTCCAGTGTGCGTGCGTTTTGGTTCGGATGCTGATGTAAGTCCAGTGATTGGCGTTCAGGCTCCATGTTTGCCTTCTTGAGTGCGTTTTGGTTCGGATGCTGATGTAAGCCCAGCTATTGGCATTCAGGCTCCACGTTTGCCTCTTTGTGTGTGTTTTGGTTCGGATGCTGATATAAGTCCAGTGATTGGCATTCAGGCTCCATGTTTGCCTTTGTCTGTTTGTTTGTGTGCGTGTTAGCCGAGCTACGAATGCTCTGATTCTTCTCTCGTCCGAGAAGATACGTATGCATAGGATGCGATATCCTAGCGAGCATGTGTCGTTTTCCCAGTCCGAACTACTTCGAATCTGATGTCTATGCCTGATAGACTAAGTAGGCCCAGGATACGATATCCTGCCGAGTCAGTTTCAGTCAGTTTCTTTTGTCTCTTTTCAGCCAGTGTGTGTGTGTTTGAACAGTGTTTTAGCAACCATTTATCCTTCCTTTTGTGCTTGGATCCCGTAGAGTACTACGGATGCGTAGGGGTGCTAATACCTTCCCTTCGCATAACCGACTCCCGAACCCATTCTCTTTGGTCGCGAGACCATGTTCTTTCCTAGGTTTACTTCGAGCGTTTCCTTTCCCTCTTTTGGGATAAATAACGCACGGTGGCGGCTCTGTTTCTTTCTTTTCCCGCCGGTTTTTCGCGTGATGCGACAGCTGGCGACTCTGCTGGGGAAATCTAGAGAAGTTGACCTATGCTGGTCCATCTTCCCTGAGCGAGTCTCTCCTAGCGCTCTCTAGGTTAGGGTTTTGGTTGCTTTGTGCTGTGTTTATTTATTGCATTCACTATTTACTGTTTGCATTCATTGTCTATTGTTTGCATTTATGTTTGTAATTAAGTTTGCATTCATATTCATCTGTTCACCTGGCTGGTTGTCTGTTTCTCTCTGTTGGGGTGGGAGTTACATGAGGTAAAAGGCCCAATACCCAGGCTATGAGTGAAATCTAGGATACTTAGGAATAGAGTGATTCATGGGAAGCGGGTGGTATTGCGCCACTTAGCAGAACATTGATATCACGAGCAGTTCAGACCCTGGTGGGATATTGTCGTTACATACTTCAGGTGTGTATATGATGGTATTCTGCGAAAGGTTATTTATGCTGTGTTTCTCTTCGACTTTACCCTGGCCTAGATAACACCCGTGAGTGGGGAGGGTTTGATCATTACAGGTACAGTTGCTGATTGGTTGGCGATTTGTTGGTGACTCTTGGTACTGATGGTGACTGTGAATTATGGAGCATTTATTTCTGGGACGCCAGAGTTCTGTCCATGGTTTATCAGCGTGTTCCGTTTATTTCGGATCCCCGGGCTGATTTGAGAGTACTTGTTCAGAGGATCCGTTTGTCACCCGTTCAGTGTTTGTTCCTGTGAAGATAGTGATATAATCTCCGGTTCCGTTTATTTCGGAACCCCCCAAGTTGGATTTATGGTGACTTGATCCCACAGATATGACTGGTTCAGAAAAGCAGAGGGTCTACAGTTGACTTGGTGGCACAAAGGCCTGCATTCATGCATTTGCATCATATCATCTCGCATTCATCTGCATTCAACTCATGTCTGTCCGTACTCAGGGTCCATTATTTTTAAATTAAAAACCCCGGTTGAGAGACATCCAGATGTCAAAATGTTGTTGATGAAATTTTATCTGTCTCGATGAAACCAGAAAAAAAGAGGACTGAATATTCCTAGTACGGACAGACATTGCATGTGTGAGTCATACTAACTCGTTTGCTGTTTTGTAGGTTTCAGTATTCAACCGGTGCACATAGCTCGTCTGTTCAGATAACCTGCTGGGGGTCAACAAATCCAAGCTGATGGATCTTCCCAACGCCGATATCCTTGAACTGAAAGAGATGATGAGGGAGTTGTTCAGTATTGTGCAAAGGCTTGCCTTAGGACAGAAAGCCATGTCTGAGAGATTGGAAAAGATTGAGAAATGGCTGATAGTAGAGAAGGTTCAGGGGAAGGCTCCGTCCTCCGAAGTGAACAAACCTTCCGGTACTGTAGCAAGGAAACCCTCCGACAGTGGTCCATTCAAGAAGAAGGTTGAGCCAGTTGGTGTGCCCGCAAAGAAAGAACGTGGTAAAGATCGTTATCACCCTTACGCTACCACTGTATCCACTCCTGTCAGCAATCCACCTGCTCAACAGCAACAACTGCCACCTCAACAGAAGACACCGAGAGCTGAAAGCCAGGTGAAGAAGAAGAAAGAGGATCGTCAGTTTGAGGAACCACCCGTGACTTACGCCCTTCTGTTCCAAAGGTTGATGGATCTTGCTTTAGTACGGCCAAGGATATTGATTCCCATAGAACGGCAGAAGAGGCCACCAAACTATGATGAGAATGCCAAGTGCGAGTTTCACTCTGGGGCACCCGGATACAACATTGAGGGCTGTAGAGCTTTTAAGCATGTCGTCCAGGACATGGTGGACTCCGAGACCATTAACTTGGCCCAGATTATGAAGGGAGATGTCAACCCTGCGCCCAGAAGGGGTCCTGTAAAAGTCAAGATGGTGAAGAAGGCCAAGAAAGGATTAGAGATAACTGAGGAGGATCAGCTAAAGGTCCCAATGTCTGTGGTCTCAAAATCTCTGATGCAGGATGGAGCTTTCCCTGCTGTTGACAATGCTTGTGCGACTGTCACTACAGAAGGGTGTGTATGGATGAAGGACCCGACCCAGAAGACGAAGAAAGTAGAAATGGACAATGAAAGATGTAAAGCACCCAGTCTGGCAGTTGAAACCGTCCAGGTGGAGAATGCCTTTGTCGCTGGGAAAAAGAAGAAGCTGTCCATTTCTTCTTATAAACAAGCTCTGGAAGTGGTGAAAGACAAAGAGGCGCAAGGCTGGGGAAGGATCATTGACATCGTGATAAAAGCAGACATGTTTGGGGTCGGTTATCAGCCGGGTCAAGAGTCGTCTAGATCAAATAGAGGATGTCGCCCACCATACACCTTCGTCAGTGCAGGGATGTTGGATCCTGGTCATGCCCGTTCAGTGGGTGAGGATGTTGACAGCAACCGCGAGCTTGAGGCGGGGATAAAGTCGTGCGTACCAGGCAACTGGAAGGACTCCAAAAGCGTCACTGTCACTCATTCTGAAGAGTAGTATTTCTGTTTTTCAAATTTTTGTTTGCATGAAAGCCATACGTTTTGCCCGAAACGTAATGGTCCATTGTAAGGGGCATCTCATGTGTTTCATTATGCAACATTTTGCATCAGTAATGAATGGATTTTTTTGTAATTAAAAGCGGCGTTCCCTGTTTTTCACTTTTTGCAGTTTTTTTTTTTTTAAAAAAAAACAAATAAAAACGGCAACGTTTTTTTTATTCTCTTTCCTTTTGATTTTGTCTCGTTCCAAAGTGATTACTCTCCTGATCTCACCGATAACGATTTGGTTACACCTCTGTATGACTTCGACAATTCGATCTATCATGCCAGAGAAAAAGGCGAAGAAGATTGTGATTTGCGGGAATTAGCCAGGTCATTGGAACAAGAGGAGAAGGTGATTCAACCGCACGAGGAGCGATTCAAGATTGTTACTCCAAGCTCCGCCGAGGTTAGAAAGCGAAAAGCTGAGGTCGTTTCAGAGGCAAGTCAAGAGCAGAATGGTAGCCCTTTTGGAAGAGCAGGTTAAATATGTCTGCCTAGTTATGTCTAGATACACCAAGGTGGGATGCCAATGTGCTGGTACACAAGCTACCATCAACAGAAGGCTGTTCTCTAGAGAAGCAGGAGCTAAGGTCAGAAAAGGATGAGAAAGAGAGGATGTGTGTGGGCTGTTAAAATGTGACTGGAGCTAATCTGGAAGATGGATTCCCGGTACTTCACAATGAGGTATTGGTTGATTATATGGCTCAGGTCTCAGTGTTTATCTTCATGGATGGCTTCTCGGCCAAGTCCAGATTGAATTGTTGCCAGATAATATGAAGTAAACCAGGTCCATCACACAAGGGGCACCTTCTTGTTCTAAGTTGATGTCGTTCCGTCACATGAGGCCAGTGCCACGTATCAGAGGTCTACGGTGACTTTGTTCCATGATATGATTCATCGTGAAAACAAATGCCATGTTGATGACATGATGGCAAAGTCCCAAGCAGAACAGGGGCATCCGGTAGACTTGGGGCAAGTTGTTTGACCGGTTGAGATAACTCATACTTTTGAGTCTGAACCAGTGCACTTATGGAGTGTTGTCCATCAAGCTACCGAGGCTTGTTGTGAGCGAATCAGAGGAATCGAGGTCGATCCTGCTAAAAAAAAAAAAAAAAAAAAGGGTAAGTTGCAGGAACCTCTGATTCCGATACTTCAGTGAAAGAAATAACTGTTAACCCAGTACTTGATAACCCTCGAAGGGTCTATGAGGTGCGTATTGGGTCAGCATGACTAGTTTGGTCGAAAAGAGTATGCAATTTACCTAAGCAAAAAGTTTATCGACTGTGAAACAATACACTCACTGTTCGAAAAAACTTGATGTACTTTGGCATAGGCTGCTCGCCGACTGAGACAGTGTATGTTGATTCATACCACTTTGTGGATGTCCGAAATGGATCTGATCAGATATGTGTTTGATAAGCTAGTAGCAACCCATGGAAAGGTTATCAACCAAGGAAGTTTGAAGTCCCTGGTGAGGACATCTCGAGGTACTCAAATCGAAAGATTGAGAGTGACTGATCCCGGAGGAGGGGTCTGACCCCGAATCCGAACGGATTCCGATGTCTGAGGGGGAAAGAGCCGAGGTGAATAAGTTAGTGCTTCCCGGATCACAGTTGGTTGCACCAACAATGGTGGCTGAACATAAAGTCTGTATCGTGGGTGTCGAACCTTGGGATGTGCATCTACCTGGGGCAATGTCTTCCACACGGATGTATGAGAAATCAGAGAACGCTAAATGGATAAGGACTCGGTATGACACGTTAAGCCCAACTGAGGAGAGAGGGCTGACAGTTACTTGTCGTGGGGCGTTGTACCCAGTGAATGAAGCGCATTGTTGACTGAGAAGTGTGACCTCGAGCGTACCACGTGGAGGAATTGGTTGAAAAGGATCCTTCCTCCTCAAGACGATTGTGGGGCAAAGGGACAAACAGTTATGAATGTCCATTCGTGGTCAAGAGGGTCCCATCTGACAGAACCTTGTTGTTTACAACCACGGATGACGACGATTTTCCATCCACTGTGAGGGCGGACGCAGTTAGAAAATACTTCGTGAAAGAAACCCGCTGGACAAAAAAAAAAGAGAATAAAGAGTCCAGGCAAAAAATGGGCATCCCGGCGAACCAAGAAAAAGAGAAAGGTTCGGGCAAAAGTTAGGGATAAAAATAAAAGAAAAGAACTGTACACCCGGCAAGTTGAAAACCCGCAAGGGCGACTTGGGCAAAAAAGGGTATCCCGGTGGACTGAAACCCGAAAGGGCGGTCCAGGCAAAAGAGGGAATGAAGCGAACAACTGCGTCTCGCGTGATCATTTGTGCTCATGATGACTTGGATAATCTCCGACAGAGACCGATCGGAAGCGTCTTGTTCAGAAGACAGAAGGTGCGGAAAGTCCTGAGGACATACGAGGTGTAACTGAGTTGGAACCCGATGAGATCACAGTTTCACGTTGCCATTAGGATAGATTTTTTCTTTTATGTGCAATCACCTCTTTCCAGGGTTTGCTTCCTGTGTGTTGCTCAATTGTGAGCCATCTTTTATTCCAGTCAAATAAAGCGTGTGTTCGATCAAATAAATTTTGTTTTTGTGTCATTACTGTTTTGATTACGAAAACATCTATTCATTTTGATAAGAATATTTGCATTTTTGAAACATAGAGGTCCCTTCTGATGCATGCTCGTGAGATTGAAATCTGGAAATCTTACTTGGAAGTCTGAGTGACCTAAGTGTTGAAATATCAGAACACCGGGGGCATACCTGGGGCACGTTTTTATCTGACGATCTCTTGTGCAGGTGCTGTTAGACATCTTCATTCACTTGCCAGTGGTAATATGGACCCTTTTGACAAGGAGTATCTGCAGAGCCCGATCAGGGGCAATGGATAGTTGAACCGTGAAAAGACGGTGAAGGATTACGACAACGATCCTGGAAAGTTAATCAAGAAGACTCTTCAAAGTCTGATGATTGGAAAGTATGTGTGAATCCCAAGAGTTCAAACCTCCGTGAAGTACGGACGAGTTGGGAATACAAGATGATGGAGCAGAAAAGTCCAGAAGAGCCTGGGAGTTCTTAAGAGTGGAAAGTCGACACTATGGGTGGATGATGGATACCAGTGTTCGACGAATCGACCGACATCCCTGTCAAACAAGCTGTATCTCCCCAGAGGATTAGGAGTGTGATCTCCCTGGCAGATTCGAGATCGTTGTCTCCTCAGCAAGCCTGAAGGTTATCACGTCCCCAGCAGGGGCAGGGGCAGAATGTTTCTCAGGGTGGAGGACGTCTCCCCAGCCCAAGCCAGTATTGAAGCTATCAGAGTTATTTCCTCTGCAGAGATGCCTGTAGACAGTGCCTTCTTTCCCCAGCAGATCTAAGGATTACTTCTCCCCAGCAGGCCTATGCTTGCAGATTTCCCCGGTTGAGAATCCCCGCTGAGCGCCTGACAGTTATTTTCCCCGGGAGTCCCCTAGTGGAGTTTATCAGTAGACTGTTGGTGTGTTCCCCAACAATTGGTTTTGTGATGCTATTATCTCCAGTATGGCCGTGAGTGCCTATCCTAAGCAGGTTTGGGGGAATTCATCTCCAGTATGATATGACGTGTTATCATCCTCAACAGAGTTGTTACCCTCACCACTATGGTTGTTCTCTCCACTAAGATCGTTCTCCTCAGCAGAATGGTGTGGTTTTTTCCTCAGCAAGTTCCCCGAGTGGAGCGGGTCTCATGAAATACATCTCCAGCAGTGATTCTCCTACATATGGTTTGGTTGGGTCGTCCCTAGTGGAGTAGCATTTATTTCTCCAGCAGAGTTCATCCTACCAGTGGATTGGGCGGGTTTCTGTAGTAGACTGATATCGGCATCCCCAGCTGAGTCGATTCTACCTATGGATCGCGTGGGTTATCCCTAGCGGAGTAACAGACATTCTCCGAAGCAGGGTTTATCCTATCTGAAGATTGGTTGAGTCTTCCTCCCAGTGAAGTCGCTTTGCTACTCCCCAAGCAGAGTTCCCCGCAGAATATTTCCCCAAGAGGAGTCTCCCCACAGAGTCAGAGTATCTGATCATTTCGCATGTAGTAATCATCGCATCCTCAAAAAAAATCGCGTAGCATTCCTATTCATAAATGGAGCATTACGCCATAGAAAAATCAAACATATGCATTCATATGTTCGAAACCTCACCAGACCGTATCCCCGGCAGAGGCGGACCATTTCATTCAACATAGCAAGCATATCCATTAGCCCTAGGCCGTGGTGACCAGCCGAGTTTGGGTTGTTGGAAAGAATTTTGCATCGTGCCATTGGATCGGCTTCAGGATTGGGTTCATCAGCATGGTTGAGAGGTTGGTGTTTTCCCAACAAGTGATTCCTCAGTCGAGTGGGTATCCCCAGCAGTGTTACTCCCCAATTGTTAGCGTCTTGCCAGCTTGGGTCTTTTTCCTTAAGCAGATATGGGTGTGTCTGATCTCTCCATGTAGAGTCTACCCCTTAAGCAGAAAGTGTCAATCTTTTCCTGCCATTTCCCCACTGAGATACATCCTCGTGGATGACGGTTGCTTCCGTTCCCTCCCTGATGGGATGGGTTTTCCCTATTGAGTTCTTTCCTCATTAGGATGAGTCTTGATTCAGTCTGCCTTTTTGGATCGATCCTAAATTGGCTTCTTGTTGACTATCTCTTGTGCTGCCCTGGGGCATAAATGAATAGTCGCTCACTAACCGGCACTCATTCATTTCATCCTCAGCGGAATTTGTTGGCCTCTACCTACGAACCGGTAGCTGTAAGTCCTCTCTTTACGGTCTTCTACCCACTACCCGGTAGTTGTAAATCCTTTTTTCTCACTCTGTCTCTCAGTAGATTCGTTTGTTGGCTTCTACCTACAAACCGGTAGCTGTAAGTCCTATCTTTGTGGTTTTCTGCCTACTAGCTGGTAGTTGTAAAATCCCACTTTCATCCCCTTGGTGGAGTTAACCCTGTGTGTTCATCCTATGCATGACTGGTTATTTTTCCGTGGTTTTCTGCCTACTAACCGGTAGATGTAATCCCCTCTTTGCAGATATCAGTATCCGGTTTGTGATATTGATATTCTTTCCCCTCTGGATACTTGCCTTGATCGAGCAGTATTGTCCCCATTGGGTCTTCCCCTTCTTTTTGGATACTTGCTCCGAATAAGCAACTTTATCCTCTTTTGATTGGTCATCTTTTGCATACCTAGTCTGGTACCCAGATGTCTTTCTTTTCGGTCGCTTGTTCATTTAACAACCTACAACCCGGTTATGGATAATCTTCCATGCGAGTGTATTACCTACGTTTTGACGGCTATAGATAATATGTCTTATGTTTTTCCGGTATTCAGACCGAAGGAGTTTCCGACGATCAGGTCGATGTACTCATGGCACTCAGGCCAATTTCCCGGTATTCAGACCGAAGGAGTTTCCGACGATCAGGTCGATGTACTCATGGCACTCAGGCCAATTTCCCGGTATTCAGACCGAAGGAGTTTCCGACGATCAGGTCGATGTACTCATGGCACTCAGGCCAATTTCCCGGTATTCAGACCGAAGGAGTTTCCGACGATCAGGTCGATGTACTCATGGCACTCAGGCCAATTTTCCGGTATTCAGACCGAAGGAGTTTCCGACGATCAGGTCGATGTACTCGTGGCGCTCAGGCCAATTTCCGATTTTCAAATCGAAGAAGTATTCCTCCTCTCCGTTGGTGTCGATAAACGTCGAGTTTTTCCCGATCATCCGTTGATGATTTGGTTGTATCCCTCCCAGTCATTCATTAATGTCTGGTTACCTCTCCGTTGGTCTTGGTAAACGTCGAGTTTTTCCCGATCATCCGTTGATGATTTGGTTGTGTCCTTCTTCCCTAGTGAAGTATTCTCCTCTCCGTTGGTGTCGATAAACGTCGAGTTTTTTCCCGGTCATCCGTTGATGATTTGGTTGTGTTCACTCTCCCCAGAGATTCTTCCTCATCCGTTGGTGTCGATAAACGTCGAGTTTTTCCTATTTCGTCCTATGACGTCTAGTTGTACCTGTCCCCACGTGGATTTACCTCTCCGTTGGTCTTGGTAAACGTTGAGTTTTTTCCCATTACGTCCGTTGACGTATGGTTGTACCTCCCAGTCATTCATTAATGTCTAGTTACCTCTCCGTTGGTCTTGATAAACGTCGAGTTTTTCCTAGTTGTCCGTTGGCATCTAGTTGTGATTTCTTTTCCCATTCATCGTCGTTGCGATGTCTGGATGTGGCCGTACCCTTTGAAAACAAAACCAAAAAAATATATATGCCCAGCAATAAATATCGAATCCCAGTGGACGTTTCCATTGGCGGATCCCTGTATTGTGCAAATTCTACGGTTCTTGGTATTCAATCCCTGTTTACCCTGAAAGTCTGACAGCCGTTGCTCTCATCCATTCGGGTTCCCAGCTGATTGAATAGGGGCAGCTGTAGCACCTCAAATTTGCACCCATCATTGTACATACATTCTCACATTAGGTCATAGCATAACATGGTCCACTGCATAGCATTGCATTGTCCCAGTTGCCTCAAGAGCAAGCAAGCAAGAAATTAGGTCAAACTGGTCAGGAGATCAGTCAATCAAGCAAGCAAGCACAATCTTCATTGAGCCAAGGCCTTAGGGTTTGTCCAACAAGTTCACATGACTAGAGGGTTCATTTTAAGTGTTAAAGTCAAGGGTTGAAGGCTCAGAGGTCATCAATTCATACACAGACAGTCAAAAACCCTAGACAGTTAACAGTCAGTCAAAGCAGTGGATGGTGGCCATTCTTGTGGAATTTGGGCACCATGATCAATAATCAAGAGTTCATATGTCTTGGGACATCATTTGAAGTCAAGTTCTCAAGGAATTAGGGTTTGGAATTCATCAGAAGAGGTTCAGTCACCCAGAAACCCTAAAAGTCAACTGTTGGTCAACTGTCCATTTAATCAGTGATTTGATGATGGAAATTGGTTTGAGAGGTCTCATTCATGTCCAAATAGTCCTCATATATCATGTCAAACACCATCATGGAAGAATTTGAAGCCAAATCAGAAATTTCCAAAAATGGAAATTGGACCTGTAACTGAAACTTACCAAAAATGGAAAGTCTTGATCCTCAAACTTACATCATGATACAAGCTTCAAATGAATTTTTTCCCAACATGAAAGTTGAAGATCTTGTTCTCCCATTTCCAAAAAGTCCAAGAACTCTCAATTCCCATGTATGGTTGGCAAGTTATGATCGAATCGATTTCAGAAAATCTTGAACTTCAAAAGGCCATATCTCTCAAACCATTTAGCCAATTTTGGTGGGGTTTTTTCCTACAAGTCACATTTGATCCCCTCTTTCCAAAAATATAAATTTCGTGAGCCAAAACATTGCCAATCAAAATGGCATTTTTGAACCTAGCATATGTGAAATTCAAGTTTGACCAAGAGTTGACTTTTTGATATAATCATTTTTCTACCATTTGGCCAATTGAAATAGCTCAGAAATGTCATTTAAAATGTGTTTGCAAGCTCAATTATGCAGTACATATGGCCATTCTTTAACTTGCTTGAAATTTGGACAAAAGGACACTTTCACCATATCTATCCATACTATCCACCATACCATGCTTTGTACTCTTAAAACAGAAAATTAAAAGATCATTTGCTGTCATTTGAAACCTCAGTAGCAGCCTAAAACCAACAGGAAAAGGCCATGCCAACTTGCTTGGAATTGGGAAGAAAGTACATGTTTCAATAGCTACATCCACATTTTTCATGGCTTTTGATGCAGGACCACAAGACAGCAGACTTTCATCATCATTTTCTGTCAAGGACAAAGGCTAAGAGCAGACACAAGCCACATTGGACAGCACAAACCAATAGAACTTCATTCATTGATACTCACTTTTGGCCATTTTTTCTAAAAAACCTGTCAAACTCCAAAGAGACAAGGCATTGCAAGCAATACCAAACAGCAGGTCCTTTCCTCATTTTGCTGTCATTGGAAGCTACTAGCTGCATCCATCAAACCATTGTTCACTCATTCATTCTAAAAACATCACCTTGCTTTGCATTTTCAAAAGCCTGTCCAAAAACTCAAAGAACCAGAGCAAGCTTTGTTGGTTTTTCTCCATTCAAGCATCATTTTAAATCAGTAGCAGCCACACCAAAACCACTTGGCCTAAACAGAAAAACTCTCAATCTCTCATTTGGCATTTTCACATTCTTGCATCTTTCAGCCAAAAGCACCAAAGGACCAAGCCTTGCATTGTTATTTTGACCATCCATTCATCAATTGAAATCAGTAGGAGCAGCCATAACCAGCAGAAAAAACCATTGTGCTCTCATATTCTAAAAGCTTCATTTGTGTGCATTTCTCAAAAGTCTGTCCAAAACTCCAAATAACCTAACCTTGCCTTTGTGGATTCATCATCAAAACAACATCATGAGCACATTTCCATCATCCTAAACCATCTGTAGCAACATCTAGCAGGACTGGTTTTTTTGCAAAGCATCAGCCATGACAGTCCAAGTTTGAAGCCCTTCCAAGCTATTGCAAGCCAAGCCAACTTCACACTCATCATTTGAAAGCTTAAAGTGTACCTGTTTGGAATCAAAGTCACCAAATACCAACTGTATCATCATTTGCCTTGCTGATTTGGTAAAATTCGACTCCCACTATTCTTAAAATTATTACATGCTTAGTGTAGGTCTATCCATGCTGATTGTCATGATGCTTTTATTTTTGAAAATGGTTGCTTATTCATGAAGTTATATCGTTTTGAAGTTTGGTGTTAAGATTTGTTTTTGTTCGATTCATGAGCATGGTTGTGTTCTATTGAAAATCAATGCTGGATTCTTGTTGTTGATTGTTTGATGAGTCTTTTAGTGTGTTCAATTGAATTTTCTGGAGAAAATTGTGAAACTCGAATTGGGGGATGAAGATGACATTCCCGTAGCATGAAACCCTAAACTTCAAAAGCCATTTTCCCAGATTTTCTTGCTGTTTCACGTGCATGGCATGGGCTAATTTCACTAACCAATAGAAACATTCCAATTTCTGGGCCAAAACGGCAACGCTTAAGTTAGTGGATTCAGGAATTACAACTTTGCCATTCTCCTTTAATTAATCCAACTTATTCCATTTTAATTTCACATTTTTATTTCACTTTGATATCCAATCTTCCAAAAATCATTGCGCATCCATTTTTAATCCAAAATTCATGGGGTTTTTTGCATCATGCTCAGCATGACCTCTATTATTTTATCACATTTTTTCCAGAATTTTTGGATGGTTGGTTTTTGTTTGGCATTAGGGTTTGTGACATGTGACCAAATTTTGTACACTTTGCCAAAACACTTGTGAAATGATGATTCTTTATCCAATGGCTCCCAAATTTTTTGTGCTTAAACTAGACACACTAATGTTGATTTTGGTGTAGAGTTTGTGAATTTATCATTGCTGGTTTGTGAGTTATGATTTTTTGAATTAGGGTGTGACAATTTGTGTCACACCATTGATGTCCAACTTCATGATTTTCATTCCCATGCTTCTTGACCTCCAATTGATCTGATTTTTTGCATGAACCTACTCTTGTATGTCTAGTTTACATGTGAATTTTCTTGGAATTATTTGTGGCATTTCCTAATTGTTTGAGATTTTCTCCCCTGCTTAGTCAAATGTTGACTTTTTGTGACACTTGTTCCCATTTCATTTGTGAAATTCTCATACTTTATTGGATGGACATGAAATTTTACATGAGATAACTAGACATCCTCATCTTTTCCATGGTTTTAGTCCCATTCATTTATCATATGCCATCTCTGATTTATGATTTTTCTAAGTTGATGCTTGTTTGGTTGACTTCTTTGAGCATGTTCAAAACTGCTTTGACTTTCTGATTTTCATTGACTGTCTTCCACTTGTCCAAATGAGATGAAATTTGACATGCTTACCATGCTATGGGTTGTGGTTGATCATGATTTATTTGATGATTTTTGGAAATGTTTAAGATTGCTTTTGATGTAAGTCTTGCTGTTGACTTCTATGAGCTTCTAAATGCCATGTTTTGACCTAAATTGTTCATGAAATGATGATGATGGTTGATATGAATGTGAACCCAATTGGTTGTGTTTCTTAAATGTTTGAACTTGATTTTGATTGGGCATTGCTTGCTGTTTTGACTTTCTCATTCATTTTTGACCCTAGGCTTGCCCTAGTGGTCCTGTTACTCACTTTTGAGCTTGTGTTTTCAGGTTAAGCTACAAATGACCAATGAGACCAATTCTTTTTGATTGAGCTTGCTTGAATATCATTGTCTAACTTGATTGTTTTGTAGGTGGCTTGGCTCACATGCCTTGAGCCTTATGCCTTGCACATTCACTTGCTTGTGTTGATTGGTCGATGTCTGTTTCATTTTGATTTAACTTTGACTTGTATACTGATCTGTTTGACCATTTCAGGTACCTTTAGTTGCTTAGTTCTTTGAACTTGCTTTGCTTTGCTTGTATAAGCAATTTGCATTGAGGTATGCTTCTAATCTTCATGTAGTCTGGAAGACCTGGCCTGTTACTTGGCCAGGCAACTGTCTGAAGTCCTCCTTAAGAGGCAATGTTTGTGGATGTTTAATTTTGTCCTTGCATAGAGTCAAAGACCTCCTAAGTGAAGAGGCAATTGGCAGAACCCAAGGGATATGCAACCTATCCCCTGCTATTCAGTGTGTCATCTGCTTTGCTCACACCACTGTGTTGATGCATTGCAGATACAAGCCCAAGATCTTGTACAATTGTACAGTTGAGTCAGTTATAAATGTGTAGAAGGGTTCCCCCTTTCTGAACCCACACATTCTTGTCTTGAGCTCTCCCAGGCCAGGGATAAGAGCTGTGAAGTCTTATCTTCACTCACCCTTCATCAGCTTCACCTTAGCCCCTCAATGGCAAGGTTAAGAGCTAACATTACCCAGTTCCAGAGGTTTGTTTGTTGAGGTTGATATGACCCCTCGACTAAAACCTAACCCTTGTTTGAGCCACTTGTGTGCATATAGTGTGTGCTACCTGTGCTATCTGTGCTTGTAGGATTGTTTGACTTGCTTCCTGTGCAAGTTAGGATTGTTTGACTTGCTTCCTGTGCAAGTTAGGATTGTTTGACTTGCTTCCTGTGCAAGTTAGGATTGTTTGACTTGCTTCCTGTGCAAGTTAGGATTGTTTGACTTGCTTCCTGTGCAAGTTAGTGTTTGCTTAGACTTGCTTCCTGTGCAAGTTAGGTTTTGCTTGGCTTGCTTCCTGTGCAAGTTAAGTGTAGGTGTGGCTTGCTTCCTGTGCAAGTCATGTCTAGGATAGGCTGGCTCCCTGTGCCAGTTAGCTAGAAACCTTAACTTAGGGTTGATTTTGCATGATAACATCTAGGCTCGAGTCGTAGTCTCCCTAGTTGTGTCTCCCTCTGTTATCTGGTTAGGCTAAGTCCTTTATCCCTCCGTAGGGGAACTACATCGCCCTGATCTTCATACCAGATGAAGTATGTAGGCAGGAGATTGAGCTGATCTCTCCGGGCGCCCTTTTTCTTTTTGTGTGTGTTGTTTGACAGTTGCTAGGCTCGAGTGCCTGACTCCTTAGCAATTTGTTGCCTGTTTGTTTGAGTGTGTGCTTGACAGTTATAGGCTCGAGTCCCCGACTCCCTATTAACTTGTTGTGTCGTTGTGTGCTTGGAAGCTGATGTAAGCCCATCGAGTGGCAATTGAGTTCCAGTGTGCGTGCGTTTTGGTTCGGATGCTGATGTAAGTCCAGTGATTGGCGTTCAGGCTCCATGTTTGCCTTCTTGAGTGCGTTTTGGTTCGGATGCTGATGTAAGCCCAGCTATTGGCATTCAGGCTCCACGTTTGCCTCTTTGTGTGTGTTTTGGTTCGGATGCTGATATAAGTCCAGTGATTGGCATTCAGGCTCCATGTTTGCCTTTGTCTGTTTGTTTGTGTGCGTGTTAGCCGAGCTACGAATGCTCTGATTCTTCTCTCGTCCGAGAAGATACGTATGCATAGGATGCGATATCCTAGCGAGCATGTGTCGTTTTCCTAGTCCGAACTACTTCGACTCTGATGTCTATGCCTGATAGACTAAGTAGGCCCAGGATACGATATCCTGCCGAGTCAGTTTCAGTCAGTTTCTTTTGTCTCTTTTCAGCCAGTGTGTGTGTGTTTGAACAGTGTTTTAGCAACCATTTATCCTTCCTTTTGTGCTTGGATCCCGTAGAGTACTACGGATGCGTAGGGGTGCTAATACCTTCCCTTCGCATAACCGACTCCCAAACCCATTCTCTTTGGTCGCGAGACCATGTTCTTTCCTAGGTTTACTTCGAGCGTTTCCTTTCCCTCTTTTGGGATAAATAACGCACGGTGGCGGCTCTGTTTCTTTCTTTTCCTGCCGGTTTTTCGCGTGATGCGACAATTGGATTTTTCAAAAAAATCGGTATGTTTTATATCTTACCAGTTCTTTCCAAATATTCGGTAATTTTGTCTCAGATTTTTTAAATATATGATATTTCTTCATCATTTTTCTAGAATTACTTGAATTCTTTACCGCCAATTTGCAAAATATCTGATATTTCTGCATACTCGATACACTTGCAAAAAATTTGGATATTTTTCATACAAACGGTAAAAATTCCAAAAAAATATGATATTTGCGTCAAAAATCAGGTATTCATCTAACTTTTCAAAAAATCGGAAATTTTTAGTAAGGGCAAAAACGTGATCGTGACCCCCTTGTGGGGGTGACAGATTAAAATTGGTGGTGGCGGGGAGAAACCTCCACCTTTTGAGTTAAGGGGATTTTTTAATGCACCCTATATGTTTCTTAGGTACCACGTGAAAATACTTAAATGCCCATAGATTTCGGAGATGCATCTCTGGGCGCATCAAATTCTTAGATAATGTTAAAATATTTTGGAGATGCATCTCTGTTTATTTTACGGAGATGTATCTCTATAACCTATCATAACAAATTTGTGCATATTGTATTTTATTTACGTGTATTCAGATGAAGATTTAAACCATACAATCCATATAAACCATACAATCCATATAAACTATACAATCCATATGAAAAACATGACGTATATAACTCCAGATGCTCCAAATGTCATATATAAATAAAGTTGAATACAACGATAAAGTAGCATAAGGTGAAACTAAAATACAATCCATAGTACCACTACTATATACTACTGCACTATTGTGTATGTCAGACTACATCTTCTCTGCCTCCCCTGCTTCCTTGGGCTACTCGGTCATCAATCCCCCCGCCCTTCGGCGCTGTCTCCAGTACATCAATGCCCATTATGTCTCCATCATGATGGCATCTAGGACCTGCCTAACATAAGACCTATCAGGGAAGATACCTCTGTCAATGTCTGTTTTCGCAATCTCCATAATGCGACGACATCTAGGCAATAAATCCTCAGCATGATATAACTGTGCATGCTCTTCCTCTAGTATTTCCTGATGAGTTGGCTTTAGTGGATCTCTTGGAGCAGCCTACACCATATACAAATGTGACACCCTGAAGAACCATGTGATATACTCGTCCACGTAGCTCCAATCGCTCTCAGCTATGCTACTCCGTGCCTCCTCCAGTACCAGATAACTCTCATAATCATCAAACATGTCATCCATCTAACTACGTGTTAAAGCAGGAGGAACAAATACAACAAGGTGTTTGGGAATGGTTTGAGTGTATCCGAACTCCGCATGATGCGCTCGGGAAAATGACGAGGTGAAATAATGAGGTCTCGGAGTTCCATCTCTCTATGAATTAATTAAGCACCCCGTGGTTAACCATAGTATAACCGGTCATGCACAAGTCCTTGATCCCAAACAGGGAGAAATCTGCCTGAAACCAATCCTCATTCGGTCAAGGTAAGCCAATGATCTTTCTCCCGTGGTTAATAAACTTCAGCAGATCACTGTCCTGTAGAAAATAAAAACCAATGTCAGAAACTTGTCAATTAAAATAAATGTAAGTTAAAAATAATGAATCCAACTAATGCAACCTTTCCGTCCCAAATATGTATGGCATTATGGTCTGAGTATATAGGTGTCGCATCCGCGAAAAACAACCGGCGGGCTGAAACAAAACAACACAGAGCCGCCACCGTGCGTTATTTATCCCAAAGGAGGGAAAGGAAACGCTCAGAGTAAACCTGGAAAAAGCATGGTCTCGCGACCAAAGAGAAAGGGTACGGGAGTCGGTTACGCAAGGGGAAGGTATTAGCACCCCTCACGTCCGTCGTACTCGACGGGATCCACGCTCTAAAAGAAAGAAAAGGTTGCTAAACAAACATCACACACACACACCCTGAATACAACGCAGGTGGGGTAAAAGAGGAGAGGGCTCGCTAGGACATCGCGTCCTATGCCTACGTATCTCGTCTGGAACGAGAATCAGAGATGCCGTAGTTCGGCTCACGCACGCCAAACAAGACACACACAAACACGGGCAAACTTGGAACTCGAATGCCAATCGCTGGACTTACATCGGCTTCCAAACCAAACAAACACAATCAGGATACGGACAGCCAATCGCTGGGCTTACATCCATATCCTGACACACAAGAGGGTTAACAAGCAAACACACTCAAAAAAGAAAAAAAGTGCCCGGAGAGACCTCGCACGGTCTCCTGCCTACGTACCTCATCTGGTATGAGGATCAGGGCGACGTAGTTCCCCTGAAAGGGAAAGAAATTCTAACCAGATACAAAGGGAGACACACTACCAGGGAGCTGTACTCGAGCCTAGTGTTATCATGCATCATTGCCCTATGTTATGGTTTCTATCCTGACTTGCACAAGCAAGTTAATCCTATCTAGGCAGAAGCAAGCAAGCAAGCATAAACAAAACAAAGCAAACATTCACATTTAGCACACACTATATCCAATCAAGTGAGGCTCAAACAAAGGGTTAGACTGCCAAAGCAAGTCCTCTGTACAGGGGTAGTTTTAGCTCTTAACCCTGACATTGAGAGTCAGGGTGAAGCTGATGAAAGGTGAGTGAAGATTAGACTTCACAGCTCTTATCCCTGGCCAGGGAGAGCTTTAGACAAAGGAGCGTGGGTTCAGAAAGTGGGAACCCTTCTACGCTCAAGACTCTGACACAACTGTACACTGTACAAGATCTTGGGTTAATGTCCCAATGCATCAACACAGTGGTGTGAGCAGAGGAACGACTCAACAGAATAGTGGGAGATAGATTGCATATCTCTTTGATCCACCAATTGCCTTAATCAAGGTCTTTATCTGCTTGGGGACAAAAATAAACAATCACAATCATCGCCTCTTAAGGAGGACTTCAGACAGGTGCCTGGCCAAGTAACAGGCCAGGTCTTCCAGACTACATGGAGAATAGAGATTCTACCTCAATTGGTTAACCAACCAAGCAGCAGCAAGCAAGTTCAAAAAGAACTAGAGCAACTAAAAGTACCTGAAATCAATCTAGCACAATTAGTATTCAGCTCAAACAGTCAAACAACAAAGTTAACAGTTAATACAATGTACAAACAATGCCATGTGCAAAGCACAATCAACTCAATTGAGCCAAGCATCCTACAAAACACACAAGTTAGTTTACAACAAGTAACCAAACTCAATTTAATCAACTTGCATTTTCCTCCTTAAACCATTTGCATCTCAAACCTGAAACACAATTCAAAAGTGAGAAACAAGACCACTAGGCCAAGCCTAGGGTCTAAAGGAGATGAAAAAATCAAAAGAGCAAGTGAAAATTATCCAAAATCACAATCAAACAATTTAGAAACCAATGCAATTGGTCCCATGCTCATATCATCCACCATTATCATTTCATGAACAAAATAGCACAACATATGCAATTTGCAACCTCAAAAGACCAAACAGAATGATCATCATCAAAAGCATACCAAAACATTCCAATAAATCCCACAAACATTCAAGTCTAAACAGAACATATCCAATGAATAGCATATCAAATTTCAGCTCATTTGGATCAAGGGAAGTAGGACAATGAAATTCAAAAAGTTCAGACAAGTTCAAACAAGCCAACACATGGTATCAAAACAAGCACCAACCTCCATCAATCATAAAACAGTGACAACACATGATAAATGAATGGGATCAAAATCACAATGACCTATAATGTGTCTAGAATCACTCCACCAAATTTCACATTCATCCAATCAAGCATGAGAATTTCACAAATCAAATGGTAACATGTGTCACAAAACATCCACAAATGACCAAGCAGGGGAGAAAATTCCAATCAATTAGGAAATGCAAGCAATAATTCCAGAAAAAATCACATGTCATCCCAACATACCAATTCTCAAACATGCAAAAAATTAGCTCAATTCAATGTCCCTAGGCATGGCAAATAAAATCATGAAGTTCACAATGCTTGGTGTGACACAAATTGTCACACCTCTAATCAAAAATTCATATCTCCTCAACCAGGTATCCAAAAATTACAAACTACACATCAAAATCACCATCAAAGAGTCCAGAATAAGCACAAAAAATCTCATGAATTTATTTGGAAGCATCATCATTTCATGAGTGATATGGCATGACATGTACAAAATGAACACATTCAATCAAACCCTAAGCATTTTATTTTTCCACATGTGCACAAAAATCACAAAAATCATCATTAAAATCTACACATCATAAGGAGCATCATGCAAAAAATCTCACAAAATTTGGATTAAAAACGAATTAGTTATGGTTTTTCTAAGTTGTGGATGAAAAATGAAATGGAAATTGAAAAAAGAAAATGAAATAAAGCAAATAATATGCAATAATGACATAAGCGTAATTTTCCCCAGCGAGAGCAAAACGACGTCGCCTTCATTAATGTGCTGGCACGCTGTGAGTGGCTGGAGGGAGCGGTAAACAGAATTCAAACCAGGCCAATGCAAAATCAAGATCAAACACACTTTGAAGCTTGTTCTTCATCAAGAACACAAGCAGATTTCCAGAAATTCGTGATGAACAATTTCTCACCAAATGCAACAAACTATATATCATTAGAACCGTCTCTCAACCTAGATCAAAGATATGGAAAGCATTTGTCCTAACTCTAAGCATAGCAACGGGATCGAGCGAAAGAAGATTCATATCCAAACATTCAAATCACGATATCTCTCTCTACACTCAACCAAATCAAAAACCACGAGCATCATGATAATCTACATTGGAAGATCTACACAAACCACATAACAATTCATGCAATTAAGAATTTCGAAGAATTACCTCTTGAAGATGGCAGAAATCGATTCTTGTGTTTCCTCGTGCAAAACTCCAAAACAGATGAAGATTGAGGCTATGGAAGTTGATTGAAGTGATTAGGTTAGCTCGAAACAGCACCAGTTGCAAGAATTAGCAAAACACCATGGTAGATCAAGCTTTCCAACAGTCCAATTATTCAATGCCTTGCCACGATTTTGATGAAAACAGTTGTACACAAGCTTTGGTAGGGTGTGAATCAAACAAGAATCATCCAAATTGATGAAGAATTCATGGAGAATTGATGAAAAATGTATGAAGAAATTTGGAGAATTTTGAGAGAAATGGAGGGAAAAGCAGTTAGATCCTTGAAGAATGTGATGTCATTAGCATTTTCTGTTATGATTAACATTATATACCAAGCTTAATCCACTTTGCTAATCACAATTACCAAAAATCAAGTGAATTAGTGCTAATGAGTTTTTAAGTGCAATGGCCAAAAAGTCCTTTTGCATTTTAGGCCAATATGACAGCAAATGACAGTCCACACAACTTCTAAATGGTATTTGTGAAGTGTTAGAAAAGGCCTTGTGTGCAAAATCCTTGTATTTCACAAAGTCACTTATTTTCCCACCAATTTTCAAAGTGATCACTTGATAAATGACTTTTTGCCATGCTTATTTTTGATGAATTTTGACCATGCATCCTGAAAGTACATGTGAAATGGGGTTTGCTCAAAGAAAGATCACCCAAATTGGCCATTCCATGTGAAAGTTATGCCACTTTGATTTTAGGCATTTTTGGAAAATGATTGGATCATAACTTGTCAACCATACATGGGAAATTCAAGTTCTTGGACTTTTTGGAAAGGTGAGAGCAAGATCTACAACTTTCATGTTGAACAAAATTTCATTTGAAGCATTTTTGTACATGTAATTTTGAAGTGAAAAACTTTCCATTTTTGGAAACTTTCATTACAAGTCACTTTCTATTTTTGGAAACTTTCCATCTGATTTTATTTTCTTCATTCTTGATGTTTGAAATGTTAAATGAAACTTGTTTAAACATGAATGAAGTGTATCCAACTCTCTCCCACCTCCAAATCCATCAGTTCAAGCACAGTTGACCACAGTTGACTTTTCTGATTGATAGATGAATTTGGCTATGCATTGATCAAGTTGAGCCTCAAACTCCTGATGAAATGGCTCAATGATGAAACCCTAGCTTCCATAAGCTCAATACAATCATGTGATGATCCCCATATCCATTGTAGACCCCATCTCCTTGCCATGCCCTGATTGGCCCAATACAGATGATTCAACTGATTAGGATTGATTAGGGTTGACCAATGGTCAAAACCCTAATCTCAAAGTATCTGATCAAGCATGATGAATCCCTTGGATGATAACAAGACCATGATGATGATGATGTATCATAGCAACCAAGATCAAGCTCAATCTCCTTGAAGAACATGAAACCCTAATTTGGACTACCACCCTCAGATGATTAATGATCCAGTCCAATGAAAACCCTCAGGCTTGAATCTCAACCTCTTATCATCTGACCAAGACTTGGAGGATGATTTGCTCAATGTAGCCATATGATATGCAATATGCTAATGACTAATGACCTACAAATGCAATGCAAATATGTTAAGCTAGTCCCAAGAGAGGAGGGCAAATTTTGAGGTGTTACAGCTGCCCCTATTCAATCCACTGTGAACCTGTCGATATGAATAGCCTCGGCTTTCAGATGATCAGGGTGAAGAGTGATTGAATACCAAAAACAGACGAACAATTTGCACTCTGATGGGATATAATTAACAACGCCTGTCGGCGAGGAAGCAATCTTGAAAGAAAACCCGTTTGGTACGGAGAAAGTCGGCCGGAATACCGAAACAGAAATGTCGACCTGGATACCAAAATAAATGGTAACACAGGGATAACCATGGCCTGAACACCACATCCGCTGGGGATTATTATCTCTCCTTCTCTTTTTTTATTTTGCTTTTCTTGAACCCCGAAATTTTCTAATGATTTCTCTTTTTTCTTTTCTTGAACCCCGACATTTTGTTGCGCAAATGATCCCAGATCACTGCATTTGAACCCCGACACCTTGTTTTTGCCAACATAATGAACCCCATTCTCCAGAAAACACCTCGTGTCTCCTTTTCTCCATTTGAACCCCAGTCGCCTGACGATAACTTGCGATCGCCATTGTGAACCCCGATCTCCAGAAAATGTCTCAACATTTCCCTTTCTCCGTGTGAACCCTGCTCTCCAGAAAATGTCTCAACATTTCCTTTTCTCCATTTGAACCCCGCTCTCCAATATCTCGTGTTAATTCCGCTGGCAACGTCGGAAATAACACCAAACACCACTCTGAGGGCGACATATCAGATGGTACACCTTCACAAAAGGAAGGTAACATGTGCATCTCTTCTTCAGAAGACACCTATAACGACCTCCATTGGCATCCGCCAAAGTCTAAGGTGACACATGAACAGAAGATAATCCTGAGGACCTCATCCTGGATATAATCTTCAACTCCAATCTCCATTTGGACCCCGATAGTCGCGCTGATCGCGTAACATCCTTTGTTTTCATTTCCGTCTCCGATCGACGGAAAAGTTTCCTCCAGTATCGCACTACTGGGGAATACTGCTGATCTGACATCACGATGCTAAACTCCTCAGAGTAACATCTTCACCATCCGGCGAAACTAAATCTCAAACGGTAACCACGGCTTGAGTCGCGCTGATTGCGTAACATTCCCATCTTTGTCCGACGGAAAAGTTTCCTCTAGAATCGCACTACTGGAGAAGTACTGTTGATAAAAACGGTGCCAAACTCCTCGGAGCAACACCTTCACCCTCAGGCAGCCACTTCTCAAACGGTAACCACGGTCTGAGACTAGCTCATGCTTGCAATATGTTGCACGATTGATTTTTCTGCGTAATGCTCCATAATTATGGAAATGCTACGCGATTCACTATGCAATGTGATATGCTTATCTACATGATGAATGTATAAAAAGTATCCCCCTCAAGGGACTTGTCTGGGGAGCTCGAGACACTCTGCTGAGGAACTTGTCAATACTCCGATTCCACCCTGCTGGGGAATATCGCTGCTGCTGGGGAAAAGGCAACCCTTGCTGGGGAAAAACCTCCTTTGCACCCAATCCGCCTGGGGAATATTGTTGGGGATAAGAACCACCAACACTCTGTGGGGATACAACTGTCTTTGACTTGATGGGGATATCAATCCCGACTCTGCTTCGGGGAATCCTCACACAGATACTTCCGTTGGGGAAAGCGCGACCTTCAGGCCTGGCGACTGGGGAATATTGATCCAAGACCTGCTGGGGATAACTATCCTGACCCTGCTAGGGAGACCTTGAATCTGCTAGGGAGTTAGTCCTCACGACTCTGCTTGGCGAGATGAGGAAATTCTGGTACTGAACACCCGACGACTCGTCGAACCATGGTATTCACTATCCCATTCCAATATCATCTTTCCACTTTTGAGAACTCCCAGACTCACCTGGACTTTTCTGCTCCATCATCTTGTATTCCAAATTGCTCCGCACTCAACGGAAAGCGAACTCCTGAGACTTATACAGACTTTTCAAATTTCCGACTTTGAAGAGTCTTCTTGATTAATTCCAAGGATCGTCGTACGTCTCGCCGTCTTTTCACCGTTCTTCAATCCATCCGTCCCTGATTGGACTCCATGGGGATTTGTTTTGTCAAAAGCTTCCACATCACAACCTGCAAGTGAGTGAAAATATCTAACAGTTCCTGCAAAAGAGATCGTTAGATAAAACCGTGCCCCAGGCGTGTCAAGATTTCAACACTTGGGTCACTCCACCTTCCGAATAAGATTTCAAATTTTCAATCTTATAAACATGCATTGGAAGAAACCTGTATGTCTTAAAATGCAAGATCCCTTATCAAAATAATCGGATGTTTTTGCAATCAAAGCGGTAATGAAAAACAAAAACAAAATCATTTGACTGAATATGCATTTTATTGATTGAAAAAGTGTGGCTCAAATTGAGCAATACAAAGGAAGCAATTCCTGAAAAGAGGTAATTGCGCACAAAAGGAAAAATCTATCCTAATGGCAATGTGAAACCCGTGATCTCATCGAGTTCCAACTCGGTTACACCCCATATGTCCTCAGACTCTCCGTGCTTTCTGCCTTCTGAGCAAGACAATTCCGATTGATCCCTACCGGGTATTATCCATGATGCCCTAACCAAAGCACAAACGATCATGCCGGACGCAGTTGTTCGTTTCAATCCCTCTTTTGCCTAGACCGCCCTTTCGGGTTTTCAGTCCACCGGGATACCCTTTTTTGCCCAAGTCGCCTTTTCAGGTTTTCGACTTGCCGGGTGTACATTTTTTCATTTTATCCCTAATTTTTGCCCGAACCTTTCTTTCTGTTTTTTTTTGGTTCGCCGGGATGCCCATTTTTGCCTGGACTATTTTATTCTTTTCGTCCAGCGGGTCTCTTTATACGAAGTATTTTTTAACTGCGTCCGCATTCACAGGGGATGGAAAATCCTCGCCATCCATGGTCGTTAACAACAAGGCTCCGCCAGAGAAAACCTTCTTGACCACGAATGGACCTTCATAATTAGGTGTCCATTTGCCCCTTCGATCGTTTTGAGGAGGAAGGATCCTTTTCAGCACCATATCACCTACGTGATATACTCGAGGTCGTACCTTTCTGTCAAAAGCACGCTTCATCCTTTGCTGGTACAACTGCCCATGACAAATGGTCGCCAGCCTCTTTTCCTCAATCAGGCTCAGCTCCTCATACCAGGTCCTTACCCATTCAGCCTCTTGCAATTTCACGTCCATCAGGACTCTCAAAGAGGGAATTTGAACCTCGACCGGTAATACAGCCTCCATTCCATATACCAATGAGAAAGGCGTTGCCCCAGTAGATGTGCGCACCGACGTTCGATACCCATGCAATGCAAACGACAACATCTCATGCCAGTCTTTATAGGTTACCACCATCTTCTGCACAATCTTCTTGATATTCTTATTGGCTGCCTCAACCGCCCCATTCATCTTCGGACGATAGGGAGAAGAATTGTGATGCTCAATTTTGAATTCCCGGCACAGTTCTGCCATCATCTTGTTATTCAAATTAGAACCATTATCAGTAATGATTCTCTCGGGAACCCCATATCGGCAAATGATGTCTCTCTTGAGAAACCTGGCAACGACCTGCTTCGTCACATTCGTATAAGAGGCTGCTTCCACCCACTTGGTGAAGTAATCAATAGCCACTAATATGAACCGATGCCCATTTGAAGCCGTAGGCTCTATCTTTCCAATCATATCAATGCCCCACATAGCGAACGGCCATGGAGACGACATTAAACTCAACGGATTTGGAGGCACGTGCACCTTGTCAGCATAAATCTGACATTTATGACACTTCCGCACGAAATTGAAACATTGGGCCTCCATTGTCATCCAATAATAACCTGTCCTCAACAGCTTCTTCACCATTGCATTCCCACTGGCATGGGTACCGAACGATCCTTCATGAACCTCTTTCATCAATTGGCTTGCTTCTCTATCATCCACACATCTGAGCAAGACCCAATCAAAATTCCTCTTGTACAAAACCCCATCCTTATTCAGGTAGAACACCATGGCCAACCTCCGCAGAGTCTTTCGGTCCTTTTTAGATGCTCCCTCAGGATACTCTTGAGTCTCTAAATAGCGCTTGATATCGTAATACCACGGCTTCTCACCATCAGGCACTGTATCAACAGCAAACACATAAGCCGGTCTATCTAGACGACCTACTTCAACACTGGGGAACTGATTCCACCACTGCACCTTAATCAAGGCGGCCAGAGTAGCCAAAGCATCTGCCAAAGGGTTCTCCTCTCTAGGCACATGATGCAACTTCACCTTGGTGAAAAACGTCAACAATCTCCTCGTATAATCCCGATACGGCACTAAGTGAGACTGATGCGTATACCATTTTCCGTTAACTTGATTTACAACCAGAGCTGAATCTCCATATATGACGAGGTTCTTGATCCTCAAATAAATCGCCTCTTCAATCCCCAATATGCAAGCTTCGTATTCAGCCACGTTGTTGGTGCACTCAAATGTTAGTCGGGCAGCAAAAGGAATATGAGATCCTTTCGGCGTAACCAAAACAGCACCAACACCGCTACCATTCACGTTAACGGCCCCATCAAACATCAGAATCCATTCGGATTCAGGGTCAGGCCCCTCCTCCGGGATTGGTTCCTCACAATCTTTCGATTTGAGAAACATGATGTCCTTATCAGGGAATTCAAACTTCATCGGTTGATAATCATCAATGGGTTGCTGAGCGAGGTAATCAGACAATACACTCCCCTTGATTGCTTTCTGAGAGGTATACTGTATATCATATTCTGTCAAAATCATTTGCCACCTCGCAACCCGTCCGGTCAATGCTGGCTTCTCAAAAATGTACTTGATTGGATCCATCTTGGAAATCAACAAAGTGGTATGAACCAGCATATACTGCCTCAGTCGGCGAGCAGCCCAGACCAAAGCACAACAAGTTTTCTCGAGCAGTGAATATCTTGTTTCACAGTCGGTAAACTTTTTGCTAAGGTAGTATATGGCATGTTCTTTTCGACCAGACTCGTCATGCTGCCCCAATACACACCCCATAGACCCCTCGAGGACCGTCAGGTACAGAATTAACGGTCGTCCCTCCACAGGAGGCATCAGAATCGGAGGCTCCTGCAAATATTCTTTTATCTTTTCAAATGCCGCTTGACAATCATTATTCCACCTGACCGTTTGATCTTTTCTCAACAACTTGAATATTGGTTCACACGTGGTTGTTAGGTGAGATATGAATCGTGAAATGTAGTTCAATCTACCTAAGAAACCACGAACCTCCTTCTCTGTTCTCGGTTCAGGCATTTCTCTTATTGCTTTTACTTTTGCAGGATCAACCTCGATTCCTTTCTCGCTTACAATGAACCCCAGCAATTTACCGGACCGCACTCCGAAAGTGCACTTATTCGGATTCAACCTCAGTCTGAACTGTCTCAGCCGGTCGAATAACTTGGCCAGATCTACCAAATGCCCCTCTTCTGTTTGGGACTTTGCTATCATGTCATCAACATAGCATTCAATTTCATGATGAATCATATCATGAAACAAAGTCACCATGGCCCTCTGATAAGTAGCACCGGCGTTCTTGAGACCGAATGGCATCACCTTGTAACAAAAGGTGCCCCATGGTGTAATGAACGTTGTTTTCTCCATATCATCTGGCGACATTTTAATTTGATTATAGCCAGAAAAGCCATCCATGAAGGAAAACACCGAGAATTGAGCTGTATTATCTACCAACACGTCAATGTGAGGTAGCGGAAAATCATCCTTCGGACTAGCTCTGTTCAGATCTCGGTAGTTTACACACATTCTCACTTTCCCATCTTTCTTCGGGACTGGCACAATGTTCGCAACCCATGGCGGATAGTTAGTGACAGCAAGGAAACCAGCATCCCACTGCTTCTGCACTTCCTCTTTAATCTTCATCGCCATATCAGGTTGGGTTCTGCGCAATTTCTGCTTCACTGGAGGACAATCTGCTCTCAACGGTAGCTTGTGCACAACGATATCGGTATCCAACCCTGGCATATCTTGATAAGACCAGGCAAAGATGTCGACATACTCTTTCAATAATGCTACCATCCTGCTCTTGACATTTTCCTCCAAAGCAGCCCCGATCTTCACTTCTTTCTTGACCTCGTCGGTACCCAGATTCACAACCTCAATCTGCTCTTCATGCGGCTGAATCACCTTCTCCTCTTGTTTCAACAACCTGGCTAATTCCCCTGGCAGTTCACAATCTTCTTCATCTTCTTCTTCAGCATGATAGATTGGATTGTCGAAGTCATAAGAGGGTGTAACAGGATTGTTATCAATGAGATCCGGAGAATGATCACATCTGCATGAATGTTGATTCATGCATTGCTTTAGAACCGGAACGAGACAAATTGAAAAAGAAAAATGAAAACATTGCCATTTTTATTTTGTTTTTATTTTTTTAAACTGCAAAAATAAATGAAAAACAGGGAACACCGCTTTTAACTGAAAAACATCCTTTTATTCATGATGCAAATTTGCAAATTTTAAACATGAGGTGGCCCTTACAATGAACCATTACGTGTCGAGCAACACGTTTGGCTTTCATGCATATAAAACTAAAAACAGGAAAAATATTACTCTTCCAGCAGAGTGACCCGGATGATCTTTTCAGCCTTCCAGTTCTGGACTCCCATCCCTGTTGCGCACGACTTTATCCACCGGTCAATGTCGCAGTCGCTATCAGCTTCCTCACTCATCATGCAGATGTGATCCGGATCCAGCATTCCGGCACTAGTGAAGGTTACCGACGTACGGCGTCCTCTGCCTTGTCCTGACGAGCCTCTGTTCGGCTGATACCCCACTCCGAAGCGGTCTTTCTTCGCAGAGATATCCATCATCCTGCCCCAGCCAAGAGCCTCTCCATTCTTTACCACCTCAGCGGCCTGCTTGTACGAAGCAATGGACAGTTTCTCCTCCTCTTTGGCAAACAGAGCATTCTCCACCTTAATGGTTTCGAAGGCTTGACTTGGCGTCTCCCAGATTTCGCCGTCCATCTCCACATATTTGAATGAGGACAGGTGGCTGACAAAGATGTCCTCTTCTCCGCACACAGTGACAACCTGGCCTTCCCAAATGTATTTCAATTTTTGGTGTAAAGTCGAGGTCACTGCTCCAGCAGCATGAATCCACGGCCTACCCAACAAGCAACTGTATGCCGGATGAATATCCATGACATAGAAAGTCGACTTGAACACCTCTGGGCCTATCTTCACTGGCAGCTCCACCTCTCCGAACACGGCCCGCTTTGACCCATCAAACGCCATCATTATCAAATCAGTCGGAGTCAGAATCAGCCCATCACAATTCAGCTTAGCCAGAGCCTTCTTTGGCAACACATTTAATGAGGAGCCGGTATCAACCAGCACATGCGAAAGCACGGCCCCTTTACACTCCATCGCGATGTGTAATGCCCGATTATGATTTCTCCCATCTACAGTCAGATCCATGCCTGTAAAACCTAGCCCATGGCTGACATGCACATTAGACACGACCGTTTCCAACTGATTAATTGTTATCTCCTGAGGAACATAGACCTTCTTCAAAATTTTCATCAGAGCCTCTCTATGCCCCTCAGAGCTTAACAACAAAGATAGAATCGAGATTTTGGAGGGAGTCTGCTGCAGATGGTCCACCAACTTGTACTCAAACTTCTTGATGATTCTTAGGAATTCCTCTGCATCATCATCAAGTTTTTCTTCCGACCCAACCGACGCCGGTGTCACTACTGGAGTACCATCGCTCACCACTGCTTTCCCCTTTGCCCTGGCTAAAGCCTCGGCCTTTTCTTTTTTCTCTTTTTCTCCTTCTCCTCCCCTTAAGGCATCCGGAGCAAACAATCTGCCACTGCGAGTGAAACCGCTGGGACCGGCATTATCCACCTTTGAAACGGTGGTTTCACCTGCAGTTTGATCTTCCACCTTTTCACCGTTGCAATAAACCTCTCCACCATAATGCCATGGCACGACATCATCTTTGTCATACGGAATTGGCCCAGGTACCGTGATGGTAACTGGAGCCGCCTCCGCAAGAGTAGACAAATCCACCGGATCAAAATAAATTGTTATGGTGGAGACCTCATCTTTCCCCTTATCAGTCTTCTCAACCAAAATACTTCCCTCGTCCATCAGACCCTGGACAGTCCTCCTCAATAATTCACACCCATTGACAGAAATAGTGCACTCAGCACAGTCATCATTACAACCCGGATGTACCCCATTCAACAACAACTGCCGTTTAACCTCAGCCAACGGAGTCCTCGGTTGATCAACAGTAGACAGCCCGATCCTACTCTCCTCAGAGATTGCATTCACCCCCCTCTGGCCATGCGCGGGGATGAGATTAGCATTAACGTTGGGAGATGGTGCGAAGTTGATCGCTTTCGAATCCACCAGGTCTTGAACTATGTGCTTAAAAGCTTTGCAGTTCTCAGTGTTATGTCCGGGAGCACCCGAATGGAATTCACATTTAGCATTCTCATCATAGTTGGTTGGCCTCTGATCAGGTCTCAAAGGTGACAGAGTTCTGAGTTGTACCAGCCCCAAATCTTGCAATTTCTTTAACAAGAAGGAGTAAGTCACAGGTGGCCTGTTCTAGCACCTCAAATTTGCACCCTACCTTTTGTATATGCATTTCATATTAGGTCATTAACATAACATAGGCCACTGCATGACATTGCATTGTCCATTTGCCCAAGTGCAAGCCCACTGACAAATTAGGTCAAACTGGTCAGGAGAATCAGTCAATCCAACAAGCATGTGCTATTTTCATTGAGACAAAGCCCTAGGGTTGATTTATCAAGTTCATAGGGTCTAAGGATCATTGTGAAGTGATTTGGACAAAGATTGGATGATCAAAGCTCATCAGTCAAGCTGGATTTCAGCTGGAACCATAGAAAGTCAACTATGGTCAACTGTGGTCAACCGTGCCTGATTTTATGGGTTGGAAAGTGTGAGATGGTTTGAAAGGCCTCATTCATGTCCATACAAGTCTCATTTGACATATCAAAGACCAAGGTTGAAGATTTGGAGGTCAGATCAAAAGTTTCCTAAAATGGCAGGTGACTTGTAATTTCAGCTGCCCAAAATGGAAACTTTTTCTCCTCAAAATTACTTCATCATACAAGCTTCAAATGGAATTTGGTCCAACATGAAAGTTGGAGATCTTGATCTCACCATTCCAAAAAGTCCAAGAACTTGAAATTCCTATGTGTGGTTAGCAAGATATGGTCCAATCATTTTCAGAAAATGCCCGAAATCAAAGTGGCATAACTCTCACATGGAGTGGCCAAATTGGATGGTTTTTCTTTGAGCAAACCACATTTGATGTGTACTTTCATAATCCATCATCACATTTTGCCAAAAGCCTTCACACAAAAAGACCATTTTTCAAGTGCACTAATTAAAATCCAAGGGCAAAATGGTCCAACTTTCAAAATACTTGGAATTTTGAAATGAGGCTTTTTGCAACAATTTCTAAATGTCATTTGTGACCTGTTGGAACCAAGCTTGGACAGAAAAATGAGCTGCATCATGAAGGGCATTTTGGCCACACACTTGAAAAATACACTTAACACTAATCTTTCCATTATGCTTAATCATGATTAATTTTGGATTAATGGGTTGGTATATAAGGCTAATTGTAACTGTAATCATGAAGCACTAATCATTTTTCAAGATCCAAGCAGAAAATCACAAAAACTCTCTCAATTCTCTCACTTTTTCTCCATTGAACTTTCACTTTTTTTCTCAAATTCATCAATAATTCATCAATTTTCTTGGAAATTCGTGGTGTAGTTCTCATTTGCAGGTGTTAATCAAGAGCTGTTTGCATCAATTGGAACTCAAAACCATCAAAAACTCCAACTGTCCAAGATCGTTCATCAATGGCAAATCAAGAATTCGAGCACCTAGAGTATTGTTGAGCTACCAAAGCTGTACCAATCATCTTCCTAATCAACATACTTCACCTGTTTTCGAGAATTGAAGCGAAACAAGCACAAATTCATCAACTACCATCGAACAAGGTTGGAATTCGAATCTAACCGTTTGCCAAATTGAGATATGATATGTGTAGATCGTTGATTGTAGAATGTAGTGCAATTTGTAGAATTAATTTTCGTCAAGATTTGAGAGAGAAATCTCGTTTTGAACTTTTGATGTCAAATCTTTTTGTGCTCGATTCGTCCAACACAGTAGGATTTAGACAATTTCGTTTGCATATTGTTAATCTACGTTGGAAGACGAAGAGATTGGTATAAGGCTCGTCCATTTTGGTGAAGAAAAGTTCGAAGCCGAAGCTGGAGATGGAAGAGCGAAGAACACGGCGAAGAACAAGCAGATTCTGGAAAATTTCGCGATAGATCCGTTTCTATGCATGGCACTTTTGAAATTCTGTTTCCCACTTGATTTGACCAATGAGACGCTGACACGCAGTTAATGAACACATGCGTTTTTGGCAAGGCTAGTGTTTAATTACGGTTCTGCCACTCAGAATAATTAATCCATATAATCACTTAAATAAATATTCCAATAAATTAACAAATCTTCAAAAATTCACATAAAATCCATTTTAAGTCCAAAATTAGTGAGACTTTTTTTGTTGGATTCATAATTTTGTCTAGAATTTTATAGGTATGATAACTCAAGTTGTGCATGGAGATTTTTTGCCTTTGTCTAGGGATCTTTGCCATGTGTGCATTTTTTGTATGTTTCACCATTTTTAACATGAAATACTCATACATTGTCCAAATTGAATGAAATTTCACATGCTAATTCTTGACTTATTGCTGGAGATTTTGGTATATCATTTGTGATTTTTGGACCTCTGGATTGGTAGATATGATTTAATTAATTTGAGTGTGACAATTTGTGTCACACTAGGTTAGGTCAATTTCATGGATTTATTTGACATGCCTAGGCTTTTCCAATTGATCTCAAATTTTGCATGCTGTGTCTTGTATATGTCTAGTTTCACCATGAATTTTTGCATGAATTGTTGATTCATTTTCCATTTAATTGAGATTTTTGATTGCTGTTTAGCATTTTTTGGTCTTTGCTTGACTACTTGACTTCCATGTCTCATGAAATGCTCATACTATATCATATGAATGTGAAATTTGATGGAGTGATTCATAACATGTTTAGGTGTAGTTTGGCTTTGGTCCCACTCATTTCTTAATTGTTTTCACTGTTTGGAATTTGATTGAAGTTGATGCTCATTTTGCTATCATGTGTTGACTTGTTTGCATTTGTTCTGACTTTTTGATTTTCATTGCCCTACTTCCCTTTGTCCAAATGGCATGAAAATTGACATGTAGCTCATTGAATGTGTCCTGTTTAGGCTGGAATTTTTGTGGAATTTGTTGAGCTGTTTAGGTATTTGTTTGAGTGAGATCATTCTGTTTGCTCATATATGATTCACATTTGCCTAGCTTGACTTAAATTGTGCATGAAATTAATTTGGTGTATGGTTTAGACATGAGACCAATGGGATTCTCTTTGTATGTGATTAATGTTGATGTTGATCATGTTGCACTTGCTGTTTTGACTTTTTTCCTTCTTTTTGACCCTAGGCTTGTCCTAGTGGTCTTGTATCTCATATTTGAATGTGATTTTCAGGTTAAGAGGCAAAATACCTTAAGGAGGTGGATTCACTTTTGATTGAGATGTCATTTGACATTGTACACTAACTTGTTTTGTTTTGTAGGATGTTTGGCTTTTGAGCTGCTTGCATTTTGGTGCATTGGATTGTGTTGTCTGTTTATAGTTAATTGTAAACCATTTGCTGTTTAGTTGTGTGATTAGTATACTGATGATATTTGATTGATTTCAGGTACATTAGTTGCTAATATTGCTTTGCTTTGCTTGATAAGCAATTTGCACTGAGGTATAACATTCTTGTCTCCATGTAGTCTGGAAGACCTGGCCTGTTACTTGGCCAGGCACCTGTCTGAAGTCCTCCTTAAGAGGCGATGTTTGTGATTATTTACTTTTGTGCCAAGCAGGTAAAGACCTCAATGAGGCAATTGGTGGATCAAAGAGATATGCAATCTATCTCCCACTATTCTGTTGAGTCGTCCCTCTGCTCACACCACTGTGTTGATGCATTGGGACACAAACCCAAGATCTTGTACAATGTACAGTTGTGTCAGAGTCTCGAGTGTAGAAGGGTTCCCACATTCTGGACCCACGCTCCTTTGTCTGAAGCTCTCCCTGACCAGGGATAAGAGCTGTGAAGTCTCATCTTCACTCACCTTTCATCAGCTTCACCTTGACCCTCAATGTCAAGGTTAAGAGCTAACCTTACCCCGATACAGAGGCTTGTTTGTTGAGGTTGATATGACCCCTCGACTAAAGCCTAGCCTTGATGTTTGAGCCCCTTGTTGGTGTGTTTATTTCATGCTGTATATGTTTGTGTGGTGTGATTGTATCCCCTAGGTTTGCTAGACTCCGCGTAGTCTCGTTTGCATGTCAATTAAGGTAGCACGGTTCCTTCATATAGGACTTCCTTTCTTGCTTGAGCTTTCCTAAAACACAAACAAACATTATCCCCTCTTAAGGATACGTCAACTCCTTCTACTACAGGTGAGTAAGTCTCCAAAGGTCGAGCATCCGGTAGATTGCGTAGTGACGTTGTCCACTTAAAAAACACAAACCAACAGGAATAGTTTAGCCGAACTACGGCAACTCTGATTCTCATGTCCAAATGAGATACGTAGGCACGAGATGCGATGTCTTGTCGAGTTTGACTAACAACTAACACTAATTCTTTTCTCTCGCCCTCGTTGCAATTGAGACCTTCCCTTTCTCTTGCCCTAGTTGCAATCGAGACCCTTCTTCTTCCTGTGTTGGTGTTAGGAGATGGATGTAAGCCCAGCGATTGGCGTTCCGTATCCAGTTGTGTTATTGTGTGCTTGGAAGCTGATGTAAGTCCATCGAGTGGCATTCGGGTTCTAGTGTGGGTTTGTTGGTTCGGATGCTGATGTAAGTCCAGTGATTGGCATTCAGGCTCCACGTTTTCCTTCTTGTGTGTGTTTTGGTTCGGATGCTGATGTAAGCCCAGTGATTGGCATTCAGGCTCCACGTTTGCCTTTGCCTGTGTTTGTTTGTGTGCGTGTTAGCCGAGCTACGGATGCTCTGATTCTCCTTCGTCTAGAGGAGATACGTATGCATAGGATGCGACATCCTAGCGAGCATGTGTCATTTCCCCAGTCCGAACTACTTAGACTCTGATGTCTATGCCTGATAGACGAAGTAGGCCCAGGATGCGATATCCTGCCGAGTCAGTTTCAGTCTGTTTTCTTGTGTCTCTTTCAGCCAGTGTGTGTGTGTGAGCAGTGTTTTAGCAACCATTTTCCTTCCTTTTGTGCGTGGATCCCGTCGAGTACGACGGATGCGTAGGGGTGCTAATACCTTCCCTTCGCATAACCGACTCCCGATCCCATTCTCTTTGGTCGCGAGACCATGTTCTTTCCAGGTTTACTCTGAGCGTTTCCTTTCCCTCTTTTGGGATAAATAACGCACGGTGGCGGCTCTGTTGTTCTTCGTTTCCCGCCGGTTTTTCGCGTAATGCGACACCTGTCAAAATGCCGATCATTCATCCTTCCCCGCACCTGATAACCAGCCCTCTGAGGCCTCTGCTGAAATGGTTGTCTCTGCTGTTGAGGTTGTTGCTGCAGTTGTTGCTGATTCTGATTCTCAGCAGGAATAGTTACTGCAGCAGTGTGCTGGAAGTAACGATCCCTACTGGGTCCTCGCTGTGCATACACCGCACTGGTATCACCCTCTTTCTTCCCCTGACCATTCCCAAAAGGCTTTTTCGACCCTGAAGAAGAAGCGTTACCCTGAATCTTCCCGAGCTTCAACCAGCTCTCAATTCTCTCTCCGACCACGACTATATCAGAAAAGTTGGTCACCGGACAACCAACCATCCTCTCAGCATATGCCCCCTGCAGGGTCCCCATGAAGAGATCAGACATCTCTCTGTCAACAAGTGGAGGTTGCACTCTGGCAGCCAGCTCCCTCCACCTTTGAGCGTATTCTTTAAACCCCTCATTATTCTTTTGAGACATACCCTGCAGCTGGGTACGACTCGGGGCCATATCAGCATTGAACTGATACTGTTTAAAGAATGCGTCCCCAAGATCTTGCCAATTCTTGATATCTGAGGACTTGAGCTTGGTGTACCATTCCAGTGAGCCTCCGGACAGGTTGTCCTGGAAGAAGTACATCCACAGCTTTTGGTCCATGGTGTATGCAGAAATCTTACGGACGAATGCCTGAAGATGAGTCTCAGGGCAGGAACTCCCATTGTACCTGTCAAACGCGGGCGCTTTGAATTTCTGTGGGATCACAATCCCCTCTACTAACCCCATATTTGACATGTTGACCACCCCAGGAGTGGCATAACTCTCCAAGGCCCTGATTTTCTCAGCCAGCAGCTGGATCTCTTTGTTCTGTGGTGGAGCACCATACTGACCAAGCGGTTCGTTGTGCATCGAGAGCTGATCGGCCTCTCTGTCTTCCTCTCTGTCGTCGTCAACCCCGAAGAAAGGCGGGAAAAGACTATCCTTCATATTCTGACCCGGTTGACCACCCGCAACACCGAAACCAGCGGCATTGTTCACTATACCCACTGTTGTCCTCTTACCGCCGTCGCGAGAACCACCCAGCCCCTGGTTGGAGACACCATCCAAGTTCACACCACTGTTTGCCGCTGAAGCCCGCTCGAGCTTCTCAACCTTATCAGCTAGAGCCTTCTGACCAACCGCAAAACCTTGCATGATGTTGATCAGCTCGGTCATCTTGTCTTTTAGCTCGAGGATATCAGTATTCGGGAGATCCATTAGTCTAGGAGTATTGCGTCGCGTAAAGTATCTGTGAGGGCGTGTTGAATGCAAAGGTACAGCTCTGCGAGCACGAGCAATGATTCCTGAAACAATCAAGCACGTTAGCAACAGATACCTGCAAAATAAAACACAAGTTATTATGATTATGCATGAATGCAGTGTTTATCCACATGAGGAACACTTTGTCTCTCGATCCTGGCTTCATCGAGACAGATAATAATAACCCGGCAGCAATATTCTGACACTCGTCATTTGATTTCATCATACAGATCAGAGATATATGATTTAGCAAAATATCCCCAACCATGTGTATGTGCTGTGTGAGTGCATACAGGAAAGCAAATAAAGCTTGAAGATCAATCACTGAATGAAAATAACCATCACATAGCAAAATGCACAATAAGTGCCATAGTCATACATCAAATCAGATACAAATCTCCAGAATCGGGAAAGAAATACAAGCAAATGAATTCCGTCAACAAGCCTGACGGTAATCCACACAAACAAGAAAGCTAGCCTGATGAGGGTCCCACAGAAGGCCCTATCTCATCAACCATCTTCGCGAACTCTGCGGCGAACCTGAGCTCGGTATTCTCCTGCTGTAATCTCCCCACCTCCTTCTGGTGAATCTTCATCTGCCTGAAGTAATGATCTCTCTCGGCAATGTAATGATCTCTCTCGGTGATGATCTTTGCTTTCTCCGCTTCCCACTCTGCAGCAAGGACTCTGGCTCTGGCATCTCTCTGATCTTTCACGAGGATTTGCCTCCTCTTCTCATCTTCGATGACCCTTGAGCTCTGGCTAGCTTCTCCTTCGTGATGTCGTGCTCCTTTGTGGATGACGCTAAGGCTTGACTGATCTTCCCATATTAGACGGTATCCATCTCAAAGCGCTTTGCCTCCAATGCATGTCGCTTGTCTTGATCTTCCATCTTCACTCTAATCTCCTGATTAGCCATCTGAACCCGAGTAACACTCATCTCCAATTCAGCTTTCTCTGCGAGCAACTGATCTCTGGCTCTCTTCATCTCGAGGAATTCTTCCATACTGACAGAAGAACGCGGACCCTCAATCATAGGACACCAAGGATCACCCCCCGAAAATGGTAGATGTGTGATCTCAATCCTCTTCCGAAGCCAATCATCAAACAGAGGAAAATACCGGCTATTGACCTTGCCATAAGGAACCTTACCCTTTCTCTGAATGTCACGCCACTCATCCAATACTTGCCTCAGCTTGGCCTGATTGCCCTCAATCGGGAAGTAAAAGGACTCCTGAATCTCCCGACTGAGAGGAGGACCCTCCACAGCAAACCCCATCTGTCTCCTGAGAAGCACCGGGTTGTAATTGACGCAACCCTGAACTCCCACAAGAGGCACATTGGGAAGACTCCCACAACTGCATATGAAATCCCGTCCAGCCATACCATTATGAGTCCAAGCTATGTCAGCAGCCCGCAAACCCATCAACCTGAAGGACCACTTGACAGCAGGATCAAGATGAGCAAAAGCACCTCGGGAAGGCAAATACCCCATAAACCACCTGAACAGCAACTGAGCACAACACCTGATCAAACCCCCACGTCGCTTCTCGTTCCTGTTATGAACCGAGTAATAGACGTCTCCGATCAGAGTAGGAATAGGGTTTCTCTGTATGAACAATCTGATAGCATTATGGTCAACAAAGCTCTTCTGATTAGGAAACAGAATAATCCCATAAATGCCTACAGCGATCAGGGCACAAACCGTCTTCCAGTTACCCGCAGCAGCATATTCCTTGGCTTTAGCTTCCAAGAAACTCAAATGAAAACCAGGTAACTTGCCCTTTTCCTTCAAACCCTCTTTGACCATCTCTGGACTCAAATAAAGAGCACGGGAAATCCCAAGGATGTCAGGCTCCACCCTAGTAACATGGAAAGGAATCTGATCACGGATCTGCATACCCATGATGCTAGCATAATCCTCCATCAGAGGTCCCAACAAATAATCTGGAAACACAAAACATCTCAGCCCCGGGTCATAGAACTGGAGAAGAGTATGAATGGCGCTCCTGTCACTGTCTGTGAGTCTGAAAACCATCTTCAGAATACCACCGTATGACTCTCTGAACAACCCCACATGGTCGGGTGTAATCAATGCTATCATATCTCTCAACACACCAATCTCTGGGTCGAAGAAACTGTAGGCAACATCATGCTTCAAACCGGTCCTCATATCTGAGCAGAAAGTCTCTCAACCAGGATCTCGATCAAAAATGTCCCTGCATATGGATAAACATGTGTTAGATGCAGGTAAATGCAATGTTAATGATGCTGATGAATGAATGCAATGCATTGCCATCCTCCAAGTCATCTGATCATCTGTTGCACTGAGTCATAACCCTGACTTCTGAACTGATCACAACCATCTGAAGGAATATGTAACCACAAATCCGACTCAAGGGAGTTCCGAAATAAATGGAACTGAAAGATACACCATCATCATCATCATCATCACCAAACAATCTCTGATTAGATAACCACAATCCTCTGAATCGGCCCGGGGAATCCTGAAATAAACGGATCCCCACTGATAAATACTCGGACAACACTCCGGCGTCTCAGCAATGAACCGCCATAAATCCGACTTATAAATAGGACTCTGATCAACGGAACCAATAGTCACCATCAAAGTCGCCATCTGAACATGCATCTGAAAGAAATCACCCTCCCCTCACAGGTAAATTCTAATCAGGTCACCCTAAGGCGGATAATAGTCTCGACAATCTGGCAGAGATACTCAATGGGTTTGCCCTTTCGGGTGTGCCATTGTAGCTCCCTTAAGATCGTCTAAACCAAAGATCCGGGAAATGATCGGTCACCAGAGTCAATAGTTCAAAAAGATAACCCGACCAAAGTGGAATACTCCACTCGGAAGGACTCTCTCAGATGAACCTCGTCTGGCTTGTGGTACATCACATTGCCAAGCACATGTTAACCTAACATGAAAGAGGCAACATGAGACCACACTAGTCCTAGGTGTATACTCGGGCCTGGGTTTTAGCCCCACTTAGAACACCCACCCCAAACAGAGGAACCACCTGCACAGAGGACGGCAACATGATAGTATGATGCATGCAAATATTTATGCAAATATGTACACAGTCAGAATAATAAATGCAATAAATAAAGCGGCAGAAGCAACCTAAACTATTCTAGAACGCTAGGAGAGACTCGCTTAGGGAAGATGGACCAGCGCAGGTCAACATCTATGACTATCCCCAGCAGAGTCGCCAGCTGTCGCATCCGCGAAAAACAACCGGCGGGCTGAAACAAAACAACACAGAGCCGCCACCGTGCGTTATTTATCCCAAAGGAGGGAAAGGAAACGCTCAGAGTAAACCTGGAAAAAGCATGGTCTCGCGACCAAAGAGAAAGGGTACGGGAGTCAGTTACGCAAGGGGAAGGTATTAGCACCCCTCACGTCCGTCGTACTCGACGGGATCCACGCTCTAAAAGAAAGAAAAGGTTGCTAAACAAACATCACACACACACCCTGAATACAACGCAGGTGGGGTAAAAGAGGAGAGGGCTCGCTAGGACATCGCGTCCTATGCCTACGTATCTCGTCTGGAACGAGAATCAGAGCTGCCGTAGTTCGGCTCACGCACGCCAAACAAGACACACACAAACACGGGCAAACTTGGAACTCGAATGCCAACCGCTGGACTTACATCGGCTTCCGAACCAAACAAACACAATCAGGATACGGACAGCCAATCGCTGGGCTTACATCCATATCCTGACACACAAGAGGGTTAACAAGCAAACACACTCAAAAAAGAAAAAAAGTGCCCGGAGAGACCTCGCACGGTCTCCTGCCTACGTACCTCATCTGGTATGAGGATCAGGGCGACGTAGTTCCCCTGAAAGGGAAAGAAATTCTAACCAGATACAAAGGGAGACACACTACCAGGGAGGTGTACTCGAGCCTAGTGTTATCATGCATCATTGCCCTATGTTATGGTTTCTATCCTGACTTGCACAAGCAAGCTAATCCTATCCAGGAAGAAGCAAGCAAGCAAGCATAAACAAAACAAAGCAAACATTCACATTTAGCACACACTATATCCAGTCAAGTGAGGCTCAAACAAAGGGTTAGACTGCCGAAGCAAGTCCTCTGTACAGGGGTAGTTTTAGCTCTTAACCCTGACATTGAGAGTCAGGGTGAAGCTGATGAAAGGTGAGTGAAGATTAGACTTCACAGCTCTTATCCCTGGCCAAGGAGAGCTTTAGACAAAGGAGCGTGGGTTCAGAAAGTGGGAACCCTTCTACGCTCAAGACTCTGACACAACTGTACACTGTACAAGATCTTGGGTTAATGTCCCAATGCATCAACACAGTGGTGTGAGCAGAGGGACGACTCAACAAAATAGTGGGAGATAGATTGCATATCTCTTTGATCCACCAATTGCCTTAATCAAGGTCTTTACCTGCTTGGGGACAAAAATAAACAATCACAATCATCGCCTCTTAAGGAGGACTTCAGACAGGTGCCTGGCCAAGTAACAGGCCAGGTCTTCCAGACTACATGGAGAATAGAGATTCTACCTCAATTGGTTAACCAACCAAGCAGCAGCAAGCAAGTTCAAAAAGAACTAGAGCAACTAAAAGTACCTGAAATCAATCTAGCACAATTAGTATTCAGCTCAAACAGTCAAACAGCAAAGTTAACAGTTAATACAATGTACAAACAATGCCATGTGCAAAGCACAATCAACTCAATTGAGCCAAGCATCCTACAAAACACACAAGTTAGTTTACAACAAGTAACCAAACTCAATTTAATCAACTTGCATTTTCCTCCTTAAACCATTTGCATCTCAAACCTGAAACACAATTCAAAAGTGAGAAACAAGACCACTAGGCCAAGCCTAGGGTCTAAAGGAGATGAAAAAATCAAAAGAGCAAGTGAAAATTATCCAAAATCACAATCAAACAATTTAGAAACCAATGCAATTGGTCCCATGCTCATATCATCCACCATTATCATTTCATGAACAAAATAGCACAACATATGCAATTTGCAACCTCAAAAGACCAAACAGAATGATCATCATCAAAAGCATACCAAAACATTCCAATAAATCCCACAAACATTCAAGTCTAAACAGAACATATCCAATGAATATCATATCAAATTTCAGCTCATTTGGATCAAGGGAAGTAGGGCAATGAAATTCAAAAAGTTCAGACAAGTTCAAACAAGCCAACACATGGTATCAAAACAAGCACCAACCTCCATCAATCATAAAACAGTGACAACACATGATAAATGAATGGGATCAAAATCACAATGACCTATAATGTGTCTAGAATCACTCCACCAAATTTCACATTCATCCAATCAAGCATGAGAATTTCACAAATCAAATGGTAACATGTGTCACAAAACATCCACAAATGACCAAGCAGGGGAGAAAATTCCAATCAATTAGGAAATGCAAGCAATAATTCCAGAAAAAATCACATGCATCCCAACATACCAATGCTCAAACATGCAAAAAATTAGCTCAATTCAATGTCCCTAGGCATGGCAAATAAAATCATGAAGTTCACAATGCTTGGTGTGACACAAATTGTCACACCTCTAATCAAAAATTCATATCTCCTCAACCAGGTATCCAAAAATTACAAACTACTCATCAAAATCACCATCAAAGAGTCCAGAATAAGCACAAAAAATCTCATGAATTTATTTGGAAGCATCATCATTTCATGAGTGATATGGCATGGCATGTACAAAATGAACACATTCAATCAAACCCTAAGCATTTTATTTTTCCACATGTGCACAAAAATCACAAAAATCATCATTAAAATCTACACATCATAAGGAGCATCATGCAAAAAATCTCACAAAATTTGGATTAAAAACGAATTAGTTATGGTTTTTCTAAGTTGTGGATGAAAAATGAAATGGAAATTGAAAAAAGAAAATGAAATAAAGCAAATAATATGCAATAATGGCATAAGCGTAATTTTCCCCAGCGAGAGCAAAACGACGTCGCCTTCATTAATGTGCTGGCACGCTGTGAGTGGCTGGAGGGAGCGGTAAACAGAATTCAAACCAGGCCAATGCAAAATCAAGATCAAACACACTTTGAAGCTTGTTCTTCATCAAGAACACAAGCAGATTTCCAGAAATTCGTGATGAACAATTTCTCACCAAATGCAACAAACTATATATCATTAGAACCGTCTCTCAACCTAGATCAAAGATATGGAAAGCATTTGTCCTAACTCTAAGCATAGCAACGGGATCGAGCGAAAGAAGATTCATATCCAAACATTCAAATCACGATATCTCTCTCTACACTCAACCAAATCAAAAACCACGAGCATCATGATAATCTACATTGGAAGATCTACACAAACCACATAACAATTCATGCAATTAAGAATTTCGAAGAATTACCTCTTGAAGATGGCAGAAATCGATTCTTGTGTTTCCTCGTGCAAAACTCCAAAACAGATGAAGATTGAGGCTATGGAAGTTGATTGAAGTGATTAGGTTAGCTCGAAACAGCACCAGTTGCAAGAATTAGCAAAACACCATGGTAGATCAAGCTTTCCAACAGTCCAATTATTCAATGCCTTGCCACGATTTTGATGAAAACAGTTGTACACAAGCTTTGGTAGGGTGTGAATCAAACACGAATCATCCAAATTGATGAAGAATTCATGGAGAATTGATGAAAAATTTATGAAGAAATTTGGAGAATTTTGAGAGAAATGGAGGGAAAAGCAGTTAGATCCTTGAAGAATGTGATGTCATTAGCATTTTCTGTTATGATTAACATTATATACCAAGCTTAATCCACTTTGCTAATCACAATTACCAAAAATCAAGTGAATTAGTGCTAATGAGTTTTTAAGTGCAATGGCCAAAAAGTCCTTTTGCATTTTAGGCCAATATGACAGCAAATGACAGTCCACACAACTTCTAAATGGTATTTGTGAAGTGTTAGAAAAGGCCTTGTGTGCAAAATCCTTGTATTTCACAAAGTCACTTATTTTCCCACCAATTTTCAAAGTGATCACTTGAAAAATGACTTTTTGCCATGCTTATTTTTGATGAATTTTGACCATGCATCCTGAAAGTACATGTGAAATGGGGTTTGCTCAAAGAAAGATCACCCAAATTGGCCATTCCATGTAAAAGTTATGCCACTTTGATTTTAGGCATTTTTGGAAAATGATTGGATCATAACTTGTCAACCATACATGGGAAATTCAAGTTCTTGGACTTTTTGGAAAGGTGAGAGCAAGATCTACAACTTTCATGTTGAACAAAATTTCATTTGAAGCATTTTTGTACATGTAATTTTGAAGTGAAAAACTTTCCATTTTTGGAAACTTTCATTACAAGTCACTTTCTATTTTTGGAAACTTTCCATCTGATTTTATTTTCTTCATTCTTGATGTTTGAAATGTTAAATGAAACTTGTTTAAACATGAATGAAGTGTATCCAACTCTCTCCCACCTCCAAATCCATCAGTTCAAGCACAGTTGACCACAGTTGACTTTTCTGATTGATAGATGAATTTGGCTATGCATTGATCAAGTTGAGCCTCAAACTCCTGATGAAATGGCTCAATGATGAAACCCTAGCTTCCATAAGCTCAATACAATCATGTGATGATCCCCATATCCATTGTAGACCCCATCTCCTTGCCATGCCCTGATTGGCCCAATACAGATGATTCAATTGATTAGGATTGATTAGGGTTGACCAATGGTCAAAACCCTAATCTCAAAGTATCTGATCAAGCATGATGAATCCCTTGGATGATAACAAGACCATGATGATGATGATGTATCATAGCAACCAAGATCAAGCTCAATCTCCTTGAAGAATATGAAACCCTAATTTGGACTACCACCCTCAGATGATTAATGATCCAGTCCAATGAAAACCCTCAGGCTTGAATCTCAACCTCTTATCTTCTGACCAAGACTTGGAGGATGATTTGCTCAATGTAGCCATATGATATGCAATATGCTAATGACTAATGACCTACAAATGCAATGCAAATATGTTAAGCTAGTCCCAAGAGAGAAGGGCAAATTTTGAGGTGTTACAATAGGCAGTAGTGACAACTTTACAGGGCCTCCTCCAAATGCCTCTGCCTCAACATCCTGAGCAGCCTCACCATTCGGAGGTGGCACTGTCTCAGCAACATCAATAGTAGTAGGTGGCACTGGCGCAAAAGCATTAGCAATATTAGCAGTAGGAGGTGCCTCAGGTACCACCGATGAATCAGGTACCTCTAGTGCCTGAATAGGTGAAACCTGGCGTCTGCGTGGGGATGAAGGAAGTGATGCGTTTGTAGGTGAAACCTGTCTCCTACAGGAAGAATAAGATGGAGAAGCATGAGGATAAGCATGACCGTCATTAGTAGATGCCTCAGCATGGCCAGAGGGAATAGGAGCCCTCGAAACCCGACTTTTCTTCCGTTGTACTAATGCATGCTAAGCAACCCTCACGTGCCTCATTGTGTCGTGTCTATCAGCCATAATGCCTTAAAGATAAAGTAAACTAGACAATTACTGCAAGCAAGCAAGCAAGCAACATTACAAGCAAGAAAGTAAAAAAAACATTGAGAAAATTCCAGAGATTCATCTCCGATTACTGGGAAATTAAACGTTGAAAAATTCCGGAGATGCATCTCCGAAATTTTCTGCAACACAGACTGCATTAATGGCGCCAATGTACACATGCGATCACAAAAAATAAAATAATGTTTTGATCATATTTTTCAATGAACAAGCGTGTTTTACATTATGTCTAAATTATCATACATGCAATTTCTACTCATTTCTAACCTTAATAGTCAATTTCTACTCATTTACACAAAAACTCAAAAACTTTTCAAAACATCAAAAAACTTACAAGAAACTTTGCTTCAATGTTGGATGATGTTTCTGATGTTGATTGAAGTTTCCTTGAGTTTTGTTTTATGATTTTGGACTTGTTGTTGAGAAAACATTTGAGAGAGTTTTGAGTGGTTTTGAGAAATTTTAGAAATGAGAAAGGAGAAGGGTTCTGGCGCGATTTAAGCTTCAAAATATTCTGGTGAGGCATCTCCAAAATATGTTTGAAGATGCATCTCCAAAATATTTTAACGATAACCGAGACTTGGGTGCGTCCGGAGATGTATCTTCGAAATCTGGAGGCATTTAAGTATTTTTGTGTGGTGTCTAAGAAACATACATGGTGCATTAAAAAATTCTCTTACTTAATAATAAAATAAGAGAACATATTATGGCACCCTAGATGTTTCTAATGCACCACATGACTTTCCATAAATGCCCATTGATTATGGAGATGCATTTTTGGACACACTCAACAAAGACCATTCTGAGTTACGCCTTTTTTTGGTTTACTTTATTCCGGAGATGAATCTCTGGAATGATTCCGTAGTTACATCTTCGGAACCGCACCTTATTATCTTGTTTCGGAGATGCATCTCCGAAACTTGTCCTGAATCAGTTTCAAAACATAACACTAGAACATAATCTATTTTTTCATTGACAAAAATACAAATGTTGTCATGGGGGAGATAAAAAATGCATAAAGACAAAATATGAATAAAAAGTGAATGTATAGCACTTCATTTATATTGAGATACAATTACATATAATTATTTGTTCAATTACAAGAAATTAAAATGAATCGAAGCATATCTCGTCGGCTAAATCTACAGGTGGTACTCCCTTAGAATTTTGTGCATTTGATTCATTTATAATGTTATTCAATCTCTTGAACTCTTGCATTCTTTCATAAAATGATCTGACCAAGTCTTGACTTTTGTGACTGAATGAGCCGTTCACTTCGGTGATGTAACTGGTATAGGACATCCTAGTTTCAAGTAAACTTGAACAAAATGAATTGATTTTGAAAGCCACCTAATACACATGATATGATCGTTTAGATTTTAAGGTGGGGCGGTGCGCAATGGGAAAAAGGTTTCCGAAAAACCGTAGCGTGTCAGGTCAACACACACTCTATCATACACCCATGCTATTAGGTGACCCATTTCAGGGAAGCACAACCATTTTGCCTCTGGTGCCGGACCGCTCAAGCAAGGAAATAGAGACTCATAAACCGCATCAAATTTTTCTTTCTTTCTGTACAACTGTGTGCATGATTCTTTATGCGCCTTCAACTCTTGGATAAGTTGATGCCAGACAAGTGTATGACTATCTTCCCCTTTACCGAGTAAAGCTGAAACGGATCGGTAATCATAATTACCTTCCCCTATAATATTGATGATCTGATCGATATATTTGTGCATAAAAAACAGTATCTCGTTGATGAATGAAATCTTCGGTGGAAGCGGCGTCAGAGGTGGTTTGCTAATGTGAGCGCCTTTGACAACACTGTTTTGAGATTTTGGAGTCCGTGAGTCGGGAAAAAAATTGTAAACATGTTCAAAATATGAAGGAGACCGTATAGTCGATTTTTCATCCGGTGTAGGCTACATTTTCTTTGGAGCACATTTTGTTTTTATGGGTTGAGAGGGCAGTTTCATGTCGGTGGTTTTCAGATAGGCAATCTTCCTCAAATGATCTTTGATGTGGAGTTTCATGTTGTCACCGACTTTCAAATATCTCTCTTGTATTACTTCCCTTTCGGTCAAAATAGAGATATTTTATTTACCGTTATCCATGCATCCATCATCATCAAACCTAAGTCTTTTCCAATGAATGCAAACCTCGTCCATTCTTATTAGGTCACCAAGTTTCACCTTTTTAGAAATAACATAAGCACATGGAAGACCATATTTTTTCACGATTATGCATGCACACTTTGCACTATCGGAACCTACATTATCAGCTCGTTTAGCCTCGTGAAAAATATAGTTCAAACCCGCCCGAGAAATGTTACCAACCAATTGAGAATATAGAGTGTTGTCTTTAAATATGTGTTCCAAAACTGTGATGCTCCGACCAAATGTTGGTTGTATCTCATTATGCTGGTTTTGAATCATGTGTTTCACGGAGTCCTGGTCTCTACACAAATCCCTCTTACTATTTCTCAACCAATTTTTCAAAGTAGCATGGGTAAACTTAACTCTGTTAGTTGTTATGTTTCCAAGGTGTCTAACATCATCAGACCAAGCACAAACTATCTTCTCCTTCACCTGGTCAAGAATTGTGCTCTCAACATATTTCAACAAATCTGGATACTTTTCACACACTTTCCTGAAATGAATAATGGAATCGACATATAGTTCTTTTATGGAAGAATTTATTATACGATTCCACAAATCTATTATTTTTTCCACAACTACACCCGCCTTCACCATTTTTCCATCTCCGGGCTCTATCTGTTTCGTCCCTACCATAGGTTTAACCCGACTTCTCACATTCTTTGTTATGTGATACCTACAAAGTAATGCATAAGAAGAAGAAAATACCTTTGCAATCGGATTCATCAATGTGGTATCATGGTCGGTAACAATCGCTTTAGGCATCTCACATTATACATTCAACAGTGTCCAACACACCTCTAGTGCCCAAGTAAAGATGTCCTTTTTTTCACACTCAAGAAATGCAAAACCAACATAATAAGTCTTCTCAGTTGAGGTTACATCAGCCATCAAGTATCAGCACCGTAGGAAACATATTGAACAACTTTATGGAATCAGGATGAGTCCAAAAAATATCTCTAACAGTAACTTCATCATCACACGTTCGGTACCTAGACAAGTAACTGTTATCGTCCAACAGTTTCAAGAGTTGTTGTATCTGAGTTATATCCTTCATAAACGCCTTGTTAGTGAGGTACCGAATATTATACACTTGCTTGATATTTGATATATTTTTGGGTCGTTTTCGTTTCAATGTCGCAAGTATATTTTTCGGTTGAACAAGATTCAAGGTCATGTTAGTAACACATTCCCTCTCTTCCGGCTTGAGCCGACAAACACTAGGATGGCCAACTAATTTTAAATAGCAATCATGGTTATGCAAACCACATATCACATTAAATCTCCAATTTTTGTTTGCCAACATGTAACCACGAACCTTAAACGAACAATCAAATTTTCTTGTACTGGTGTCATCTCTAGTAACACATTCCCTCTCTTCCGGCTTGAGCCGACAGACACTAGGATGGCCACCTAATTTTAAATAGCAATCATGGTTATGCAAACCACATATCACATTAAATCTCCAATTTTTGTTTGCCAACATGTAACCACGAACCTTAAACGAACAATCAAATTTTCTTGTACTGGTGTCATCTCTTTTAAAATTCCGGAGATGAGTTCTATATTTCACGCTTCTTTCGCAAATCATTGTCACAAAGGTGCATCTTCTATCCGAACCATTATCGGACCTTCCGACAACCACACCAAATCCAAGTTTAGAGGCCTCCATACGAATCTATTGAAGCATTTGACCATGAGATTTAAACTCTTGCTTGTTTTTAAATTCGTTGCCAACATCTACCACCTTCACAATAACACCTTGAATATTCAGAGAGACAACCACACCTTGGACATTCGGAGAAATAATTTGTTTTGAGAAAATATCGAGGTACACCATATCTAATGAAATCAATTAAAACCAAAATAGAACATAAGTGTTACTACTGCTGCAAAATGACTTCAAAAATGAACACAGATAAATTCCGTAAATGCATTTCTGGACAAGTTCATATATGTTCTGGAGATACATTTTTGGACACGACGTAACTTTTTTCAGTAAAAATGGAAGATTAATGTAAGCAATGTAAAGGGAAAAGAAGAATTTTTACCTGAAATTCTATCTTCTTTTGCTCCCTATGATGCGATGAACCAAAAGGATGGAGATTTGAAGTGAAAAATGGATTGAGAATGAAGGGTTTTTCAGGTGAAGGGTTTGGTTGAAAACCAACTATGTCAACAATCACTACAACAAACAAGACCTTAGACAGCGCTTTTTTTAGCCTTAGACAGCGCTTTAAAGCGCCGTCTAAACCTCCGCTGCTAAAGGTTTAGACAACGCTTTTTTAAATCTTAAAAGCGCTGTCTAAGCCCCCCCCCCCCTTAGACAGCGCTTTGGCCAAAAGCGCTTTCTAAGACCCTCCTATTTTAATTTTTTTAGGTATACCTTAGACAGCGCTTTTCAAAAAGCGCTGTCTAAGCCCCCCCTTAGACAGCGCTTTTCAAAAAGCGCTGTCTAAGCCCCCCCTTAGATAGCGCTTTTGCCTAAAGCGCTTTCTAATCCCCCCCTTAGACAGCGCTTTTTACAAAAGCGCTGTCTAAGGTATACATATATGCCATTTTATATATGCCATTTTGGCCTTTTTTCTACCAATTTTTGGCCTTTTATCACATTTTATATATGCCATTTTGGCCTTTTTTCTACCAATTTTTGGCTAACAAATATATATATATACCAATTCAAACCAATTTTTTTTATATTAAATTCAAGATCAAGCAATTAAGATCCAAAGTAGAAATAGTTTTAAGTAAACCACATAGAACATTTCAAGTTTCTAGCCACTGCATCTGTCAACAGACATTTTCAGTAGTTGTGATGAAGTTAACTGACCTCATTGTAACACATGTAATTCAATACAGAACAATTAAGATTATATATTAAAAGTTTTAGATCAAACATCAAACACTGCAACTGTTTTATTTTCAAAATACATAGAAACTTTTAGCATAGAACTAGAAAGCTAGACATGACAATGTTGTTAAGCAGAAAGACCAGCTTCTTCGAGCAGCTGTTTCACCTTAGTGATGTAATCACTCATTGCTTCATCCTTGGATTTTCCTGCAAAATAAATAAATATAATTTTGACTGTTGCATTGAAACTATAGATTGACGATGTCTTAGTGTCGTGTTTGTGTCGGTATTTCATAGCACAAAAGCACCATAACAAAATATTCACACTTAAAACCGAAACTTATAACTTTTTCTACCTTCAACAGCCTTCCATGCATCCCATTTAGCTCTGTCTTTCTGGCTGAAAATCCCAGGACGAGCTGTAAATCATACACAAAATCATGAACAATCATAATCCATAAGCCTTATTGCCTAGGGCATTTCTGTATTAGCCTACTTGAGTTTATCTACCGACATAAACATTAGCGAAACTGTTTAGAAGATCTTATAGAAATAGCTTATGACATGTCCATAAGTTGTTTTCAACTTATAACGGTTTGTTCGGCCTTAAGCTTGTGCCGGCCCTAACCCTCCACTCGTTATTGCAGGAAGGTGACAGTGAGGATTCAAAAGTGGAAATATCGATTTGAAAATGACTTCTTAAATAAAAGAAAACTCACCGGTGGTAACAGGTCCAAGAGTGGCTTGCTTGTACAATCCATAAAGGATAAGCAAGTTTTCATTTGATGGACTCTCTTTTAGAGTCTTGACTTTCGCAGCATGCTCCTCAAAATCCTCCTGCATCACATTAACCAAGTGTGTAATGCTTGAAGTAATCATTTACTTATACTTATAAGCATAATATCAAGCACATGCAGAATTTTGATACTATTTCTATGAAAATGAAAAACATCACATGTTATGTTCATGTTCAGTACAGAGATCAGATTTAACATTCCTGCATAAAATTCAGCAAACAGTTTGAATCACATCATTTGAATAACAGGGTTTTTTCATACTGATAGCATTGAACAATTCCCAGTAATCGATTGCTAATAAAGAACTCCCCCAATTATAGTAAAAAGCAAACAAACCAGACCAGCAGGACTAGCATGCTTATCCCAAATCGTCACATTAATAGCCACCGTGAGAAACTTATTCACAACCCCAGTAACCGTAAAAGCAGTAGCCGAAACCGCTTTTCTCGCAGCAAATCCAAAGAAACTGAAAAGCAAACCAAACACACAAGACAAAGAAACCGCAAGAAACGCATTCATCTCAAACAAACTCCCGGTACTCGAATTAATCGCATTCGAAACCTCAAAATTCTCTCCAGTTAGAAACCAAAAGAAAGGAGCAATCATTAAAGACAAGACAATACTTTAATGATTCCTTGAGAAATACTAGGGGGACAAACTCTTTCTACTCAATTGAAGAGTATAGTTCCTATACTCTAAAAGTTTGGAAGTTCATAAAAAAAACTCAAAGCCAACAATACTTCATAACAATGGAGATTTCTTTCTTTAACAATGAATTATATCTCTTTTAAGAAAATATCATAATTATTTAAACTTGTTATATACCATAATCATCTAATGTAACTCAACCAAATGGAAGCAACAAAAGAGAATATCCAAATGAGTGCGACTTATCAAGTGAATATTTTGCATCCTTACACATTAATGATTCACTATCACATGAAAAAATTAGGTGAGTAACATTGAAGCCCTACTCAATCTGCTCATAGTATCTACAACTACTCTGGCTTGGTCCCCCTAGTCCTAGTTAGTTAGTTGTATATAGTTTTAATAAAAAAAATGGTAAATATTGCGCAGTTCAATAAAAAAACATGATAATATACCTTAGACTCTTCTCCAGGCGCTTGAAACCAACATTAACAACTCTGCCCTTAAACTGATAGATGCAAACCACAGCTATGTCATGTAGCATTTGAACAATCCCCAAGGCTGATGTAGAATCCAAACTAATAGAAGAGAAGGATTGATTATGATCTCATTGCCAATACAAACTCTTTCCTCTCTCCACCAGACACTCCTTGACACATGTTCTCATACAATTAAGAATACAAACATATTTGTCAGTATATTAAACTCTATTATGTTGTTTTCGAGCATGACATTGATTATGACTAATTGAGACTCTAGTGGAAGCATGAATGTACCTCTCCAAGCCTAGCTCATAGATACCATATGTGAACAAGCTGCATATGTCAATGTTTCTTTTACAGTTAGGTGAGGAAACATAACATCATTCTTCACTTGTCAGTATATTAACATTCAGAAGCAGTGTTGCATAGAAAATCGTCAAAAGAAACCTACCTGCTTTTTAAGAACTTGGAATATGGTTGATCATTGTAAGTAACAGATCCGCCAATTATTGGTCGAAAGAAACCTACCTGCTTTGCATATGAGAGTTCATTTTTACCGGATACGGTTGAATTTTGCAAACGGTTCACTATATGCCTTTGGCGCAGCTTTTCCTGCTGTTGCTGGGTTTCCAAAGACATTCCAAAACCTGAGAGTCTCATCTGCGGCTGCAGATGCCACAGTACACCCATCCGGGCTCTGTGTCATGTACAGCACTCTCGAGGTGTGACCGTTGAGTTCTGCCATCTTCACCATTGAAGGATACTTCCAAAGGGTGAGCTGGTTTTTAGTGAACCCATGTGAGCTAAGAAGCTCGCGCTCATTCTTGTTCCAGAGCAGAGAACAAACTTGTGATCCTGTATCGAAAGAATTCAGTCTCGCACCTGTGTGTGTTCCACAGTTTAATGCAATGATCACCCCCACCTCCACCAGATGCCAATAGGTTACCCTGAAAAGGACACCAAGCTAGTGCCTTCACAGCAGCTGTGTGTTCCTCAAACCTATGAAGCCAATTAGTAGGTGAATTTGAGGAAACCACAGACCTATCCCATATGTGAACAACATTATCGTTTCCACCACTCGCCAATTGATGTCCTGAGGATGACCACTTGAGCCCACAAACTTCCTGGTTGTGTCCTCTGTACGTTTCAACAATGTGAGATCTCACTCTAACATCATTGTTTACTATTTTACCATCCATTCCTCCTGTTGTCAGAATGTGACTGTTCCAAGCCAGTGAACCCACTCTTGTTCTATGTCCACCCTTTAGTGTCCTTAGCTACAGCAACCAAAATGAAACCATACAAATATGAGACTTGAGAACAATTTTAAGTTTAAAACAATACAAAGAATGGTTTAAATAAAACAGGACAAATTCTGTTCAGAACCAAAAACATATTTTGCCCTAAGAAATTTGCATCTAGTATGATGAATAAACAACAATAAAAGCATCATAAGAACAATGCCTAATGATTTATATGATAACTACCTGTTCAGAACCAAAAACATATTTTGCCTTAAGCAATTTGCATCTATAGTGTGATGAATAAACAACAATAACAGCACCATAAGAACAAGGCCTAATGAGTTATATGATAATTACCTGTTCAGAACCAAAAGCATATTTTGCCCTAAGCAATTTGCATCTATAGTATGATGAATAAACAACACAAAGAGCACCATAAGAACAAGGCCTAATGATTTATAAGATATTTACCTGTTTAGAAGCACTGGTATCCCATATCTGGACATGAGAATTGTTCAAACCAATGGCTAAATGGCGACCATCTTGGGCCCAGTTAACACTTGTGACAGGACCATATTCCTCATCCACAGTGACAAGTTCTGAAGTGGAACTATCTGAAGCATTCCAAAGATAAACTGTATTTTCAAGGGCAATACTAAGGACATTATCGCTACCCCAATCTAGTAAATTCAAGTAAAAATCATCCAAGATATCAGGGGCATCCAAGGTCCTCTCAGAAGTCTGCAAAAACATTTTTACAAACACATTACAGACATGCCAAAATTGAAAAATGGAAAGACTTAAACAAATTTGATTATTGAATATAGAAAACGCAAGACTTTGAAACAACTAACCTGAGGAATACATCGTTTGGGTTTGGATAATTTGGATTGAGGAGGAGGCGAAAGAATTTCCCTAGGTACGAGTTCAACCGGTGTCGGAGGCTTATTCTTGAAAGCCAATATTCGAGTTCCGTCATTGATGTTAACGGCTTCTGCGAGTTTTTTCTGGTATGGTGTAATCACCTCTGGATTTTCTTTTCCCTTTGTACCCTCTGTCAGCATGTAATGAGCATAACCAAAATCCATTGTTGATCTATTTGGAATAAACCTATCCAACTGTTACAAAAAATAAACCCTAAATTGAGAAATTCCGAATCGATAAAATCAAATCAAACTAAAATTAAATTTTAAAAAATCATTATAAATCAATAAAAAGAGTAAAAGTGAGAGAAATCGCTTACATTATCCTGATCCTGCGAAGAATTTTTCTGATGAAGGAAGCGTTCTTGGAAAGGGACACGGGAATCGGTCTTTGAAAAAGGCCTCCACCATCCTGAATCCATTATCAAAGAAACCTGCAAGAAGAAAGAGAGATTCAGAGAAGTGAGAGAAAAGAATGGAAAATAAACGAAGAAATGATGATAATAATGAAAAGAATGGAAAATAAACGAAGAATGTAAAAGTCTTTTAATTTTTTTTTTAATTGAAAGACTTTAAACAGCGCTTTCTCAAAAGCGCTGACTAAGGTCTATATTTAAAAGCGCTTTCATTATTTTTTTAGAACATTTTCCGTGTTTTATTTTTATCTTAACCTTAGACAGCGCTTTCTTTTAAAAGCGTTGTCTAAGATGCGCTGTTAAAAAACCTTTTTGGCGTAGTGAATGGTTGTGTAATCATGCAGCTGGTTCTTTTATCACATATTTCCGGAGATGCATCTCCGGAAATATCTGACATGCAAAGGTGATGTAAATTTCAAAATGTCGTCCATAATTTCGGAGATACATCTCTGGAATATCTACTGAACTGTTAAATAATTAAGATCTTTCTTAAAATGTTCCAGAGATGCATCTTCGGAATAAATATTATCCAACCTATAGGGCACCTCTCATAATGACCTACTTGAGTGTGCAAGAGATGCGTCCGGAGATGCATCTTCGGAAACAGGGGGGCATTTGTGGAAATTTACGTGGTGCAGTAGAAAGATCTAGGGCGTTTTAAAAATTCTCTAAAATAATAAAAACATTTAACTTGACATCCCCCAATTAAACCTGACACCCCCATACTTTCATATTGTCAAAATTGTCCCTGGTGAAAACTTGAATCAAATTTACGTTTAAAATTTCCCGTAGGCAAAATGAAATTTCCAGTACATTTAATTTTTGTACGTACAAAATGAATTTTCACAACCTGAAATTTCAAAAATTTTGATAAAAAACCAAATGTGTATAACTATCGAAAATTCTAAAATTTCCGATAAACCAAAAGGGATTTTATACCGGAAAATTTCCGATAAAATACTAAGCCGTAATACCGAAAATTTTGGAATTTCCAGTACAAAATCCCGGAAATTTTAGAATTTAGGATAAAAAAAACTTGTTGTTTTTGAAATTTCCGATAGTTGATTCAAAATTTCCATTATCTCCCCAAATTTTTTAAAATTTGCTTCAATACCGTAAATTTCGGAAATTGATGAAGTAATTGTGCAAAGATAATGTCTTTCATAAGCCCAATAGATTTCTTAAAACTGAAAACTCAACAGCAGCAACGGTTAACTTTTCAACCAAGCCAACCAGTCCATCCTTGGAAGAGATTATTTTCATGTTCTACACACAAAGTTACTGAGAACGAATTCAAGCAAATCAAACATGCCTAGAAAACACCGTTCATCATCATCTGAATCTGCTTCGTATTATCCCGCCACGGTTTCCAAACCCAAATATCCAAATAGAATTCCAAAACAAAATGCATTGGAAGAAGAAGACGACGATGACAATAGTAATTATAGTGATGCAGACGCTGTTGATTTTGAATACAACAATGAATCTAAGGAAGAAGATGATCACCAACAGTTTGAATATGAAATAGAAAAATATGAAGAAGACAATGATGATGATGATGGCGATGATGCCGTTTCTGAATCTAATCCACTGCTTGGTGATCCATCCTTTTTGAAAGAAGCTCACAGTAGTGATGTTATAGAAAGCCCTTCAAATTCTTCTTCTAATATCCTTATTCCACCACAAACCATGAATGCATCTTCATACATAAAAGTCGCTCCTTTGCCCATTTTTCGTGGCACTCTAAACGAATCCCCAATAACCCATTTGAGTCGTTTCAACAAAGTATGCAGAGCAAACAACACATCCTCCATTGAAAAGCAAAAGAGTATCTTCCCCATCACACTTGAAGAAGAATCCGCATTATGGTACGACCTCAACATCTAGCCTTACTACATTTCTCTTTCATGGGAGGAAATCAAGTTGTCGTTTTTGCAAGCATATTACGAAATTGAACCCGTTGAGGAGTTAACGTCGGAGCTTATGAGAATTCATCAAGGTGAGAAGGAACGTGTTGGATTCTACTTTCTGCGACTTCAATGGATTTTGGAGCGGTGGCCAGAACATGGGTTAGAAGATGATGTTATCAAAGGGGTATTTGTGAATGGATTGAAGGAAGAGTTCCGTGATTGGGTTCTCATGCAAAAACGGAATTCTTTGAATGATGCATTGAGATTTGCCTTTGATTTTAGGCATGTGAGAAGGATCAGGGGAAAGAAGGAAATGGTTTTTACTTGTGGGTTTTGTGAGGGGCCGCATGAAGAGAGTAGTTGTGTGGTTAGGGAAAGGATGAGAGAATTATGGAGACAGAGTGGGAAGAAAGAGGGCAGTGATAAGGCTGCTAAGGATCTTTTGAGGTAGTTTTCTATGGGAGAAAGTAGTGGTATGGGGAAGATTGAAATGAATGAGGGTGAAAAGTCTTTGGTGGTGGGGAGAATGAAAAAAAGTATTTATGGTTAAATGATGGTATTTCAATAGGTTTGTTAATGTACAACAATCTTTACATTATATGGTGTAAATGGATTCTGATTTGGATTGTTGTTCAGTTCATTATCTCCCTTTCTATTGTTTTTGTTTCTTGTTGATTGGCCACAGCTCCTAGCAGGAGAATGAAAATAAACTTCATTTCTACCATATTGTATGGCCTATTACATCCCTAAGTTTTACCTCTTGCCGGTGGAGAATTTTGTTCAGGAGTATTCTTTTATATATTTCTTCTTCTAAGGAACATTGATGCAGCTTCATATGGAGACTGCTATTTTGAAGATCAGTTCTTGGATTACCAATTATGTTGCCTAAATTAGGAAAATACACATTATTACTACTTCAGTCCAACAGGGTGAACCTGTTATTGAATCATTTGTGGCAGTAATGCATTATGTGCAAGCAAAGTCGGCCATAAGAGGCTATCTTTTATTAGCAAGTACAACAAACAGAAAAATCAGAACAATCCTTATATTTATCATCTTAGTGAAAGGATTCACAGTAAAATCACTAGGCATTTAATTCTAATAAGGTAAATCCTGGGGAATAATATCCTGATTCTCTAACTCACCAAACATGTATAGTACTGATATACTATGAAGCATTAGATTCACTCTCTCTTTACATCTTCATAATCCAATTCTAACATTGGTTAAAAGAGACTATAACTATAAGAGAGAAAAACAAAAGAATGATAGTCATTTTTTCAGCATGAAGCGAGGGAAGCAGAATCCACAATTGAAGTGGAAGAGTGAAGAGCATGAATATCGCTCCTCTTTCGCCTTGGCATCATTTTCATAACTTCTGGCCTACGTTTTAAAGTTTCAGGGATAATACCACCGGTTTCATCTCTTATAGTCTGGTGATTGTAGCTTTGCGACCGCGAGTGATTCACAACTCCAAGATTCTGATCAGAGGAAGCAGGACACAGTCTCTGATCATTGCAGCGGCCGAATTTCTGGATAGAGGTGACACAACACTCTTGCCAGTTGAGATCAGCGAGATCTGCAATTGCCTCCTCCACAGTCAAATCAGCAAACGCAGAAACACTCTCTGAGAGCGTCGATCGCGGTAGATCAAGCAGATCTAGCGTGTCCACAGCATCCATCAACACTTTCTGCAAATTAGATCCAAAGCAGATTTTGCAAATTTCTAAAAAGGAAACTATTCATGGAAGATTCACATAGCAACAGCAACATTGTTCAACTATATAGAGATGCAAAACTAAGTAGTACAGATATGCTAAACAGAGAGAATTCATACCTTTGGAGCATGGTGAATTTTCTTGAAGCCGTGAATACGGATGACCTGATGCAGTTGTAAGAAGTAAAAGAGATGAAGAATATGAGTATTGAAAATTAGGTTTGAATTGGTGTGAATAGAAGAACTGGAACCTGATTGAGTTGATTCATGGTGAGATCAATGGCGTGACGAGAGTGAAGGAGATGAATGTAATCGTCAAGGCAGAGCTTATCGTTCTTGAGTGGTCGTTTCTTTGAGGAGATTGTGTGTGCTGCTACCATTTCCGTTCCAGTTGGTAATTCTTCTGCTGCCATTGTTGCAATCTCAATTCAAACTCAAAATGTATGGAGGGAACCGCCTTTTATACTCAGCGCGCTATTTCACAAGTTTGTTACCGGTGCGTTTATTTTGGAATAAGAAACTGTGCTAAATTTTAATTAAGTACACATTTCTTATAAAGAGTAAATATGAAACTTTGATAATATTCTATTTTGATGTCAAGGAGATCTTCCCTCACACTTACTCTTATCATATACTTTTATGCTTAATATTAACATTTATAGTACTAAATTAAATAATATAATTGCTTTCATTAGGTTAGTTAATAGACTATAATAGTTTTAACCTATTATAACATGATTTCCATTTTATTTTATTTTATTTATTAAAAATATTTTATGCATAATCTTTTTTCTCTTCATAATATAGGCATTTTTTAGTAGAAAATAATAATATTTGAAACTGACATAAATGTGAGCATTTCTTAAACTAAAATTTGAATGTTGATATGTGTCTTAAAAATCTAAACATATTATACTATATCAACTCATGTTTCTCTAATAACAACATCTATGATAAATCTAAAGCTAATAAGTATATAAATATTTGAATTTTCTCTTTTTATCAAAATAAATAAATATGTTAAGTTGGATATATTATTTATCAAACTAAAATAAATTTGCCTGCAAATACATTTCACTTAATGTGTATCAATCAAGAGAATTAAATACATGAAAAGTATAATTTATAAAAAGTTATTTTCTAATTATATGGGAAGAAAAATACTTGTGAGAGTCTTTCAACATATTATAAAATTTAAATATATAAAAGAAAACCGTTGGCAATATTGAGAACTTGAGATAAAAACAAGGTTAATAGTATTTTTCCCTTGCTATATAGGCGATTTTCGGTTTTTTTCTCTGAATATTTTTTAACCAACCTTGCTAATTGAAGATTCTGTTTGTTTAAGCCTTTTTGTGAGAAGATCCACCCAAGGTTTTTAGGTGGCGCTTGGTGGCAAATATGTTTTTGTTTTCTAATTTTTTTAGTGACACATGGAACTAAAAATGCCACGTATGTAATCCAATCACATATAGAACATCAAAAAACACAAATGGTTCTCACCCTTTTCGACCTCCATTTTGCCCTAAAAAAGTAACTCCATTGAAGATAAGGCTTGGTGTGTGTTAGAGAAGATGAGTCGTTGCGAAATATGGATAGGAAGCAGTCTACATTGGTTTAAGGTAAGTTCATTCCATCATATTTTATCGTTTTTGCTTCGTTCATTCAACCACGCCAACGAGTATGATGCATGTTTTTCTGTAACATAGGATGTTCAGTGTTTTACAAGGGTGGGATTCAAACCACTGTGTATGAACAAAATATTAAAAAATTGGATGTTTCTGAGATGTTGAAAGTGGTTCATGACTGGGGTTACGAAATAATCAAGTTTAGGGTATGGGTAAAACTTGAAGGTGTAGATTATTCATTTTTCGAAATTAACAAGGATGACTATGCTGATGAAGTTGTTTGCTATGCAGTTGGAAACAATATTGAAAGGCATTTATATGTTGAGCATAATGTGAAGGACATTAGCATCAAGGTTGTTGAGCCTCGTAACATTGATCTGGCCGAAGGGATTGATGTAGAATCTGAAGTAGAAGAAAATGATGATGTTGCAAGGAAGGTTGGGCTTGATGATAGTGATGATGAGAGAACTATTGCATTGGATAATGGATTTGAAGTCATTGAGGTTGATAGGCCAAAAGAAGGTGCTTCCAGAATTGAAAATAATGGCAAGTCATATAGATTTAGGATGTGTGCCTCTAAGTTTCATATTAAGAAATCAACCCCAAAGAAGAAGTTGAAATTTATTGCACCACCATGGTTAGGCAAAGATCACAAAACCAAGGATTCTCAAAGAATGGCTGATGGAGATTTACCAGTATGAGAGTGATGAATTGGTTAGCTCTGACCCAAATGCTTATGAAGATGAAAAATGTCAAGATACGAAAATTTTAGGAAGGAGCAGTTAGGTAAGGATTGTGAGTTTAAGTTGGCATGGAATTTAATTCCCTAATTGATTTCAAGGATGCATGATATAGTGTTCAGTATCAAATGGAAGGGAAATTACATTTGTCAATAATGAAAGTAATAGGGTAAGGGTAGAATGCAAGGGAAAATGTGAATTTTGGCTCTTTTCTCTAAAGTAGGTGACAGTCTAACTTTTCAAATAAAAACTTAGGTGAGCACTCACACTTGTGCTAGGGTTTTGAACAACAGAACTACAAAGTCCAAGTGGGTTGCAAAGGTTGTGGTTAATTAGATGCAAACTTGTGAAAATGTTAGAATTGTTGACATAATTTAAGACATGAGGAATACTTGCTCAATTGGGATTACACCAAGTAGAGCATGGAAGGCCAAGGAAATTGCAAAGGTAATTGTTGAAGGAGATGCATCTAGACGATATGAATTGATTTAGAGGTATGCATCTGAGATGAAAAAAGTGTGTGTTGGGAATACTACGAAGATTAATGTAGATAGACCCAATCCTTCAATTCAACCAAGATTTGGATCCTTCAACTTTTGCTTTGATGGATGAAAATGAGGTTTCAACAATGGATGTAGACCATTTATAGGTGTTGATTGTTGTCACTTGAAGACAACTTATGGTGGACAATTGTTAATAGTTGCGGGAAGGGACCCAAATGACCAATATTTTCCATTGGCATTTGGGGTAGTTGAAATAGAAACCAAAGAAAGTTGGAGATGGTTTTTACAACTGTTAATGAAGGTGAAGGTGGTTCAAGATTGAGTAGAGTTGGTGTGACATACAAGTGCACCAAATGTGATAAGATGGGTCATACCTCAAGAAAGTGCAAGGAAACAGTTCATAATCCAGAAGCTTTGAAAAGAAATGTACCAATTCACTTGGTTATGTTGTTAGTGTATATTATGTACTTAGATCAATTGATTTGTTATGTTACACTGTAGAGAAAGACTCCTAGACACTATGCAAAGAAAGAAAAAAGTGATCCTGCAACCGAGACATAACCTGCAGATGGTGCTCCTGCTCCTACAACTGACACCCAACCTGCAGATGGTGATCCTACAACTGACAACCAACCTGCAGATGATGATCATGCAACTGAGAGACAACCTAATGTTGATGTTGATGACATATTTTACAATGAATTTGGTACTCAACCTGCAACTGAGACACAACCTTCTACAACTTCTAAACCTGTTGGAAATACCTAACCTACTACAACTTTTAAATCTGCTGAAAAGGCTAAACCTAATGCAAAGTCTCTACATGTGAAGAAAAATCGTAAAAAGAAGGTTAACTCTCCTCTATACATGAGAATAAGTGACATGTTGAGAACATTGAAGACCAACGCAATTAAAGGTCTAGGAGCATCCAATAATGAACCATTCATGATCCCTGAGGATTAGGAGGGCACATTGACACAAGAACCAACTGTGGTGGCACCAGACCCTAGGCCAGGGACATGTTTCAAGGCATTGAGATCATGGAATGATATTTCTAGGAGATTTTCACAATGATATGTCCATGTCAATTCCATATTGTGTGTTTTTTCGTAATGTTTGACAGTTCTATTGTATGGTTTAACTTTCATTTTGGCAGTTGCACCATGTGTGATTTTTTGTAATGTTTGACAGTTCCATTACAGGATTTATGTTTCATTTTGACATTTGCATATTGTATGCCTTTTGGTAATGTTTGTAATGACATTTTCACATTAAAGGGATTATTCTAATGACTTGTTTTCCCATTATAACTGTTGCATATTACTTTATGTCTCAAATAACAGTCTCATTCATTCATTAAACCAAACATTACAATTACGAGGAAATTGAAATGCTCTCATACCAAAGTTACACTGCAATTGATACATTATATACCTAATGAACAATTACATCATATTGAAGACAATAACAAACAACATCCATGAAATAATCATGGCAACAATCAACCAATAACTTTTTTCCTTTCATTTTGTAACATCTTCTTTATTTTTTTCAAGTTTTCTTGTGCATTAATCTTTTTCATACTCCTTCCCAAATTCATTTCCAAACTCCTTGCCAAACTCTCTCATATAACTAAACATATATTCATAGTGGTTGCAATCAACCTCTAAAATTTTGTCAACTTCCTTATTTCCAAATTTCCAATCCATTTGATCAAGTTCATCATCCTATATAAACATATCATAACGTATATTAGCTTACAATTACAAACAAATGATAACTTCGGATTTGGGGAATAATGACTTTTGTTTAATAGACTGTAACATACAATTTCAATTTTTTTCCCTTTTTCCAATTCATGCATCTCCAAAACTTGCTCTTAGGATTTTCCGTCGTATTCGATACCCAAACCTTCATGAATACTATACGACAACATCTTGGTATTTGACTTCCATTCGAAGTACAAATTGAGGAATTTCACCTACCTATCGTTTGGAAACCCTAATTCAACTTCTTCATGTTTCATGGGTAGCTTATTGACAAATGAAGGAAATGGATTGTTGTGGTTGAAGAAGAATATGCATTTCATATGGATGGAAGAAAAAGGTGTTATCGTGAAGAACGAATGGAAGAAGAAGAATGAGTGGAAGATGATGATGATTGTGAACCAATTAAATAAATCAAAATTGGATATTTTTTCTGACGAGGCATTATTAAGTCCATGTGTCAATGAAAAAAATTGAAAATAAAAATATATTGGCCACCAAGCTTGTCACATAAGATCCTTTAGTGGATCTTTTCACTAAAAGGTTTAAACAAACAAAATATTCAATTGGTAAGGTTGGTTTCACACAAAAAAAATACACGGGGGAAAATCAGAAGTCACCTATATGGCAGGGGAAATGCTAATAACCCTAAAAAGTAATGGTATAAAAGAAACAATGTGATATTATTCTACTATAAACATTGATATTGCTCCTCAAGTTGGACTATGGGTGGAATATAAATCCAACTTGGACAATATAGTAAAAAAGGCTGGAAAATGCCAGGGCTTGGTAAAAACATTAACTAGTTGAGAGATGCTTGGTACAAGGAGTAAGTGGATGAGCTTAGATTGAAGCTTCTCGCAAATAACGTGACAATCCATCTTATTGTGTTTACTTCTCTCATGGAAAGTGGGATTATGGGCCAAGTAAATGGCAAATCTGCTGTCACAATGAACAGAAGCTGGAACATGAAAATCAATTATAAAATCTTTGAACAAATATTATAACCATTAAATTTCACAAGTCAAAGAAGCCAAGACCATGTATTCATTGGAAGATCTTGAGACATTATTTTACTTCTTTGATTTCCAAGAGATCGGTGAAGAGCCAAGAAGCATACAAAAGCATGTGATAGACTTTCTTGTTTCAAAGCATCATGCCCAGTCTGAATCAGCAAAGCCAGACAATTTCAGTGAACTAGAAGAAGGGAAGAAGATACCTTTTGTAGGGGAAGATTTGAGGTACTTTAGAATGCGTGTGATAGCTTCATAATGATGAATAAGTGGTTTTGATACAAACTAACCCAGGTACTACACTGAGAAGGAAATATCATGCCTAGTATTTGTCAAATAGAGAAGCCTCTAAATGAGTCTTATATAAGAGGAAGGATCTCCCAAACGTAATCCTTCACTGCCAGACAAATTTGGTAGTAGGATTAAAAGGAATGTAGAAGGCTTAGTAGCCAAGAAACTCGTGTCTTCCAACAATTCAAAAGTATTTTTTTTATTAACAAAAATACCACTATCAGATCTAGCAATCTATAGACCTAAAAAGTATCTCAGTTTGCCTAGGTCTTTAATTCTAAATTTCAGGTCCAAATACTTTTTAACATATTGGATTTTATGAGAATAACTTCCAGCTAATACTATTTCGTCAACAGTAAAACGATCATTAGTGGATTTTATGTAGAGAGATTGATCATATTGAGTATGCATGTATCCTAAAGATATTAAGGAAGCATAGAGTTTATGTTACCATTATCGACTAGCTTGTTTCAAGCCATATATTGATGAGATACTCAGGGGGTAGACATGTAAACCTCCTCAGTTAAATCCTCATGAAGAAATGCTTTGTTGACATCCAATTGTTCAAGATGTCAACCCTTAACAAAGACTAAAGCCAATAAAACTCTAATTGTAGGGATTTTAGCAACCGGAAAAAAAGTATCAAAATAATACACTCTTTCCATTTGTCATTTTGGAACTAGTTGAGATTTATACCACTCAATTGAAGAAATGCTTCTTTATTATTGTTTTATTGCTTTTGTGTTATCAACTTGCTACTTCATGTTATTAGATTTAATTATTAGATTTAATTCATATTTAAGTTTGTTAGATATTAGATTTAAATATTAGATTTGATTCATATTTAAGTTTGTTAGATATTAGATTTAAATATTAGATTTGATTCATATTTAAGTTTGTTAGAGGCTTATAAATAGGGTGTCAATCATTGTAACTTTTAATCCTTTTTGTAGCCATCATTCTCTGAATAAGAATATTTCCATTCATCATATATTCTACATTTGCACCAACAATTGGTATCTAGAGCTCCGGTTCAGATTCATTGGGAAACACGGGAAACACGAGTGAACGTGAGGTCTTGTGTGTTTGATTTTGATTCTTAGATTCGTGTTGAATCTTGAACAAAATCTGATCAGAATTTTAATTCTGTGGGTTGGGAAACACTGTGTGAGAAATCTGAGTGTATTGTGCAAGGTAGAAAGATGAACGGAAACGGCAACATGAACACCAAACTTCCAGTATTTGACGGTAAAAACTGGAATCGTTGGATGATCCAAATGCGTGTACTGTTCGGTGCTCAAGATGTTCTAGATCTTGTCACTGATGGTTATGTTCCGGTAGCAGCAGATGCGACGGATGAACAGAAAAACGCACAGAAGGAAGTAAGGAAGAAGGATCAGAAAGCATTGTTCTTCATTCATCAATGTGTTGATGTAAATGTGTTTGAGAAGATTGCAGATTCAACGACAGCAAAGGCTGCGTGGGACACACTGGTTAGATGTTATGGTGGTGACGCATCAGTAAAGAAGGTGAAGCTTCAGTCCTTGAGAAAGCAATATGAGAATCTCAACATGAAGAATAATGAGAAAGTTTCTGAATACATCTCCAGAGTGATTCTGATCACTAATGAGATGAAAGCGTGTGGAGAAACTCTTTCTGAAGAAACAATCATGGAGAAGGTATTGAGATCCCTTACCTCTCAATTTGATTACATTGTGGTAGCAATAGAACATTCCAAAGATCTGAGCACCATGAGAATTGAAGAGCTGCAGAGCAGTCTAGAAGCGCAAGAGTTGCGTTTAACTGAGAGAACTTCTGAAAGGGAAGTAGAGCAGCAGGCTCTGAAAGCAACTTCTGATAGGAGGTATCAGAAGCAGTCAGAAGCCAGGAGAAGATCTGATGGTGGTCAGAAGTCAGAAAGCTCAACCTCTGATAGACAAAAGAATGTTCAGAAGGGAAAAGAGAAGTATGACAAGAAGAAAATCCAATGTTACTGCTGTAAGAAGTTTGGTCACTTTGCTAGAGACTGTTGGTCAAACAAGGAGAGAAAATCAGAAGAAGCAAATATAGCCAGAAGTTCTGATGACGAATCTGTGCTATTGATGGCCTCTGAATCTGATAATATGGATCTGATAGACTGGTGGTATATGGACACTGGCTGCTCAAATCATCTTACTGGAAACAAGAAATGGCTGGTTGACTTTGACTCTGAAAAGAGGACAAAGATCAGATGTGCTGATGACAAATATCTTAATGCAGAAGGTATGGGAAATGTCAGAGTGACTCTGAACAATGGGAAAACAGCATTGATTCAGAACGTGTGGTATGTACCTGGCATCAGAAGCAATCTGATGAGTGTGGGACAATTAATTGAGAAAGGTTTTTCAGTTACCATGAAGGACAATCTTCTGAAGCTGTATGACTGCAATCAGAAGTTGATTATGGAGTCAGAACAGGGAAGGAATAGAACATTCAAGGTGAATGTCAGAACTGCAGACTCAGAATGTCTTAGTGCAACAAGTGCTGAGAAGGAGAGTGAGCTGTGGCACAGAAGATTTGGTCATTTGAATTTCAGAAGCTTAAAACATCTGAATTCAAAGAAGTTGGTACATGGAATTCCTGCAATTAAGAAGCCTGAAAAGTCATGCAAAGTTTGTATGGAAGGAAAACAACCACGATTGCCATTTGCGTCAGAAACTGCTCCAAGAGCAAAACATGCCTTGGGAGTTGTACATTCTGATGTGTGTGGTCCATTTCCAGTAGCATCGATGGGAGGGAATAAATACTTTGTGTTATTTGTTGATGAATTCACAAGAATGACATGGGTATCCCTTATTAAGTTCAAACACGAGGTGTTTGATGAATTCAAGAAGTTCAGAATGAAGGCTGAGAATCAGAGTGGTCAGAAGTTGAAGATTCTTAGAACTGACGGTGGAGGTGAGTATAACTCCAAAGAGTTCCAGAAGTTCTGTGAGGAGAATGGAATTGAGCATGAGGTTACTGCTCCCTATACCCCTCAACACAATGGTCTTGCTGAAAGAAGAAACCGCACTTTGCTTGATATGGTGAGAAGCATGCTAAAGGAGAAGAAGCTTCCTCAGAAGCTCTGGGGAGAAGCTGTTGCCACTGCAACGTATGTACTCAACCGATGTCCTACGAAGAAGTTGAAGGAAATAGTTCCAATACAGAAGTGGACTGGAGATAAGCAAAGTGTTAGTCATCTGAAGGTGTTTGGTTCTGTTTGCTATAAACATGTTCCAGAAGCCAGAAGACAGAAGCTGGATGATAGAAGCAAAGTGATGATTCTGATAGGGTACCACATTACAGGTGCATACAAGCTCTATTGTCCAGAAACCAATAAAATTGAATTCAGCAGAGATGTGATTGTGAAGGAATCAGAAGTTTGGAATTGGGAAAAGTCTCAATCTGATTCTGATGTTAGAACTTCTGAAGAAAGGTCAGAGTTCAGAATTTCTGAGGTTGGAGTAAACTCTGACGTTGATTCTGACTCTGATAGTGATCCAGACTCTGATGTTCCAGACTCTGATGTTTCAGACTCTGATGATCCAGACTCTGATGACCCAGACTCTGATGGTAATCCAGATTCTAGTGGCAATTCAGACTTTGGAAATATGCCAGAACCTGAAGATGGTCAAAGCTCTGGAGGAAGTCAACCATCTGAAGGTAGAAACTCTGAAGTTGAAGACTCTGAACAAGTTCAGAGACCACAAAGAATCAGAAACATCCCCAGAAGATATGCAGAATTTGACATGCTGAAAGACACTGAAGTAGACTCTGAAGGAGAAGTTATTCAGTGTGCCATGTTAGTAGACTCTGAACCCATAAGTACAGAAGAGGCTCTTAAGCAGAAGCTCTGGCTGAAGGCCATGAAAAAAGAACTTGATGCTATAGAGAGAAACAAGACTGGAAGTTCTGAACAAGAGATAGCCAAGTTCAAGAAAGTTCTGATGAATGAATTCGAAATGACTGATCTAGGCAAAATGACATACTTTCTAGGGATGGAGTTCAGATACTCTGAGAAAGGTATTATTTTGCATCAGCTCAAGTATGAATTAGAACTTCTGAAGAGATTTGATCTGAAGAATTGTAAGATTGCTGTTACTGCATGCCAAGCTGTGTGGATTCTGAATCTATTGCAGGATCTGAAGATTAAAGTAAACAAACCTCTGAAGCTGATGATTGACAACAAGTCTGCAAACAATCTTGCCAGAAACCCAGTGTTGCATGGGAGAAGCAAGCACATTGAGACCAAGTATCATTTTCTGAGACATCAAGTTCAGAGGGGAGTGTTAGAAGTTGTACACTGCAGCACTCAGAAGCAGTCGGCAGATGTTCTGACGAAAGCTATCAAGACTGATCAATTTCTCAGATTAAGGGATGGAATTGGTGTTACAAGTTTTGATGGAATATGAATTAAGGGATGGTATTAGATTTAATTATTAGATTTAATTCATATTTAAGTTTGTTAGATATTAGATTTAAATATTAGATTTGATTCATATTTAAGTTTGTTAGATATTAGATTTAAATATTAGATTTGATTCATATTTAAGTTTGTTAGAGGCTTATAAATAGGGTGTCAATCATTGTAACTTTTAATCCTTTTTGTAGCCATCATTCTCTGAATAAGAATATTTCCATTCATCATATATTCTACCTTTGCACCAACACATGTACTATCTGATTTTATTTTTTACAATGGCCAATCTTTGCCTATATATTTTTCTTTAAATTTTCCTGCCGAATTAAATTATAATATTTATTTTTCTTAAATTAGTCATCTAATAAAAGATTATTTTACTAACTAACATAAATTCAAGAAATATGAATAGTTATAAACCACATTAACATTTTTTAGAATTTATTTATCAACGCTTTGTCTATATTAATATTTATTTCTCTTCAAACTAATAATATTAAATACAATTAGATTTTCCTATCAAATATTATTAGATATTTGTAAGTTATTATTATATTAAATCTTTTAACAATTAACAAATCATATTCGAAGGTTTATTTTATGACTCAAGATATTTAAAAATGAGAATGTAAAATATTATAATTTTATTACAATGTAAGTTTTTATATTTTTAATTAAAAAAATTATGAAATTGTTTTCAAAATAAAGTTTATCATTTGAAGAAAAAAACATTATCATACAAAACAAGATAATGTTTGAGTGAAACTAAAAAAAAATACTTAATGGTTCATAAAAATATAATCTTTGACAATTAACTCTAAATCAATAGAATCAAACATACTTAGATTCAGATGGATATAATCATATAGATTATCAAATTTTGTAAAAAAATATTTAAATAAAACTTATAGAATGCGATGCAATTAATACAAGCATTCCAAAATCTTTTTTCAATATCTCTCCCATCAATTAGTTAAATAAAATTTATAGAATGCAATGCAAAAACAAGCACTCTATGCAAAAACAAGTTAATGATGGTAATATAATGTGATCATAAAATATAACATGTAATGCAAATGTAAGCATAATCACTAAATATTGCAATATTTCAACCTTAATAACAACATAAATGTTTTAAACACATTTAAATTTGAATTCCAACATCCTTTAAGGTATATACCTAATATATTTTCAAGAAACCCCACCACAACATCATTTATTGTTTTAAACGTTTGCATAAATTATAATTCATCCACACTAGAATATATTAAATACTAAAGTATATTAAATATTAGAAAATTATAAGATTATAATTTTGTAGTAAATTATCAATTTGAAATACATAAAAAGAGGTCAATTTCTAAATACTTGTAATTATAATGCAATCGATCTAATATCTTGATAAACAATCAATCACGATGTTATGAATTGTGCTTCCAATATCCACTCTCCGTAAAGCCATTCATGATGAACCCTAATTCGATCTCGAGGGTAGCAAATCGTTTCAAAGGTAGTGTTGAAGTACACCTGATAGTAATAACAATTTTCGAAAAAAAATCTCTCACTAGTGATTTCACCTAACCACCAACCATCGTTATCAAAAACATCCACTCTTTGGTTGAGATGAAATTCATGTGGATGGCGAACACGTGGTGGTAATGGACGGAGTTCTCTTGAATAAATCATCTCTGTGAGAGGTCCAGACTCATCATCTAACAAGAGATTCTTGTAACGAATCACATATTTTCCATTTTGAAGACACGAAATAATTGTGGCATTATAGTATGAACCCAAAAACCCTTCTTCTCTACTGCATACTTCCACTTTGTCTCCGACATTGTAGTTGATTCTTCTCATGGGTGGACGCATGATTGAACTAAAATAAGAGTCTAAATGAGAGAGAAGAGAGATATGTAAGTAGTTTTTGTGTGTATGAAACAATACATAATATGTTTTTATATAGTTGAGGAATTAAGTGTTTGTGTTTAGATTTAGATTTAGATTTTTTTTTAAAGATAATTGTAATTATTAGTGTGATTAGGTGGTTGAGATTTTATTTTCAGTAATTAATTGTATAAAATAGATTTATACCATTTATTGCATTTGAATTAAGATTTTTAATAGTTTGATTTTATTCATTCAAGAGATTGACGAATTTAATTTTTGACTATCCGTTGTTTTTTTAATTTATATTAAAAAATAATAGTACTTTTTATATGATGTGTTTTAGTATATGTAGATATAACTTTTTGACCACCTTCAAATGTGCTACAACTTTTTTGACTATCCAATTTTAATAACTTTCTTTGACTTTCTTTTTATATAACATGAATAGCTATTTCCTATAAGATATGTATAAATTGAAAATAATGTTTTTTTTAATATATAAATAAAATACTTATTAGATTTTTTTTTAATTTTATGATTTAATAAACAATTATTCTACATTGCACAAAATTAAATTGATAGATGAGAAGATGATCAGGTTTGGAGAGCATCTTGGTAGCTTTGCCATTCACTTTAGGCATTCAGATGCTTTTTTTTTTTATTGAGATTGTTAAGAGAAGAGGCTATTATAAGCTTTGAATTGAGTGTGATAGTAAAAATGTTTTGTTTGCTTTTTCTAAATTCAGCATAATTTCTTGGAGGATTAGAAACATATGACTTCTTTGCTCTATAGGTTTTATGATTTTGCATGTTTTTAAAGGTGCTTGTAACAAAAAAATTAATAATTAAAATACAGTGGCATACTATAATCTTATTTGTGAAAAATTTAACTTTCTCCGATGTTTTCATGCTCAGAATTTTAGAAATGAAAAAGAAAAATTAATATCTATAACTATATATAAAGGAGATACAAGTTTTTGGAGTGATCTATTTTTATTCCAAAATTACCCTTTATCTTTTTTATAAATAACTTGAGTGATTAGTATCTTTTGTTGGTTATCAATTGATAAACTAACTTCCATCTCTCAAAAAAAAATTATAACTTCCATTAACAATTGAATGATGACACAAATTAAAAATCCTCTTCTATTTTTTTTAATTTCATCTCTTTTTCAATCAGCATACTATTTTTTTTTTGAACTTTTTTAATTCTATTATATTTTTATCTTACTTTTGATTTTCTATTATAACTTTCTAATATGCAATATTTTTTACTTCCAATATAATTTATTTTAATAACCTCTCACCATATTTTTAAAATTGGCAATAGTTTCTTTTAATAACGGTAATGATAGTTTTTTTCACAACTTAAACACCTCATTGTTGCAAGATATGATCATATATATTTGTTTTTAAAAAAAGATTTTTTTTAAAACTTCACATAAAAAATTTAAAATAATTGAATAGTACAAACATAAAGATAAGTTTATTTCACTTTTCTCCATTATCACAAAAATATAAGTTTATATTGGATATGATTTTCTTTTCATAATTACACTTTAAATTGATTTATTTATTCATTCTACTTACAAAATTGTTACCTCACTGTTATATAATCTATAATCTATACCTATATATAAAGGGAATACTTGATTTTGGAGTGACCTAATTTTGATCCAAAAATACCCTTTAATTTCTTTTTAAATAAATAACACATTAAAAAAATTGTGTATTTGATAACTTACAACAATTACAAAATTAAATGGTTAATAACTTTCTTATCTTTCAATTTAAAATAATTTTCACTTTCTTTTACCTACAAAATACCTATATATAAAGGGAATACATGATTTTGGAGTGACCTAATTTTGATCCAAAATTACCCTTTAATTTCTTTTTAAATAAATAACACATTAAAAAAATTGTGTACTTGATAATTTACGTTACAAAATTAAGTGGTTAGTAACTTCCATATCTTTCAATTTAAAATAATTCTCACTTTCTTTTACTTACAAATTAATTATTTCTTTTTCTCTCTCCCTTTTAGTTAATTTCTAAATATTTTTCTTTCACTACAATTTTGATTTATATTGCTTCATATATGAATATCAACGAAAACTATAAACCTTTAATTTTTAGACTGATCTATTTTTATTTCAATCATACACTTTATAAATATTGTAATTACATTTGAAAAAATCATCTATTCTATAACAACATATAATGGGGATTGCAAATTTTAGTCTGACCTATTTTATTTCCTATTTTATCCTTCAAATATTCTAATTTATTCAAAAATGTTTCATTGTAGCTGCATTGCCACGTTATAACATGGTTTTTAGACAGATACATCTCGGACATGCTATAAAGATGAAAATTAATTACCATCCATGAAACTACATTAGCACGAGTAAAGGGATGCATCTTTTGTGCTTTCGAAAATACTAATGCAGAAGAAAAAGAGAATCTTTTCCCAATATGCTCTGTTGATAATTTTTTCACATTCTAATCACCTATTCACTTACTGATATTCAATACTTTCCGGTTTAAGGTAAATAATAATGCATTTAATTTTGTTCATTCTTATTTCACTTTTCCAATTTTGTAATATAGTTTGATTATTTTTTCTTAATTTTAATTTTAAGAAGAACATGTTGGAGAAGAGTTATACATTTTGTATTTTTCATCACTTTTTATTATTATACCAATTTACCTATTATATTATTTAAGTTTTCTACCACGTCTGTTTCAATTCTTTTTATTAATTATGTATGTTTAAATCGTGGTTGCAACAAGCAAAGATCGTGTGTGAGATGGAAGAGAGATTTTAGGAATTATGATGAAAAAAATATTTTAAGTTTGGGTTTCTTTTCATTTGTGAGGTTTAAAATAGTTTAGTCTCATATTATTTCTTCAATAACATTGCTTTTCGTTGTGGTTTGTAAATATTCAATTTTGGTTTGGTATCCACTTTATCTTGAAAATAATGTGCTTGCCATAAGGTTCAATGTAAATACTTTCATTTTTCATTTTAAATTGATATGAAGTTTTCCATCATATAAAGGTTTTTGTGTTTGTAATGGTTGTTTTGATGATATTTTGTGGATACTCTACAGTAAAATTGATAATTATTTTTATATACCGTAACTGCAGTCTACGCAAATGAAATGAGTTGCTTGAAACAAAACATAATCATTAGTATCCCTCCTAGCAATCAAAATCTAGAACATGTTAAGGTTCTGAAGGAAAAAAATAAAAAATGTTATGTTTTTGTTAGCAGTTATTACATGTTAGATAGGGAATTCACTATATTTCCCTATAACTTAATATACTTACTTTGAAGTCTGATAGTTTGTTTTCTTAAACATTCACTATTAAGGTAAACTCTTGCCTATAAAGAATATCAAAACTTCTTAAATTATGTATTTCATTATTGCTGCATGTTCATACTTTAAAAAATAAAATTTGCTTTGTGTTTGTTTAAATCGTTCAATTCACTTCTTATCATAAAAATGCAGGGATCAATAAAAATAAAACAATTGTGTAGTACTCTAATTGTTCTTTTTTCAAACTTAAGAAGTGACAATGTAAAAAGTTGAGAAGTAATTACATATTATTAATGGAAAGAAATACATGGCGAGGACATAAGGAGGCGGAAGAAAAAAATAGCATAATAAAAATGATGTTGCAGTTTAAGGAGTGAGAGAGAAGAGAGTATCAGGAATTCATAAATGATTTATTGTGATAAACCTATTTCACAAATTATTCTATTTAATATTTTATAAATCATGGTAATCATCATCTTATAATACTATGTGAGTTTTAAGCATTGTACGAAATATATGATAAATATCATAAATTGTTGAGACCGAGAGAGTGTCAAAATAGAATGCAAGATAAATATATCACGTTTGATACTTATAATTTAATTTCAAAAATACGCCAAAATTTATAAATAAAAAAAGTGTTTTATAGTTTTTGGCGCGTGCGCTTTAAGGTGATATTTCTTTCAAGTCTAGAAATTAAATCATATTCTCGAAAATACATGGGTGAAAAAAATTATTCACATATTTGTTAGAAAATTGAAAAAAAAATTACAAAATTCCATAAAATAAAAGAACTTGCATAACTTTCACAATTCCCATTGTTTTACTCCTATGAGAATAAAGTGGGAATGTTGATTCCCATGAAATTTCATATAATTTTTTTGAGAAAAATATATTATTATTCATTTTCTAAAGATTATATCAAACTATATGCTAAATTCATTTTTAAAAAAGTACGGAAATTAAATCTTTACTTTTTATAGGTAATTTATTCATGAGATTTTTTTATGAATCCTGGAAACAAACACTCCCTAAAAAAAGCGGATGGACGGACATGAGAGTTCATGTCAAAAAGGTTTATTATATAAATTATTTAAATTAAAATTAAAATTATTAAGTTAAAACACAATACTAGCTTGATTATCATGGTGGAGAGAGAAAGAGTAAAGGGAATACTGATATAACATGATATTTATTCATAGGGGATTTTGGTAAACAATACCTGAGTGGTTTTTCCATAAAAGAAAGATGAATATTGATGATTATTACTGTTGCATTCTGACTTTGTTGTTGAAGAGAAGTTTAATTGTTTCCATGTGTATGTACTGTGCATTACATCCTCATACCAAAAACGTTAAAGAACACAAATTCAAAAACATTAAAGAAGAATTTAAGTTTATACATTGAGTTATTTATTGATTTGTTTGAAAAAAACGGTTAAATAAAGTCACGTCACACGGTAATTTTCTCAATTCAAACAAAATTTAATGTGCAAATATTATATATTATAAATAAAATTTAATATGAATCTGAATAAATATGATATTTTTTATCATATAAGTAATTTATATTAAAATCAAACTTATAAAAAAAGACGTTGTTAATATTTTCACACGTTAGCGTAATAAAAAAAAAACAGACAAACGGGCACGGAGTGCCCGTTTGAACGCTAGTTTAAATAAAGTGTTTAGTAGTCATCATTAGTTTTGGTTAGCACCGATAGATAACTCCGATAAAATTGATTTAAATTTTGATTTATTTTAAAATAAAATAATATTAAAAAATGGCATAATATTGAATAATGTTATTTTATTAAAATATAAATATATATTTAACTGAATTCAAAGGTACGATAGTGTTCACCTAATTAAAAAACTTTTTGGAAAACAATTTTCAAAATATTACAATAATTAAGTTTTAAATTTATAAATTTCTTAAAAGTACAAAAGAAAAAATTGTTTTTAAAAACGGAAGGTTATCTCAGATTTTGTCCAAATTCAAAGGTGGTAGGACTAAGGGTGCAGATTGCTCTTGGATAAATCCATAAATTCAATCTAAAAATCAAATTCAAAGTGACATATGAGTGACATATAGCGGGTTGTCCGCCTATTTATTTTTTTTATTTTTTATTTTTTAATAAATTAATAGATTTTTTTATTTATTTTTAAAAAAAATTATAAAATATATTTTAAACAAATTTTATTTTAAAAAATATTATATATATTCACAAATAAATATATAAAATAAAATCATCAAGAATTGGAATTACTAGAATTATCTAAAATGACAATTAAAAGTCTAAAATCATTCAAAAATTTCAACTAAAATAGAATCATCAATAAGAATTCATAAACTATAATTCAATTATTAATCTTTAACCAACTAAAATAAATATTTTTGAGTTTTTGATAACTAATATTAACCATTAAGCAATCAGACTAAATATTTTTAAGAAAAAAAAACATAATAAGTATTAAGTATAAAATTAAAGTTTACCGATTCAAATTACATAACATTTTTTTAAAACTGAAAAGTAGACTGTTTTTCAAAGTTGACTATTTTTTAAATAGTTTTTTTCAACGGGTGGCGGGTCAACCCATCCCGTTATATCTTCAGCTTGCGAATTTTTTCGCTTTGGCGGGGCTGACTGAACAGATATGCGGGTCCAAAGTCTCAACCCAACCCGTCATTTTTTTGTCCGTGTGCGGGCAGACCCTGTGGGTCAAGACCTGTTTTGCCACCCATAATCTCAACTAAGTGGTGAAAAAGTATTTTATGGAAATCTAAAAACACCTCATAGATTTTGGAAATGTGTTTTTGTTGATATTTGTAAATATAGTATTAAGAATATGTGTATATCGAATAGTCTCACATCGACTATATCATGTAATTAGTTATAATCTCTCTCTATATAATAAAGTCTCCGTAGTGCTTTTCAAGACACACGGTTTATTCAAATGTCTCTTGTATTTCAACATGGTATCTAGAGCCTGCTAAGAGGCAATTCTTTCTTCGCCGTGCTTTACCCGGTTGACCCACTGTCTTCCGGTGATTTTTTTTTTGTAAACCATGTCATCACTCCGGTTTGCCTCTCACTTTTCAAAATTCTCCGGTAACCTTCCAGCAAAAGCGCCTCTTCCGATCCAGCCGCTCCCCATTTTTCATCGGCAAAAACCTCCGCACGTGACAGCACCTCCGACGGTCGATCCTGACAATTTTCCCACCGCTCCATTCTCCATAGGGCAATTGTTTCAGATCCGATACTTATGGCTACTCCTCATAACTTTACGCCAAACTACGATGATTTCCTCAGGTGGTATCAGAATTATCAGAACTTAGATTCTACTGCTTCGGTAGCACACACTGGTAATTCATCTGCTTGTTTCTCTCAATCATCTTCTCTTGGATCTTGGGTCCTTGATTCTGGTGCGTCTGATCATGTTACCGGTAATAAAAATCTTTTTTCTTCCCTCTCTGCATCCGGTTTCTTACCTACTATAACTTCTGTCAATGGTTCTTAAACCCGATCTGAAGGGATTGGTTATGTTCAAATTCTACCTTCTCTCTCTGTTACTTCTGTCCTCTGTGTACCTAATTGTCCATTTAATTTACTTTCAATCAGTCGTTTAACTCGTTCTCTTGATTGTAGTGTCACCTTCACTAACAATAATGTTACCCTGCAGGATCGGAGTTCGGGACAGACGATTGGTGTCGGATGTGAGTCTCAAGGCCTTTATTACCTCTCAGTGTCATCTCAGACATGCTCAGCCAAAGATTCTCCACTCACTATCCATGCTCAGTTAGGTCATCCCAATCTTTCCAAACTACATAAGTTGGTGCCAAATTTATCAAAGGTATCTAATTTACATTGTGAGTCGTGTCAGCTAGGGAAACACACTCGTGGTCAGTTTCCCAATCGAGTCGATAAACGAGCTTCGTCCCCTTTTGCTTTAGTTCACACCGATGTTTGGGGTCCCTCGCGTACTGTCTCTACTCTTGAGTCTAGGTATTTTGTCACCTTTATTGATGATTTTTCACGTTGCACGTGGTTATTTTTAATGAAGAATAGGTCTGAATTATTTTCTATTTTTGAACAATTCTATCAAGAAATAAGAACTCAATTCGGTGTGTCTATCCGTACCTTAAGAAGTGACAATGCCCGTGAATATTTATCCCAACAATTTCAGAATTTTATGTCACGCAATGGTATTCTCCATCAAACATATTGCCCTCACCACCTCAACAAAACGGGGTAGCCGAACGCAAAAATCGGCATCTTGTAGAAACCACTCGGACCCTACTTCTCCATGGTAATGTTCCACTTCGGTTTTGGGGGGTGCTGTGCTAACGGCGTGTTACCTTATAAATCGCATGCCCTCATCTGTCCTTAACAATAAAATCCCTCATTCAATCCTTTTTCCCAATTCCTCACTTCATCCAATTCCTCCTCGAGTCTTCGGGTCCACATGTTTTGTACACAATCTCTCTCCTGGTCTTGATAAACTCTTAGCTCGATCACTAAAGTGTGTCTTTCTTGGTTATCATTGATCCAAAAAAGGTTATCATTGTTATTCACATACTTTACAACGATACCTAGTATCGGCCGATGTTACCTTCTTCGAGTCGGTTCCATATTTCGAGTCCAGTCACGTAACTCCAGAACCCATTCAAGAAAGTACTCCCACACCTTTTCCGGCAGTTATTAATGTCCCGCCTACCATTATCCCCCATCAGTCTAGGGCTTCTGACCCACCCATTTCTCGACCACTTCAAACATATCAGCGTCGTCACCCAACGCCTGTCGTCCCTGTCCCTGAAGTCGTACCTGTCCCTGAAGTCATACTTGTCCCTGAGGTCATTGAAAACTCTCCTCCGACGCCTCTGTCATCATCGGATCTGATCCTGCAACCTGAGTCCGATCTTCCGATTGCCCTTCGAAAAGGTATACGTCAAACACGAAATCCTTCTCCATATTATATTGATTTATGTTATCATCGTCTTTCCCCTTTTCAGTATACTTGTTTGTCTTCTTTGTCTTCTGTTTCTATTCCTAAAACTCCAGGTGAAGCATTATCTCACCCTGAGTGGAGGCAAGCGATGATTGATGAAATGTGTGCTCTTCAAAGCAGTGGTACCTGGGAACTGGTTCCTCTACCCCATGGGAAATCTTTAGTAGGTTGTCGTTGGCTTTATACAGTGAATGTTGGTCCAGATGGTAAGATTGATCGATTTAAAGCTCGTTTGGTAGCCAAAGGATACACTCAGATTTTTGGATTGGATTATAGTGATAACTTCTCGCCTGTAGCCAAGATGGCATCTGTTAGACTTCTTCTAGCCATTGCAGCCATTCGACATTGGCCTCTTCATCAACTTGACATCAAAAATGCTTTTTTACATGGTGATCTTGAAGAGGAAGTATATATGGAGCAACCACCTGGATTTGTTGCTCAGGGGGAGTCATCGAATATGGTGTGTAGGTTACACAAGTCTCTTTATGGTCTTAAGCAATCTCCGAGAGCTTGGTTCGGCAGATTCAGCACTGTAGTACAACAGTTTGGTATGATCCGTAGTGAAGCTGATCATTATGTTTTTATCGTGACTCAGCCCAAGGGTGTATTTATCTTATTGTGTATGTAGATGATATTGTCATAACTGGTAGTGATTAGCAGGGTATATTTCAGTTAAAACAACATCTCTCGAATCAATTTCAGACAAAAGATCTTGGTAAACTTCGCTATTTCTTGGGTATTGAGGTAGATCAATCTAAAGATGGTTTGGTGATATCTCAGCGGAAATATGCTATGGATATTTTGGAAGAAACAAGTTTGTTGAATGCTAAACCAGCTGATACTCCTATGGATCCAAGTGTCAAACTACTACCCAATCAGGGGGAGCCTTTATCTGACTCAGGAAGGTATATAAGATTGGTTGGAAAGTTGAATTATCTCACCGTCACTCGTCCAGACATTTCTTTTGCAGTTAGTGTCGTAAGTCAGTTCTTAAACTCCCCTTGTCAGGAACACATGGATGCTGTTATCCGGATTCTGAGATACATCAAATGTGCTCCAGGAAAAGGTCTAGTGTATGAAAATAAAGGACATACTCATATAGTTGGATACTCCGATGCTGATTGGGCAGGGTCACCCATTGATAGACGATCCACCTCTGGGTATTGTGTACTTGTTGGAGGAAACCTTATATCCTAGAAAAGTAAGAAACAAAACGTAGTTGCAAGATCACGCGCCGAGGCAGGGTATAGGGCCATGGCAATGGCAACATGTGAACTTATTTGGTTAAAACAGCTGCTCAAGGAACTTCAAATTGAAGAAGCAAGACCAATGACACTTATTTGTGATAATCAAGCCGCATTGCACATTACTTCAAATCCAGTCTTTCATGAGAGGACAAAACATATTGAGATAGACTGTCACTTTATCAGAGAGAAAATTGAATCAGGTGACATCGTCACAAACTTTGTCAACTATAATGATCAATTGGCAGACGTGTTTACAAAATCTCTACGAAGTCCCAGAACTAATTATATATGTAACAAGCTTGGTGCATTTGACTTATATGCTCAAGCTTGAGGGGGAGTGTTGATATTTGTAAATATAGTATTAAGAATATGTGTATATCGAATAGTCCCACATCGACTATATCATGTAATTAGTTATAATCTCTCTATATATAATAAAGTCTCCGTAGTGCTTTTTAAGACACACGGTTTATTCAAATGTCTCTTAGTCTCTTGTATTTCAACAGTTTTCAAACGCATCCTGATCACACCAAAACACGTCCTAACCGAGTCTCGTCCCATTTTCCCCCAACATTTAATTCAGAAATGTATCTTCAGACCCATTTCATCATTGTTTTCCTAATTTAACAACTTAATGACAAATTCGAACATACACATTCAAATTTGTGAAGCGTGAATTTGAAAATATGTCACATTTGCATGCCAGCTACAATTTTGGAAATGCATTTCCGATTTTGTCAAACGAGATTTTTAATAAAACAGGACCTTGCATGCTTTTCTTCTTCATGATCAAACATCTATTTTCTTATAAAACCCTTAGAAAAACCCTTTCATCCTCAAACAAATTTTGCACTCCAAAACTTCATTATTTTGCTTCATCACATCAAAAGGAGAAAAAGAAGTTGGAATTTAAGGTAAGGTCATGTATTACATTCCTCATTGCTCATATTAATCTGGTTTTTGAGCTGAAAAAGTTGCATTGCTTCCAGAAATGAATTTCTCGATTCTAGGTGAGTTAATACGGAAGTGCATTTTCGGAATAGTTCAGAGTTCATTTCATACGGTTTATTTTATTATTTTCTATTATTGTTTGCCTTAGATATGATGCGCCCTAATGTTATCCACAAACCTATACTTATTGTGTCTACATATGCCAAACGTGTTGATGCCAATGAGGTATATGTTGGCAACCAATTCATAAATGGATAAGAGTTTGAGGTTCGTGGTCATATGCTCCAATTGATTCGCACAAAGGTGTCGCATCCGCGAAAAACAACCGGCGGGCTGAAACAAAAACAACACAAAGCCGCCACTGCGCGTTATTTATCCCATGATAGGGAAAGAAACGCTCAGAGAAACCTGGAAAAAGCATGGTGTCGCATTACGCGAAAAACCGGCGGGAAAACAAGAACAACAGAGCCGCCACCGTGCGTTATTTATCCCAAAAGAGGGAAAGGAAACGCTCGAAGTAAACCTGGAAAAAGCATGGTCTCGCGACCAAAGAGAATGGGATCGGGAGTCGGTTATGCGAAGGGAAGGTATTAGCACCCCTACGCATCCGTCGTACTCGACGGGATCCACGCACAATGGGAAGGGAAATGGTTGCTAAAACACTGCTCAAACACACACACACTGGCTGAAAGAGACACAAGAAAACAGACTGAAACTGACTCGGCAGGGTATCGCATCCTGGGCCTACTTAGTCTATCACGCATAGACATCAGAGTCAAAGTAGTTCGGACTAGGGGGCAACATGCTCGCTAGGGTGTCGCACCCTATGCATACGTATCTTCTCGGACGAGAGAAGAATCAGAGCATTTGTAGCTCAGCTAACACGCACATAAACAAACACAGGCGAGGGCAAACATGGAGCCTGAATGCCAATCATTGGGCTTACATCAGCATCCGAACCAAAACGCACTCAAGAAGGTAAACATGGAGCCCGACTGCCAATCACTGGACTTACGTTGGCATCCGAACCAAACACACACACACTGGAACCCGAATGCCACTCGATGGACTTACATCAGCTTCCAAGCACACAACAAGACACAGGATGTGGAATGCCAATCGCTGGGCTTACATCCATCTCCTGACACCAACACAAGAAGAAGAAGGGTCTCGATTGCAACTAGGGCTAGAGAAAGGGAAGGTCTCAATCGCAACGAGGGCGAGAGAAAAGAATTAGTGTTAGTTGTTAGTCAAACTCGACAAGACATCGCATCTCGTGCCTACGTATCTCACCTGAACATGAGAATCAGAGTTGCCGTAGTTCGGCTAAACTATTCCTGTTGGTTCGTGTTTTTTAAGTGGACAACGTCACTACGCAATCTACCGGATGCTCGACCTTTGGAGACTTACTCACCTGTAGTAGAAGGAGTTGACGTATCCTTAAGAGGGGATAGTGTTTGTTTGTGTTTTAGGAAAGCTCAAGCAAAAAAGGAAGTCCTATACGAAGGAACCGTGCTACCTTAATTGACATGCAAACGAGACTACGCGGAGTCTAGCAAACCTAGGGGATACAATCACACCACACAAACATATACAGCATGAAATAAACACACCAACAAGGGGCTCAAACATCAAGGCTAGGCTTTAGTCGAGGGGTCATATCAACCTCGACAAACAAGCCTCTGTATCGGGGTAAGGTTAGCTCTTAACCTTGCCATTGAGGGGCTAAGGTGAAGCAGATGAAAGGTGAGTGAAGATAAGACTTCACAGCTCTTATCCCTGGCCTGGGAGAGCTTAAGATAAGAATGTGTGGGTTCAGAAAGTGGGAACCCTTCTACACATTTAAAACTGACTCAATTGTACAATTGTACAAGATCTTGGGTTTGTATCTGCAATGCATCAACACAGTGGTGTGAGCAAAGCAGATGACACACAGAATAGCAGGGGATAGATTGCATATCCATTGGGTTCTGCCAATTGCCTCTTCACTTAGGAGGTCTTTGACTCTATACAAGGACAAATGTAAACAGTCACAAACATTGCCTCTTAAGGAGGACTTCAGACAGTTGCCTGGCCAAATAACAGGCCAGGTCTTCCAGACTACATGAAGATAAGAAATTATACCTCAATGCAAATTGCTATTAAGCAAAGCAAAGCAAAGTTCTTAAAGAACTATAAGCAACTAAAGGTACCTGAAATCAGTCAAACACAATTAGTATACCAGTCAAGGTTAAAACAGAAAGAGATAGAGAGCAACAGTCTCCACAATCAATTTAACTGTGCAATGCACAAGGCTCAAGCATGTGAGCCAAGCAACCTACAAAACAAACAAGTTAGTCATGATAAACAAACAAGCATCAATCAATTTGTATTGATCTCCCTAAGGCAATTGCATCTTAACCTGAAAAAATGAACTCAAACGTGAGCAACAGGACCACTAGGACAAGCCTAGGGTCAAAAGGGGATGAGAAAGTCAAAACAGAAAGTGGCAAGTGTCCAAAATCAAATTCAAACAATCAAGAAACAAACCCCATTGGTTTCACATTCATATCAATCATCATCATCATTTCATGAACAAATTAGGTCAAGACATGGCATTTAGAAGCTCATAGAAGTCAACAGCAAGACTTAGCTCAAAAGCAATCTTAAACATTTCCAAAAATCACCAAATAAATCATGGTCAATTACAACCCACAGCATGGTAAGCATGTTAAATTTCAACTCATTTGGACAAGTAGAAGGTAGTCAATGAAAATCAGAAAGGCAAGGCAATTTTGAACATGCTCAAAGAAGTCAACCAAACATGCATCAACTTGCAAAAATCATAAATCAGGGATGGCATATGAGAAATGAATGGGACTAAAACCATGGCAAAGCTTAGGATGTCTAGTAATCACATGTAAAATTTCATGTCCATCTAATAAAGTATGAGCATTTCACAAAACAAATGGGCACATGTGTCACAAAAGGTCAACATATGATCAAATAGGGGACAAAATCTCAATCAAAATGGAAAATGCCATAATCAAATCCACAAAAAATTATATGTAAGCTAGACATCCAAGAGTAGGTTCATGCAAAAATTCAGATCAGTTGGAGGTCAAGAAGCATGGTATCAAAAATCATGAAGTTGCACATCAATGGTGTGACACAAATTGTCACACCCTACTTCAAAAATTCATAACTCACAAAACAGATAGGATAAATTCACAAACTCTACATCAAAATCACCATGAATGTGTCTAGTTTATGCACAAAAAATTTCAAAGCCATTGGATAAAGCATCATCATTTCACAAATGTTTTGGCAAAGTGTACAAAAAATAAGCACATATCACAAACCCTAACACAATTTAAAAAACCATTCATCCAAAAAATCTGGAAAAATCATGATTAAAAACTAGAGATTGGGATGAACATTTGGCAAAAAATCTCATTAATTTTGGATCACAAATGATGGGCTTATGGATTTTGTAAGTTTGGTGTGCAAAGTGAAATAAATATGAAACCAAAAATGAAATAATTGATTTAAAGGAAATAATGGCAGAATTGTAAATAATGGAACAGTGCCCGGGCCCAAAACGCAGTCGTCCCACTAATCCTAGGTGGCAGTGGGACCGAGTCAAACATGCCTCATTCAATGGTTCCGCTTGCGTGGCAAAGGAAAAGACCAACGCATGAAGTGTTTTATGAAAAACACATGCAGGTCGCGGGTAAAGGGCAACAGTGGATTGAAACAAGGGTTTTTTCACAGAAAATTCCCAGCCATGCCCGTGTTCATCACTGTGACTTTCAGCAGGATCAAAATTTCACCAAAATCGACAACCATTATATAAAAATGTTCATCTAAACACGCACATCCATAATCCAACATTCATATTCACTAAATCAAGCTAACAACCAAGAACCAAGCAAAAACATATTTGAGTGTGAAACTTTAAATCCATGTATTTCTCTCAATATGCAACCATTTTCAATGAATCAAAGCTCATTGTAACCAGCATAACAAGGTCTATCTAAAGCACATCATGATTTTGGAAATAGAGAGAGTCGAAATCTTACTAAATCTGCAAGGCAGTGGCGATTCAGGTGTTCTTAGCTCATGGATGCTCGAAACAGATGTGCAAGAAGGCTCCAGGAGGTGAATGGATGAAGAGTTTTGGCTCAGCAACCCTTGAAACGACCTCAAACCAAATATGCCATGGGAGTGTGCTTGGTGAAACAGAACTCGAAAATGCTGTTACAGCTATGGAATAAAGCTTGCAATGTGCTCAAAATGGTGATGAGTGATGAGGCAAATGACCAAGAACCTTGCTCCTTTGAGTTTTTGGTAGAAAAATGCAAAATGAATCAAATGGTGAAATGAGAGAAAGTGAGTTTTTTGTATGATACTGGTGGCTGCTAGGGTTTCTTTCAGAGAGAAAATGATGTATATATACTCTGTTTAATGGTACTAATCAAGGTTAATGAAAAAGTGGAATTGGAGTTGGTAAAAAGTGTCCTTTTGCTAATTTCACTCAAGTGGCATGGTGCTTGAGTTGTAGCTGCGAAAATGGGCCTTGAACATGTCCAAAATATGATTTCTAGTCATTCTCAATTGGCCAAAATGATTAAAAATGGTTATTTTAAAAAGTCAAATTTCAACCTCACTTGAAATTAATTCATGTAAGTTCAAAAATGCCATTTTGATCTATGATGTTTTGGTGAATGATGGTTGCATATTTGGAAAGAGGGGATCAAATGTGACTTGTTGCAAAAAACCCCACCCAATTTGGCCAAATGGTTTGAGAGATATGGCCTTTTGAAGTTCAAAAATTTCTGAAAATGATTCGATCATAACTTGCCAACCATACATGGGAATTGAGTGTTCTTGGACTTTTTGGAAATGGGAGAACAAGATCTTCAACTTTCATGTTAGGCAAAAATTCATTTGAAGCTTGTATCATGATGTAAGTTTGAGGATCAAGACTTTCCATTTTTGGCAAATTCCAATTACAAGTCAACTTTCTATTTTTGGAAATTTCTTGTCTGGCTTCAAATTCTTCCATGATGATGTTTGACATGATACATGAGGCCTATTTGGACATGAATGAGCTCTCTCAAACCAAATCCAACCATCAAAACCATAAAAACAGACACAGTTGACCAAGTTTGACTTTTTAGGGTTTCTGACTGACTGTGCATTGACTGATGACTTCTGAACATCCAACCCTTGACCAAAACACCTCAAATGGATCCCCAAGTCATGTGAACCTGTTGGACCAACCCTAGGGCCTTGTTTCAATGAAGATTGCACTTGCTTGCTTGACTGACTGATCTCTTGACCAGTTTGACCTAATTCTTCTGACTGGCTTGCACTTGAGGCAAAGGGACAATGCAATGTTATGCAGTGGACCATGTTATGTTATGACCTAATATGAGAATGTATGTACAAGAAGTAGGTGCAAATTTGAGGTGCTACAGCTGCCCCTATTCAATCACCTGGGAACCCGAACGGATGATAGCAACGGCTGTCAGACTTCCAGGGTAAACAGGGATTGAATACCAAGAACCGTAGAAATTTGCACTCTGCCGGATATGATACAAGAAGAACCACGTCATTTACCGATGACGCCTGCAATTGACAACTTCAGAAAGGCGAAACCATTTACCGATGGTTAGAAACTGGTAACTTGATATTTACCGATATCAACTTCAGCAAGACCATTTACCGATGGCTGCTGGGAAACAACTTCTGATGTAAAAGGAAGCAAAACCATTTACCGATGGTGGTTTCAAAGAAACTTGATATTTACCGATATCAACTTCAGCGAGACCATTTACCGATGGCTGCTGCAACTGGGAATTCGATATTTACCGATATCGAAGAAAACTGGGCCATTTACCGATGGCGTCTCCACTTGAGGAGGAACAAAATCTTTGTGGTGTAATTAGACAAGACGTTTACCGACGACTTCTGGGGATCTTGATTTTATCAACAAGGAAACAAAGCATGACCAAACATTTACCGATGACTGGGATGAGACTCGACGTTTACCGACATCGAAAGATGATGTTTACCGACATCCAAAAACGACCAGACATTTACCGATGACTGGGGAACACTTCACTAAGGGAAAAAACAAATATTTGCAACTGGAAACCAGATAGGACATTTACCGATGACTCTACTGGGGATCTCTAGCTGGGGATTATCAGACATTTACCGATGACTGCAGAAAAGACTCGATGTTTACCGACATCGAAAGATGATGTTTACCGACATCAAAAAATGACCAGACATTTACCGATGACTGGGGAGAAAACCCGATGTTTACAGACACCGAAACAATGGTGTTTACCGACACCAAAAATGATGACCAGACATTTACCGATGACTGGGGAGAATACCCGATGTTTACAGACACCGAAACAATGGTGTTTACCGACACCAAACAAAGAAACACACGTGGGTGCTGGCATGACACTTACCGGTATCACAAGAACGTCATCTTAGATATGTCAAGGCAAGGTTGACCACTTGCTGGGGATCTCACTGGGGAGAAACAAACTTTCCGTCCTCAGACGGGTGAGGAAATAAACCTCTCTGGGGAATATCAATCCTGAGTGCTGTTAAGAGCAACTGTAGCAGACTTGCTGTGCTGATGTTGAATGAAATGATCCGCCTCTGCCGGGGATACGGTCTGGTGAGGTTAACACATGAATGCATATGTTTGAATTTTTCTATGGCGTAATGCTCCATATTGAATGGGAATGCTACGCAGTTTGAGGATGCAATGATCACTAAAATGCAAAAATGCAAAAATGATGAAAAACTCCGGCTGGGGAACCAAAACTGATCGGGTACTCCAACTCTGCGGGGAGACTCTGCAGGGAGAGCAACGACTTCTCACCCATGTTGGAGAATAGCACTGCTGCTGGGGGGAAGGTAAACTCCGCTGGGGATATCCTTCAGTCCACAGATAGGATAAATGTTGGAGATAAATTTCAATGAACCTGCCTCACTCGGGGAGGAAATCGGCAAATACAGGCCTGCTGGGGATAGGCAATCCTTGGATCTGCTGGGGAATAGAAGGCACTATCCACAGACGTCTCCGCAGGGGAACATAGCTCTGATAGCTTCCAAACTTGCTTGGGGAAAATATCTGCTGGGGAAACGTCCTCACAGACGCCAACCTGAAAAACAGCACAACAAAATGCCCAGGGGATACATGGACAAGATACGCTCAAGTGTCCTCAACATTCAAAATGATTTTCAAATGTTTTATCTTTTTGCACGCTATTGTTTAGCCTTCATGTTTTTATATGCAATGCTTATCAAAAATTCGGACATTTTTGCAAACAAAACAGTAAAAATAAAAACAAAAGAGCCATTTATCTGAATAACGACTTTTATTGATTGAAAATGTGCCTGAAGAGGCAAATACATTGGGAAGCAATTCCTAGAAAGAGGTAATTGCGCACAAAAGGAAAAATCTATCATAATGGCAATGTGAACACGGCATCCACTATTTCCCAATTCTGTTATAACTCACAGATCATCAGTTTTCCTCCCAACTCCTCGCTTTCTGAGAAGAATGACTGGACGGATCACATCTTTCGAGATGGCAGACGACAAAGCTTGATGAAGTACAGACAACTCAGACTGTAGTCTTCGCTTTAATCCCTCTTTTGGCTGGATCGCCCTTTCGGGTTTTCAATCCACCGGGATACCCATTTTTGCCTAAGCCGCCCTTGCGGGTTTTCGACTTACCGGGTGTACAAATTCTTTTCATTTTATCCCTAATTTTTGCCCGAACCTTTCCTTTCTGTTTTTTGGTTCGCCGGGATGCCCATTTTTTGCCTGGACTCTTTTATTCTTTTTGTCCAGCGGGTCACTTTATGCGAAGTATTTTTTGACTACATCTGAGTTAACAGGAGACGGAAAGTCTTCACCATCCATAGTTGTAAGCATCAAGGATCCACCGGAGAATACCTTTTTCACAACATATGGACCTTCATAATTAGGAGTCCACTTGCCCCTGTTATCTGTACCGGGAGGGAGGATCCTCTTCAAAACTAGATCACCGATCTGATAGCTTCGAGGACGCACTTTCTGATCAAAGGCTCGCTTCATCCTTCGCTGATACAACTGTCCATGGCATACAGCTGCTAGCCGTCTCTCTTCGATAAGGCTCAACTCGTTAAACCTTGTTCGAATCCACTCGGCTTCGTCCAGCTTGACATCCAATAAAACTCTCAGAGAAGGAATCTCCACTTCAACAGGTAGGACAGCTTCCATACCATACACAAGGGAGTAAGGGGTTGCCCCGGTCGACGTACGTACTGAGGTACGGTACCCATGCAAAGCGAAAGGCAACATCTCATGCCAATCCTTGTACGTAACGACCATCTTCTGCATAATCTTCTTGATATTCTTGTTCGCCGCTTCTACAGCACCATTCATCTTCGGTCTGTAAGGAGAAGAATTGTGATGTTCAATCTTGAAATCTTTACACAGCTCTTTCATCATTTTGTTATTGAGATTCGAACCATTGTCAGTGATGATTCTCTCCGGAACTCCATAACGACAGATGATTTCTTTCTTGATGAACCGGGTAACCACTTGTTTGGTAACGTTAGCATAGGAAGCTGCTTCCACCCATTTGGTGAAATAGTCAATCGCAACCAAGATGAAGCGATGTCCATTCGAAGCAGTGGGCTCAATCTTCCCAATCATATCAATGCCCCACATGGCAAACGGCCAAGGCGAATTCATGACATTCAGAGGGCTTGGTGGTACATGCACCTTATCAGCATAAATTTGACACTTATGGCACTTCCGAGCATACTTGAAACAATCGGATTCCATAGTCATCCAGTAATAACCCGCTCTCAACAATTTCTTAGCCATTGCATGTCCGCCGGCATGAGTGCCGAAGGAACCTTCATGAACTTCCTGCATTAACATGTCTGCCTCGGGTCTGTCCACGCATCTGAGCAAGACCATGTCAAAGTTTCTCTTATACAGCACATCATCCTGATTCAAATAGAAGCTTCCAGCTAGCCTTCTCAAGGTTTTCTTGTCATTCTTCGACGCACCTCCAGGATACTCCTGAGTCTTGAGGAAGTTCTTGATGTCATAATACCACGGCTTCTCATCAATCACAACAGACTCGGCTGCAAACACATACGCAGGCCTCTCGAGTCGATTCACCGCAACATGTGGCACATGATTCCACCAATGAACTTTGATCATAGAAGACAAAGTAGCCAAGGCATCAGCCATTTGATTCTCATCCCAGGGGACATGGTACAACTTCACCTTCTTGAAGAACGTCAGTATTCTTCTGGTGTAATCTCTATACGGAATCAAATGCGGCTGATTCGTATTCCAATCTCCATTGACTTGATTGACCACTAGAGCTGAATCTCCATAAATGTCAAGCGTTTTGATCCTCAGATCAATGGCTTCTTCTATCCCCATGATACAAGCCTCATACTCAGCTTCGTTGTTGGTGACGTCAAACGTCAATCTGGAAGAAAAAGGTATATGAGCACCTTTAGGATTGATCAGCACCGCACCCACACCGTTACCGTTCATATTCACAGCCCCATCAAACATCAGTGTCCATTTGTCATCCGGATCCGGTCCTTCCTCGACAAGAGGCTCTTCGCAATCTTTCATCTTAAGATACATGATGTCTTCATCAGGGAATTCAAACATCATAGGCTGATAATCTTCAATCGGTTGCTCGGCGAGGTAGTCTGACAGAATACTACCTTTGATGGCCTTTTGTGACGTGTACTGAATATCATATTCTGTTAGAATCATCTGCCAACGAGCAACGCGTCCGGTGAGAGCCGGTTTCTCAAAGATGTACTTCACTGGATCCATCTTAGAAATCAATAAGGTAGTATGGTTCAACATATACTGCCTCAGTCGGCGAGCAGCCCAGGCCAAAGCACAGCAAGTTTTCTCGAGCAGTGAATATCTTGTTTCACAGTCGGTAAACTTTTTGCTAAGGTAGTATATGGCATGCTCTTTTCGACCAGACTCGTCATGCTGTCCCAATACACACCCCATCGAGTTCTCAGTCACTGACAGGTACATTATCAGAGGTCTCCCTGGAACTGGAGGTATAAGGATTGGAGGTTTCTGTAAATACTCTTTAATCTTGTCAAAAGCTTTCTGACAATCATCATTCCACTTGATCGCCTGATTCTTTCTAAGCAGTTTGAAAATTGGTTCGCACGTGGCTGTTAGATGAGATATGAACCTTGCAATGTAGTTCAATCTCCCTAAAAACCCACGGACCTGCTTTTCCGTTTTGGTTCAGGCATCTCTTGAATAGCTTTGACTTTCGCTGGATCAACCTCAATCCCTTTCTCACTGACAATGAAGCCTAAAAGCTTCCCTGATCTCACCCCAAACGTACACTTGTTCGGATTCAACCTCAGCTTGAACTTTCTCAACCGGTCAAACAGCTTCTGCAAATTAACCAGGTGCTCCTCTTCTGTCTGCGACTTCGCAATCATATCATCTACGTACACTTCAATTTCTTTGTGCATCATGTCATGAAAGAGAGTCGTCATTGCCCTCTGATAGGTAGCACCAGCATTCTTTAGCCCAAATGGCATCACCTTATAGCAGAACGTGCCCCAAGGTGTAATGAATGTCGTCTTTTCCATGTCCTCTGGCGCCATCTTGATCTGATTATATCCAGAGAAACCATCCATGAAAGAGAATACCGAGGATTGAGCCGTATTATCAACCAATACATCAATGTGAGGTAATGGGAAATCATCTTTCGGACTCGCTCTATTCAAATCCCGGTAATCGACACACATTCTGACTTTGCCATCCTTCTTCGGCACAGGAACGATGTTGGCCACCCATGGGGGATAACTTGTAACAGCCAAAAAACCCGCATCCCACTGCTTCTGAACCTCTTCCTTGATCTTAGTTGCCATATCAGGACTCGTTCTACGAAGCTTCTGTTTGACCGAAGGACATCCTTCTCTAAGAGGTAATCATTGCACCACAATGTCTGTATCCAACCCAGGCATATCTTGATATGACCAGGCGAATATCTCCACATATGCTCTCAGCATCTCAATCAGCCTCCTCTTGACAGAGTCCTCTAAAGCAGCCCCAATCTTGATTTCTCTTTTGGCGTCCTCAGTACCCAAATTAACAACCTCCAACTCCTCCTGATGAGGTTGGATGACCCTTTCCTCCTGCTTCAGCAATCTGACCAATTCTGCAGGAAGTTCACAGTCTTCCTCACTCTCCTCTTCAGCTTGGTAGATGGGATTGTCGAAATCATACTGAGCCATAACAGAACTGTTCATAGTGAATGCCATAAGATCGCTTCTGCATGTTTAATGCTTTGTTTTAGAAAAAGAGTTCAATAAAGTCACAAAAAACAAAAACATTGCCATTTTTATTGTTTTTGAAAAAAGATGAAAACAAAAAATAGAAAGACAGGGATCACAAAGTTTGATTGCAAAAATGTCCTTCATTAATGATAATCATTAAAACATGATGAGGCCCTACAATGAATCACTACGCCTTGGGCAGATCGTAGGATTTTCATGCAAAATGAAAAAACAACAGAAAATTACTCTGTCAGAAGAGTAACTTGAACCACTTCTTCAGCCGTCCAGTTGTTGATAGACCCCCCTGGTGCACACGGGCGAACCCAGTTGTCCAAATCACAATCACTGTCACAGTCTTCACTACCGGTTGCAGAGACGTCGCCATGATTCATCAGCCCAGCGCTGGTAAAGGTACTCGGACCCGCTTGACCATTCTGCTCTGCTTGGAGAGGCTCGTAACCAACGCCAAATTTGTCTTCTTTGACAGGCAAATCCACCATCTTGCCCCAGCCTTCAGCTTTGCCAGAATCAACAACCTCCTTAGCCTGCTTGTAAGAAGTAATTGAAGCACCTGGCTTCCTCTGCTCAGCGTACGCCACTTTCTCAAGAGCCACAGTCTCAAACGCCTGGCATAAGGTTTCGTGGATCTCGCCATCCACCTCAACATATTTGAACGAGGATAGATGACTCACCAGAATCTCTTCTTCACCGCACACGGTCACAATCTGACCGTTCCAGACATACTTGAGCTTTTGATGGAGAGTCGACGAGACTGCCCCTGCTGCATGAATCCATGGACGCCCCAATAAACAACTATAGGCGGGCTGGATGTCCATAACATAGAAGATGATATCGAATACCTCAGGACCTATCTTCACAGGCAAGGTAACTTCCCCACACACAGAACGTTTGGAGCCGTCGAAAGCACGAACGATCAGGTCACTGGGAGTAAGCACAAACCCTTCCACATCAATCTTCTTCAGAATCTGCTTAGGCAGCACATTCAGCGACGACCCGGTGTCTACCAATACGTGAGACAACACTGCCCCCTTGCACTCCATGGTGATGTGCAAGGCTTTGTTATGGTTTCGTCCTTCAGGCGTTAAGTCCAGGTTGGTGAATCCTACACCATGCCTGGTGCTCACATTGGCCATCACACCCTCCAGTTGATTGACAGAAATCTCCTGAGGCACGTAAGCCAGATTTAACATCTTCAGCAAGGCATTACGGTGTGCCTCAGAGCACAACAACAGTGAAAGTATAGAAATCTTGGACGGAGTTTGATTCAACTGATCTACAATCTTGTAGTCACTCTTCTTGATTATCTTCATAAACTCCTCCACGTCTTTCTCAAATGACCCCTCAGGCGCTTCCTTCCGGACAGGCTCTTCCTCAACCACAGCTTGCTTACCCTTTGCTTTGGCGAGAGCCTCAACATTATTGTCCCTCAAAGGCTGCGGTGCGAACAGACGACGGCTTCTGGTAAAACCTCCTGGACCCCCTACATTATCCACAGCCGGACCAACAGTTGCAGGAACTCTATTCGGTAAACCAATTGTCACTGGAGCTTGATTCGCTGGTCTCGTCTGACTTTCAGCCCTTCTGTTACTACGGTAAGCATTATCATACTTCCACGGCACGGCTCTACTATTCTCAACAGCCCTTCTCCCAGACGCAACGATAGTAGTTGGAGCACTGATGGTTACAGGCACGGAAATGGTAACTGGGGCACCATTTGTTGCCGGTGCATTAACGACCCTTTGTCCACGTCCTTCAGTTGGTTTAAAGTAAATGGTGATAGTTGACACTGTCCCACGATCTTTTACAGCCCTACTGAATTGCAAACAACCCTCATCCATCATACCCTGGATACCGGCCCTCAACTGGTCGCAACCATTCTCAGATTCTGCACAGCCCAAACAATCCTCATCACAGCCCGAGTAGACACCCCCATTCAGCAGACGGCCCTTCACAACTAACAGAGAAGTCTGAACATCATCAACATTAACAACCAGATTTTCAGCTTCTTTCCCCTCAATATTGTTCACTCTATGCCCACCATGCTGAGGCATAGGGTTGTTTACGACGTTAGGCACTGGAGCGAAGTTGATCGCCTTGGCATCGATCAAATCTTGGACCTTGTGCTGGAGAGCCCGACACTTCTCAGTATGATGCCCTGGTGCCCCAGAGTGAAAGTCACAACGGACGTCGGCGTCGTACCCAGGAGGCAATACTGTAGGCGGAGCCATTGTACGCAACTCAACTAACCCCAACCTGAGTAGTTCGGGCAGCAGTTCGGCGTACGACATGGGTAGCGAATCAAAACGTCGATCAGGCATCCTTTGTCTGGGCTGATACGGACGTTGCTGTTGTTGTTGTTGCGGTTGTTGAACTCTTTGTTGTTGTTGTTGACGAGGTTGGGGTGCCGGAATGGTTACTGCAGCAGCTTGACGGTATTCACTTCTGTTCTGATCTCTGCGGTGTTGAACAGCATTAGTTTCACCCTCTCTTCGACGAGGTGCCCCAGCAAACGGCTTCTTAGAAGAAGAGGAACCAGCATCTTGGATCTTCCCAGTTTTAATCAAGCTCTCAGTCCTCTCTCCACAAATGACAACATCAGAAAAACTACCGAATGGGCAGCTCCCCATACGGTCCATAAACACACCTTGAAGAGTACCGATAAACATATTTGTCAACTCCCTCTCCAGCATAGGAGGTTGAACTCTAGCATCCAGTTCACGCCACCTCTGGGCGTACTCCTTGAAGCTCTCTCCGGATTTCTGACATAGACTCTGCAGCTGAGTCCGGCTAGGCGCCATGTCCATGTTATGTTTATATTGCCTCAAGAAGGCCTCACCCAGATCCCTCCAGCATCGGATCGAATCTCTCTTTAATTCCATGTACTAGTCCAAAGAAGCCCCAGATAGACTATCTTGGAAAAAATACATCCACATCTTTTCATCATCGGTATACGCAGAGATTTTTCGATAATAAGCCTGCACATGGGTGCGAGGGCAAGAAGTACCGTTGTATTTATCGAAGGACGGTGCTTTGAACTTGTAAGGGATTCTCAAACCTTCCACCAACCCCATATTGGTAACATCAAAACCGAGAAAATTCTGACATTCCATAGCTCTAATTTTCTCAACAAGGGCATCAACTTTACGATCCCTCTCATCAACCCTTCCCAGAACGTCTTCATCTTCACTGAGCAGAGTAAACATATCCTCTTGTCTGTCAATAATCGGAGCAGGATTACGGGCCGGGGCACGGACTGCTCTGGCATTAGCGGCATCTGGAGCAATAGGTTGACCGTTGATTCGAATACCCCCCAACTCATCACCTACAGCATAGTTGTTGATGGGTACAGCAGCAGCAACATTGTTGTCATTGACCGGGCCTCCCTCTGGCGGAGCATGGTTGACCGGTGGAATTGCAGCTTCTTGTCTCTGAACCAGGGCTCGAAGTTCTTCTTGACCTTGTGCAACCCCTTGCATCATATTTATAAACTGGGCCATGTTAGCCTTCATCTCAGCCAACTCAGCTTGAACTTGATCCATACCTCTCTGTTGATTCAGTCTTGTTGAGTAGCGGTGCGGATGTTGATCAGCTATCCTGCCTGAACAGGAACCAAGAGTGAGAAGTCACGACCAAGAACACCTGTTATGCAAAATGATATGAGTATGGTGCTAATGATGCGTATGATGCACATGATATGTTCATTCCTCAGGCATTCAAAGAGCCTGAGTCATCCTCAAAAGATGGCAACCTGCAGCAAGAACAACATAGAAGCACAGAAACAACATACACAAGAGTGATGAGTACAAGGTGAAACCAACAACCTCATCTATATGAGTAACAGGATCATACAACAAAGTCGACAAAGAAAATCCAAACAATCGGAGTACAACAATGAATCCCATCCAACAAGCCTGGAGGTGATTCTCAACATACATATCAAAGATACAAGCTAAGACAAACGGCCTCCCGGAATGAGAGTCTTCAAGTACTGACACTGGTCTATCAACAGGTCACATTCTGAACATTCTGGCAAAAGAGTGATCTTCTCCTTCAGTTGTCGTCTAAGCTCTACCACTTCTCCTCCAAGGTGGTTCTCTGATGTCTGTCTCAAGTCTACTTCTTTCTTCAACTGGATGTCTTTATCTCTGAGTTGCTTCTCCAAGTCTCTGATCTTCTTCTGATAGCTGGCCTCAACTCTCTGCAGCCTCAAGCACTCCCGGTGTTCTGCATCTAACATGCTCTCCACCTCCTCGTAGGATCTCTTCTTGCTTCTCAGTCTGCTAGCATCTTCTCCTCGCACTCCTCTGAGTTGATGAGCCAAATTCAACCTATCAGCTTTGGCTTTGTACAACTCCATCTGGGTATCCTGCTCCTTCTCTCTCAAACGGCGATTCTCCATCAGGGCTTGCTTGTAGTGCTCCGTAGGCACACTCTCAGCAAGGATCAAAGGTGGTTGCTCCTGCAACGGCTCCATCCTATCGTAGGGTAACAACAAAATTCCTACTCTCTCCTTGACCCAATCAGTGTAATCGGGCATAGCAACGGCAAACTTCTTCCCTAAGACAGATCCATCCTTCATACCAATAGACTTCCAAGCTCTTCCTATCTGCTCCAATCTATCCGGGTCACTCTGCTTCTCAAAATACACACTTTCTGCTACCTCAGCCTCAAGTGGTCTTCCCTTCATCACAAACCCCAACTGGCGGAGAGAAAGAACCGGGTTGTAATTGATGCAACCCCTAGTCCCTATGAGTGGCACATTACGGAATCCTCCACATCTCATAACGACGTTACGCACATCCATCCGGTAAGATTGCCATCTGATATCATAGGAAGTAAGAGACATAACCCTCTGAGTCCACATATGCGTGCTCTGAGCATCCACAAAAGGTCCACTGACTGGCAGGAGAGACAAGAACCATCTGAGCAAAAGCGGGAGACAACACCTGATAGCCCCACCCTTACCATGCCTACTGTGAACAGCATAGTAAGTGTCAGCTAACAGAGTAGGAACTGGATTTCCTCCAATGAAAATACTGACTGCAGCATAGTCAACAAAATTGGGCATACTCGGAAACAGGACGATCCCATAGATCATGGCGGCCAACTGAGCATGAAAGGCTTCCCAATTTCCCTTCTCTGCTTCTTCTCTAGCTACCCTCAACAAAAACTTCAAAGGCAATCCTACAACATCCCCACTGGACTTCCAACTATCGCTGACTTCCTTGATACCCAAATGGAGAGCTCTGGCAACAACTCCGAAATCAACCTCCTTGGGCACATCCAAGAAAGGAACCTGATACCGGACCGGGACACTCAGCAGAATGGAGTACTCCTCAAGAGTAGGCGCCAACTGATAATCTTGAAAGGTGAAACAATGAAGCTCTGGGTCGTAGAACTGTAGAAGAGTCTGCAACGGCACCGGATCGACTACCATCTTCAACAGTGTCAGAATATCTCCATACTGGTCAACAAACCCCTTCTGGTTACCACTGGTCATAAGGTTACTCAACTCAATCAGAGACGTCAAAGGTTCACGGTGAAAGCTGTAGGAACAAGTCTTCCGCTTCAACCCTGGGACTGTTGCCATCTCTATCAGTGAACAAGCTCTGGAATGTACCTGAGAAATGATATGCATGCAGGGATTAGTTTTTTTTCTTTTCTTTTTCCCCTTTTTTTTTTTATTGCGTATTTTTTTGAAAATAAACATGCTATGATGCAAATGATGCAGACACGACTGGTTGGCTGTGTCTCTCAGAACACAGGATCAAAGCTTCGGCTTGAACTCGGAACCACAAATTCATCTGAAACCCAAAGTCATCTGAGACCCCAAACTTCTGGACCAATAGTCACCAACAGGATCACAAGTCACCAACAAGTCACCAACTGTACCTGTAATAATGATCATTCCCTCCCCACTCACGGGTGTCATCTAGGCCAGGGTAAGGTCGAGAGAAACGCAACCTAAATAACCTTTCGCAGAACATCATCATATACACACCCGAAGTATGTAACGATAATATCCCACCAGGGTCTGAACTGCTCGTGATATCAAATGTTCCGCTAAGTGGCGCAATACCACCCGCTTCCCATGAATCACTCTATTCCTAAGTATCCTAGATTTCACTCATGGCCTGGGTATTGGGCCTTTTACCTCATGTAACTCCCACCCCAACAGAGAGAAACAGACAACCAGCCAGATGAATAATGAATGTGAATGAATGCAAACATAAGTGCAAACATGAATGCAAACAATAAATAAATGAATGCAATAAATAACAGCAAAAGCAACCAAACCCTATCCTAGAGAGCGCTAGGAGAGACTCGCTTAGGGAAGATGGACCAGCATAGGTCAACTTCTCTTATATCCCCAGCAGAGTCGCCAGCTGTCGCATTACGCGAAAAACCGGCGGGAAAACAAGAACAACAGAGCCGCCACCGTGCGTTATTTATCCCAAAAGAGGGAAAGGAAACGCTCGAAGTAAACCTGGAAAAAGCATGGTCTCGCGACCAAAGAGAATGGGATCGGGAGTCGGTTATGCGAAGGGAAGGTATTAGCACCCCTACGCATCCGTCGTACTCGACGGGATCCACGCACAATAGGAAGGGAAATGGTTGCTAAAACACTGCTCAAACACACACACACACTGGTTGAAAGAGACACAAGAAAACAGACTGAAACTGACTCGGCAGGGTATCGCATCCTGGGCCTACTTAGTCTATCACGCATAGACATCAGAGTCAAAGTAGTTCGGACTAGGGGGCAACATGCTCGCTAGGGTGTCGCACCCTATGCATACGTATCTTCTCGGACGAGAGAAGAATCAGAGCATTCGTAGCTCAGGTAACACGCACACAAACAAACACAGGCGAGGGCAAACATGGAGCCTGAATGCCAACCACTGGGCTTACATCAGCATCCGAACCAAAACGCACTCAAGAAGGCAAACATGGAGCCCGACTGCCAATCACTGGACTTACGTCGGCATCCGAACCAAACACACGCACACTGGAACCCGAATGCCACTCGATGGACTTACATCAGCTTCCAAGCACACAACAAGACACAGGATGTGGAATGCCAATCGCTGGGCTTACATCCATCTCCTGACACCAACACAAGAAGAAGAAGGGTCTCGATTGCAACTAGGGCAAGAGAAAGGGAAGGTCTCAATCGCAACGAGGGCGAGAGAAAAGAATTAGTGTTAGTTGTTAGTCAAACTCGACAAGACATCGCATCTCGTGCCTACGTATCTCACCTGAACATGAGAATCAGAGTTGCCGTAGTTCGGCTAAACTATTCCTGTTGGTTCGTGTTTTTTAAGTGGACAACGTCACTACGCAATCTACCGGATGCTCGACCTTTGGAGACTTACTCACCTGTAGTAGAAGGAGTTGACGTATCCTTAAGAGGGGATAGTGTTTGTTTGTGTTTTAGGAAAGCTCAAGCAAAAAAGGAAGTCCTATACGAAGGAACCGTGCTACCTTAATTGACATGCAAACGAGACTACGCGGAGTCTAGCAAACCTAGGGGATACAATCACACCACACAAACATATACAGCATGAAATAAACACACCAACAAGGGGCTCAAACATCAAGGCTAGGCTTTAGTCGAGGGGTCATATCAACCTCGACAAACAAGCCTCTGTATCGGGGTAAGGTTAGCTCTTAACCTTGCCATTGAGAGGCTAAGGTGAAGTAGATGAAAGGTGAGTGAAGATAAGACTTCACAGCTCTTATCCCTGGCCTGGGAGAGCTTAAGACAAGAATGTGTGGGTTCAGAAAGTGGGAACCCTTCTACACATTTAAAACTGACTCAATTGTACAATTGTACAAGATCTTGGGTTTGTATCTGCAATGCATCAACACAGTGGTGTGAGCAAAGCAGATGACACACAGAATAGCAGGGGATAGATTGCATATCCCTTGGGTTCTGCCAATTGCCTCTTCACTTAGGAGGTCTTTGACTCTATACAAGGACAAATGTAAACAGTCACAAACATTGCCTCTTAAGGAGGACTTCAGACAGTTGCCTGGCCAAATAACAGGCCAGGTCTTCCAGACTACATGAAGATAAGAAATTATACCTCAATGCAAATTGCTATTAAGCAAAGCAAAGCAAAGTTCTTAAAGAACTATAAGCAACTAAAGGTACCTGAAATCAGTCAAACACAATTAGTATACCAGTCAAGGTTAAAACAGAAAGAGATAGAGAGCAACAGTCTCCACAATCAATTTAACTGTGCAATGCACAAGGCTCAAGCATGTGAGCCAAGCAACCTACAAAACAAACAAGTTAGTCATGATAAACAAACAAGCATCAATCAATTTGTATTGATCTCCCTAAGGCAATTGCATCTTAACCTGAAAAAATGAACTCAAACGTGAGCAACAGGACCACTAGGACAAGCCTAGGGTCAAAAGGGGATGAGAAAGTCAAAACAGAAAGTGGCAAGTGTCCAAAATCAAATTCAAACAATCAAGAAACAAACCCCATTGGTTTCACATTCATATCAATCATCATCATCATTTCATGAACAAATTAGGTCAAGACATGGCATTTAGAAGCTCATAGAAGTCAACAGCAAGACTTAGCTCAAAAGCAATCTTAAACATTTCCAAAAATCACCAAATAAATCATGGTCAATTACAACCCACAGCATGGTAAGCATGTTAAATTTCAACTCATTTGGACAAGTAGAAGGTAGTCAATGAAAATCAGAAAGGCAAGGCAATTTTGAACATGCTCAAAGAAGTCAACCAAACATGCATCAACTTGCAAAAATCATAAATCAGGGATGGAATATGAGAAATGAATGGGACTAAAACCATGGCAAAGCTTAGGATGTCTAGTAATCACATGTAAAATTTCATGTCCATCTAATAAATTATGAGCATTTCACAAAACAAATGGGCACATGTGTCACAAAAGGTCAACATATGATCAAACAGGGGACAAAATCTTAATCAAAATGGAAAATGCCATAATCAAATCCACAAAAAATCATATGTAAGCTAGACATCCAAGAGTAGGTTCATGCAAAAATTCAGATCAGTTGGAGGTCAAGAAGCATGGTATCAAAAATCATGAAGTTGCACATCAATGGTGTGACACAAATTGTCACACCCTACTTCAAAAATTCATAACTCACAAACCAGATAGGATAAATTCACAAACTCTACATCAAAATCACCATGAATGTGTCTAGTTTATGCACAAAAAATTTCAAAGCCATTGGATAAAGCATCATCATTTCACAAATGTTTTGGCAAAGTGTACAAAAAATGAGCACATATCACAAACCCTAACACAATTTAAAAACCATTCATCCAAAAAATCTGGAAAAATCATGATTAAAAACTAGAGATTGGGATGAACATTTGGAAAAAAATCTCATTAATTTTGGATCACAAATGATGGACTTATGGATTTTGTAAGTTTGGTGTGCAAAGTGAAATAAATATGAAACCAAAAATGAAATAATTGATTTAAAGGAAATAATGGCAGAATTGTAAATAATGGAACAGTGCCCGGGCCCAAAACGCAGTCGTCCCACTAATCCTAGGTGGCAGTGGGACCGAGTCAAACATGCCTCATCCAATGGTTCCGCTTGCGTGGCAAAGGAAAAGACCAATGCATGAAGTGTTTTATGAAAAACACATGCAGGTCGCGGGTAAAGGGCAACAGTGGATTGAAACAAGGGTTTTTTCACAGAAAATTCCCAGCCATGCCCGTGTTCATCACTGTGACTTTCAGCAGGATCAAAATTTCACCAAAATCGACAACCATTATATAAAAATGTTCATCTAAACACGCACATCCATAATCCAACATTCATATTCACTAAATCAAGCTAACAACCAAGAACCAAGCAAAAACATATTTGAGTGTGAAACTTTAAATCCATGTATTTCTCTCAATATGCAACCATTTTCAATGAATCAAAGCTCATTGTAACCAGCATAACAAGGTCTATCTAAAGCACATCATGATTTTGGAAATAGAGAGAGTCGAAATCTTACTAAATCTGCAAGGCAGTGGCGATTCAGGTGTTCTTAGCTCATGGATGCTCGAAACAGATGTGCAAGAAGGCTCCAGGAGGTGAATGGATGAAGAGTTTTGGCTCAGCAACCCTTGAAACGACCTCAAACCAAATCTGCCATGGGAGTGTGCTTGGTGAAACAGAACTCGAAAATGCTGTTACAGCTATGGAATAAAGCTTGCAATGTGCTCAAAATGGTGATGAGTGATGAGGCAAATGACCAAGAACCTTGCTCCTTTGAGTTTTTGGTAGAAAAATGCAAAATGAATCAAATGGTGAAATGAGAGAAAGTGAGTTTTTTGTATGATACTGGTGGCTGCTAGGGTTTCTTTCAGAGAGAAAATGATGTATATATACTCTGTTTAATGGTACTAATCAAGGTTAATGAAAAAGTGGAATTGGAGTTGGTAAAAAGTGTCCTTTTGCTAATTTCACTCAAGTGGCATGGTGCATGAGCTGTAGCTGCGAAAATGGGCCTTGAACATGTCCAAAATATGATTTCTAGTCATTCTCAATTGGCCAAAATGATTAAAAATGGTTATTTTAAAAAGTCAAATTTCAACCTCACTTGAAATTAATTCATGTAAGTTCAAAAATGCCATTTTGATCTATGATGTTTTGGTGAATGATGATTGCATATTTGGAAAGAGGGGATCAAATATGACTTGTTGCAAAAAACCCCACCCAATTTGGCCAAATGGTTTGAGAGATATGGCCTTTTGAAGTTCAAAAATTTCTGAAAATGATTCGATCATAACTTGCCAACCATACATGGGAATTGAGTGTTCTTGGACTTTTTGGAAATGGGAGAACAAGATCTTCAACTTTCATGTTAGGCAAAAATTCATTTGAAGCTTGTATCATGATGTAAGTTTGAGGATCAAGACTTTCCATTTTTGGCAAATTCCAATTACAAGTCAACTTTCTATTTTTGGAAATTTCTTGTCTGGCTTCAAATTCTTCCATGATGATGTTTGACATGATACATGAGGCCTATTTGGACATGAATGAGCTCTCTCAAACCAAATCCAACCATCAAAACCATAAAAACAGACACAGTTGACCAAGTTTGACTTTTTAGGGTTTTTGACTGACTGTGCATTGATTGATGACTTCTGAACATCCAACCCTTGACCAAAACACCTCAAATGGATCCCCAAGTCATGTGAACCTGTTGGACCAACCCTAGGGCCTTATTTCAATGAAGATTGCACTTGCTTGCTTGACTGACTGATCTCCTGACCAGTTTGACCTAATTCTTCTGACTGGCTTGCACTTGAGGCAAAGGGACAATGCAATGTTATGCAGTGGACCATGTTATGTTATGACCTAATATGAGAATGTATGTACAAGAAGTAGGTGCAAATTTGAGGTGCTACACATGGTCTCGCGACCAAAGAGAAAGGGTAAGGGAGTCGGTTACGCAAGGGGAAGGTATTAGCACCCCTCACGTCCGTCGTACTCGACGGGATCCACGCTCTAAGAAAAGAAAAGGTTGCTAAAACACCACACACACACACGCACCGAGGACAACACAGGTGGGGTTAAGAGGAAGGGAGCTCGATAGGACGTCGCATCCTATGCCTACGTATCTCGTCTGGAACGAGAATCAGAGCTGCCGTAGTTCGGCTCACGCACGCCAAACAAACAAACACAAACACAGGCAAACATGGAGCCTGAATGCCAACCACTGGACTTACATCAGCATCCGAACCAAAACACACACAAGAAGGCAAACGTGGAGCCCGAAAGCCAATCACTGGACTTACATCGGCATCCGAACCAAACACACAATCAGGATACGGACAGCCAATCGCTGGGCTTACATCCATATCCTGACACACAAGAAGATTAACAAGCAAACGCACACAAAAAGAAAAAAAGTGCCCGGAGAGACCTCGCTCGGTCTCCTGCCTACATACCTCGTCTGGAACGAGGATCAGGGCGATGTAGTTCCCCTGAAAGGGAAAGAAATTCTAGCCAGAAACCAAGGGGAGACACACTACCAGGGAGCTGTACTCGAGCCTAGTGTTATCATGCATCATTGCCCTAAGTTATGGTTTCTACCTACTTGCACAACAGCAAGCTAATCCTATCCAGGAAGAAAGCAAGCAAGCAAGCATACAAGCAAACAGAGCAAACAAATATTCACAAAGCACACACTATATCCAGTCAGAAGTGGGCTCAAACAACGGGTTTGACTGCTGAAGCAAGTCATCTGTACAAGGTAGTGTTCGCTCTTAACCTTGCCATTGAGGGGCTAAGGTGAAGCAGATGAAAGGTGAGTGAAGAATAGACTTCACAGCTCTTATCTCTGACCAGAGAGAGCTTCAGACAAAGGGAGCGTGGGTCCAGAATGGAGGGACCCTTCTACGCTCAAGACTCTGACTCGATTGTGCAACAGCACAAGATCTTGGGTTTGTGTCCCAATGCATCAACACAGTGGTGTGAGCAGAGGGACGACTCAACAGAATAGCGGGGGATAGATTGCATATCCCTTGGATTCCGCCAATTGCCTCATAGAGGTCTTTACCTGCTTGGCACAAAAGTAAACAATCACAGACATCGCCTCTTAAGGAGGACTTCAGACAGTTGCCTGGCCAAGTAACAGGCCAGGTCTTCCAGACTACATGAAGTATAGAGATTCTACCTCAACTGGTTTAAAAACCAAGCAACAGCAAGCAAGTTCTTAAAGAACTGTAAGCGACTAAATGTACCTGAAATCAATCAAGTATCATCAGTACTCAGACAAACCAACAATAAACAGCAAAAGTCAATCTATACAGACAACACAAGTTAATGCATACAAGTGCAAGCCATGAGCTCAAGCTCAAGCATCAAACCTACAACACAAAATCAATGTTAGTTTACAACATCACACAAAACTCAATTTGCAACTTGCATTTATCTCCTTAACCTTTTGCATTTCAACCTGAAAGTCCAAACCAAATGTGAGAAACTAGACCACTAGGCCAAGCCTATGGTCCAAGGGGGGATAAAAAATCAAAACAGCAAGTGCAAACCAACCAAAATCATATTCAAACAAATTAAAAGCAAATGCAATTAGTCCCATGCTCATACCATTCACCATTATCATTTCATGCACAATTTAACATCAATCATGTAATTTGCAACTTCAAATGACCAAACAGAACTATCTCAATCAAATCCATATCAAAACAATTCAATTAATTCCACAAAAATTCACACCTAAACAGGACCCATTCAATGTATAGCATGTCAATTCTCAACTCAATTGGACAAAAGAAAGTAGGTCAATGAAAATCAAGAAGTCCAGACACATTTATACAAGCCAATTCAAGACATCCAAACAAGCATCCATTTCAATAAATCATAAAACAGTGACAACAATTAAGAAATGAGTGGGATAAAAACCATAATGTCCTATAATGTGTCTACAATGCTCACACCAAATTTCATCTTCATCCAATACCATATGAGAATTTCACAAGCAAAATGCCAACATGTGTCACACAATGTCACAAAATGAGCATACAGAGAAGAAAATTATCAATCAATTAGAAAACTCCATCAAAAATTCCAGCAAAAATCACATGTTATCTCGACATATCAATGATCATCCACACAAAATTTCAGCTCAAATCAACATCTCTAGGCCAGGCAAATAAAATCATGAAGTTGACCTAGCTAGGTGTGACACAAATTGTCACACCTTTAATCAAAAAAACATATCTAATCAACCAAGTATCCAAAAATCACAAACTCTACATGAAAATCACCATCAACATGTCCAGAATAAGCACAAAAATTTTCATCCATTTCTTTAAAGGTATGAGCATTTCATGATGGTTTTGGCAAAGCATACAAAAATGTGACATATTCAACAAACCCTAATCCAATTATTTTTCTACACATGCAAAAAATCCACAAAAATCACCATAAAATTCTACACATCATCATGAAAATAATGCAAAAAGTCTCACTCAATTTGGATGAAAAATGAGTGAGATATGAATTTTTGAAGATCATAAAACAAAATGAAATAATCAAAAGAAAAAGAAATGAAATAGTAATTAATTAAATGCAGAAATGGCAAACTTGTAATATTAAACCACTAATCCAAAACGACGTAGTTTCGGTTAGATTGCATGGCGCGCTCTGATTGGCCAGAGCTGGCGCCAAACACCATTTCAAACCAAAGCCAGGCGAATAGAAGATCAACGCGTGTTATCATCGTCTTCTTCACCAAAATTTTTTTCAGAAAATGCAGAAAATCAAGAACAACGAATCGCAACCAAAATCAACATGTTTATAACCATTAGAACCGTATGAACACAAGGATCATGAATATGTAACTCAAACTTCCTAATTCCTACTGTAGCGAAGGGATCGATCAATTAAAGTTAAGCACATCAAACTTCAAATCGCGATAACTCAACCTACAGTTAATCATTTCACAAACCACAACTTGCATGATGTTCTACGTTGAATGATCTTTCTAACGCATATCACAATTCGAGCAAAGGTGAGATTCGAAAAATACCTCGTAGGTGATGGCAGCAATGGATTTGTGCTTGTTTAGCTCCAATTATGCAAAACAGATGGAGTTGGAGGTTGAGGAAGTTGATTGGAACTCACACTTTAGCTCAGGATCGCTTCAATTGCAAGAAATCACAAAACTCCATGAATGAACATGCTTTGGACAGTCTTGATTCTTGATGGTTATGGCAATGGCTTGGCAAAACAGAACTTCACCTTCACATGTAGAGCACGAATCAAAAGGAATCGTGCAGTTTGATGAAGAATTCGTGAAGTTTGGATCCAAAATGCTTGATGAAGATTTTGAGAGAATTTGGAAAATGGAGGGAAAGTTGGTTAGAGATCTTGAGAAATGTGATTATCCTCTGCAATTCAGTTATGATTAGCACTTTATACTTCACCTTAATCATCCTCTTAATCACCAATTAGCAAAAAATGAATGGATTAGCATAATGTGAAATTTGAGTGAAAGCTCCAAAATGCCCTTGCCAAATATCACCATATGACAGCTCATGACAGTTGGAACAAGCTTCAATTTGCATTTGGAATGTGTTGCAAAAACCCTCATGCCAAAATTCCAATTATTTTGCAAGTTGGACCATTTTGCCCTTGGATTTAATTAGTACACTTGAAAATTGACCTTTTGCATTGACCATTTTTGATGAATTTTGATTATGCACCCTGAAAGTACATGTGAAATGGAGTTTGCTCATAAAAAGATCAACCATTTTGGCCATTCCATGTGAAAGTTATGCCACTTTGATTATAGGCATTTTTGGAAAATGAATGGACCATAACTTGTCAACCATACATGGGAATTTCAAGTTCTTGGACTTTTTGGAAAGGTGAGAACAAGATATACAACTTTCATGTTGAACAAATTTTCATTTGAAGCTTTTTTGGACATGTAATTTTGTGATGAAAAACTTTCCATTTTTGGAAACTTCCATTACAAGTCACTTTCTATTTTTGGCAATTTTTCTCCTGACTTTATTTTCTTCATTCTTGAGCTTTGACATGTCAAATGAAACTTATTCCAACATGAATGAAGTGTATCCAACTCTCTCCCACCTCCAAATCCATAAAATCAAGCACAGTTGACCACAGTTGACTTTTTCAGCTGATAGATGAATTTGGCAATTTACTGATCAATCTGAGCCCCAATCTTCTGATGAAATGGCTCAAGGATGAAACCCTAGCCTCCATAAGCTCAATATAATCATGAAATGATCCCCATATCCATTATAGACCCCATCTCCTTGCTATGCCCTGATTGGCCCAATGCAACTGATTAGGGTTGACCAGTGGTCAAAACCCTAATCTCAAAATAGCTGATCAATCTCTTGAACTTCTTGGATGATATCAAAACCTTGACAATGATGATGTATCACCTCAACCAAGATGTAGCTCAATCTCCTCGAGAACCACAAAACCCTAATTTGGACCTCCATCCTCAGATGGCTAATGATCAGTCAATAAAACCCTAGGCTTGCATCTCCACCTCTTATCTTCTGACCAAGACTTAGGAGGATAACTTGCACAATGTGACCACATGATATGCAACATGCAATGCCTAATGTCCTAAAATGATATGCAAATATGTTAAGCTAGTCCCAAGAGAGGAGGGCAAATTTTGAGGTGTTACAGCTGCCCCTATTCAATCCACTGTGAACCTGTCGATATGAATAGCCTCGGCTTTCAGATGATCAGGGTGAAGAGTGATTGAATACCAAGAACAGACGAACAATTTGCACTCTGATGGGCAATAATTAACAATGCCAACCAGAATCGGCAAAGAAACACAATCTTCTGAAAGAATCCGTCCGGAATGGAGAAAGTCGGCCTAATCACCGAAACAGCAACGTCGACCTGGACACCAAAATAAATGGTAACGCAGGGATAACCACGGCCTGAACACCACATATCCGCTGGGGATTATCATTCCTTTCTTTTTTATGTTTTTCTTGAACCCCGAAATTTCTGATGATCGCTCTTTTTTCATTTTCTTGAACCCCGAAATCTTCTTTTTCGCGAATGATCCCCGATCACTGCATTTGAACCCCGTTCTCCTGTTTGCCAAAATAATGAACCCCATTCTCCAGTTTGAACCCCAGTCGCCTGACGATTACTCGCGATCGCCATTGTGAACCCCATTCTCCAGAAAACACCTCGTGTCTCCTTTTCTCCATTTGAACCCCGCTCTCCAGAAAATGCCTCAACACTTCCCTTTCTCCGTTTGAACCCCGATCTCCAGTTTCTTGTGATAATTCCGCTGGCAACGTCGGAAATAACACCAAACACCACTCTGAGGGCGACATATCAGAGGGTACACCTTCAACCAGACACTTACCGATGACTGGGAGGAAACTCGACGTTTACTGGACATCGAACGATGATGTTTACAGGCACCAAAGAAAACTCGACCAGACACTTACTGATGACTGGGAGAAAACACGACGTTTACTGGACATCGAACAATGATGTTTACAGGCACCAACAATGATGTTGACAGGACATCAAACAATGATGTTGACAGGACATCAAACAATGATGTTGACAGGCATCAAACAAGGATGTTAACAGGACATCGAACAATGATGTTGACAGGACATCAAATAATGATGTTGACAGGCATCAAACAAGGATGTTGACAGGACATCGAACAATGATGTTGACAGGACATCGAACAATGATGTTGACAGGACATCAAACAATGATGTTGACAGGACATCAAACAATGATCGACCAGACATTAAACAATGACTGGGAAATAACTCGACGTTTACTGGACATCGAATGATGATGTTTACTGACACCAAAGAAAGCTCGACCAGACACTTACTAATGACTGGGAAATACTGCTGCTCCAAAATCCCGATGCTGAACTCCTCAGAGTAACACCTTCCAACTTCTGTCGAAACCAAACCCCAAGCGGTAACCACGGCTCGAGTCGCGCTGATCGCGTAACATTTCCATCTTCGTCTGACGGAAAAGTGTCCTCCAGTATTGCATTACTGGGGAATATTGCTGATCTGACATCATGATGCTAAACCCATCAGAGTAACATCTTCCTTCCAAATTCGGGCGAAACCATCTCTCAAACGGTATCCACGGCTTGAGACTAGCCTATGCTTGCAATGATGCATGACTTTTTCTGCGTAATGCTCCATAATTATGGAAATGCTACGCGATTTATTTTTTCTTTTATGCAATATGTTATGCTTATTCTACATGATGAATGCATAAAAAGTATCCCCCTCAAGGGACTCCTCTGGGGAGCACAAGGCACTCTGCCGAAAGGAATTCGACAATACTCCGATCACCACCCTGCTGGGGAATAGCACTGCTACTGGGAAAAGGTAACCCTTGCTGGGGAAGAACCTCCTTTGCACCCAATCCGCTCGGGAAACTGCTGGGGATAATAACCACCAACACTCTGTGGGGATACAACGGTCTTCGACTTGCTGGGGATATCAATCCCGACTCTGCTTGGAGAACCCTCACAGATACCTGTCGACTTCACCGGGGAAATGCTCACTGATAGCTCTGCTGGAGAAACAGCAACCTCCAGGCCTGGCGACTGGGGAAACATCGGTCTGACACCTGCTGGGGATAACCATCCTGACCCTGCTAGGGAAGCAAATGCCACTCCGCTGGGGACAACCCATGCAATCCATAGGTAGAATCAACTCAGCTGGGGATGCAAATATCAGTCTGATACGGATACTCATCCAATCCACTGGTAGGATGAACACTGCTGAAGATATATTTCATTGAAACCCGCTCCACTCGGGGAATAGCAACCTTCGGGCCTGGCTGCTGAGGAAACACCATTTTAAACCTGTCGGGGATAACCATCCTGCCTTAGCTAGGGGATCCACAGACCTTGGATCTGCTGGGGAGTTAGTCCTCACAACTCTGCTTGGGAACTCAGCTGGGGAAATGAGAAAAGTTGGTACAGAACACCCATCGACTCGTCGAACCACGGTATCCGCCTCCCAATCTCGTATCAGCTTTCCACTTTTGAGAACTCCCAGACTTGTCTGGACCTTTTCTGCTCCATCATCTTGTATTCCAAGTCTCGCCGCGCTCGACGGAGAGCGAACTCCTGGGGATCATACAGACTTTTCAATTTTCCGACTTTGAAGAGTCTTCTTGATTAATTCCAAAGGTCGTCGGGCGCCTCTCGTCGCTTCTTCTCGCTTGCCCCTGATTGGACCCTGCGGGGAATTTCTACAGACTTTCCAATCTTCCGATTTTGAAGAGTCTTCTTGATTATCATTCAAGGACCATCGTGCATTTCAACGTCTCTTCGTCATCCCTTCATATTCATTCATCCCTGATTGGACTCCATGGGGATTTGCTTTCCAACAAGATTCCACATCACAACCTGCAAGTGAGTGAAAACATCTAACAGTTCCTACAAAACAGATCGTTAGATAAAACCGTGCCCCAGGCGTGTCAAGATTTCAACACTTGGGTCACCCAACCTTCCGAATAAGATTTCAGCTTTCAATCTTATAAACATGCATTGGAAGGGACCTGTACGTCTTAAAATGCAAAATTCTTTATCAAAAATAATCGGATGTTTTTGCAATCAAAGCGGTTATGAAAAACAAAAACAAAATTATTTGACTGAATATGCATTTTATTGATTGAAAAGGTGTGGCTCAAAGTTGAGCAATACAAAGGAAGCAATTCCTGAAAAGAGGTAATTGCACAAAAGGAAAAATCTATCCTAATGGCAATGTGAAACCCGTGATCTCATCGAGTTCCAACTCGGTTACACCCCATATGTCCTCAGACTCTCCGTGCTTTCTGCCTTCTGACCAAGACAATTCCAACTGATCCCTACCGGGTATTATCCATGACGCCTTAACCAAAGCGCAAACGATCATGCTAGATGCAGTTGTTCGTTTCAATCCCTCTTTTGCCTGGACCGCCCTTTCGGGTTTTCAGTCCACCGGGATACCCTTTTTTTCCCAAGTCGCCTTTTCAGGTTCTCGACTTGCCGGGTGTACATTTTTCTTTTTATCCCTAATTTTTGCCCGAACCTTTTCTTTTCTGTTTTTTGGTTCGCCGGGATGCCCATTTTTGCCTGGACTATTTTATTCTTTTCGTCCAGCGGGTCTCTTTATACGAAGTATTTTTTAACTGCGTCCGCATTCACAGGGGATGGAAAATCCTCGCCATCCATGGTCGTTAGCAACAAGGCTCCGCCAGAGAAGACCTTCTTGACCACGAATGGACCTTCATAATTCGGTGTCCATTTGCCCCTTCGATCGTTTTGAGGAGGAAGGATCCTTTTCAGCACCATATCACCTACGTGATACACCCGAGGTCGCACCTTTTTGTCAAAAGCACGCTTCATCCGCTGCTGGTACAACTGCCCATGACAGATGGCTGCCAGCCTCTTTTCCTCAATTAGGCTCAGCTCTTCGTACCGGGTCCTTACCCATTCCGCCTCTTGCAATTTCGCGTCCCTCAGGACTCTCAAAGAGGGAATTTGGACCTCAACCGGTAGCACGGCTTCATTCCATACACCAACGAGAAAGGCGTTTGCCCCAGTAGATGTACTCACCAAGGTTCGATACCCAGGATACCAGCTTCATTCTTGCCGCATCGTCGGTGCATTCAAATGCTAGTCAGGCAGCACAAGGAATGTGGGAATCTCTTTGGCATAACCAAAGCAGCACCAACTCCTTCACACTAACCCCCATCAGACATCAGAATCCGTTCGGATTCAGGGTCAGGCCCCTCCTCCGGGATCGGTTACTCTTAATCTTTCGATTTGAGCACCTCGAGATGTCCTCATCAGGGAACTCAAACTTCATCGGTTGATAATCCTCCACGGGTTGCTGGCTCTTTCAGAAATCTACCTGATCAGATCCATCTTGAAATCCACAAAGTGGTATGAACCAGCATATACTGTCTCGGTCGACGAGCAGCCTATGCCAAAGTACATCAAGTTCCCCGAGCAGTGAATGTATTATTTCACAGTCGGTAAACTTTTTGCTAAGGTAAATCGCATGCTCTTTTCGACAAGACTCGTCATGCTGACCCAATACACCTCGTAGACCCCTCGAAGGCCGTCAAGTACCAGATTAACAATTTCTCCCTCCACATAAGGCATCAGAATCAGAGGTTCCTGCGACTTATTCTTTTATTCTTTCCATGCCCCTTGGCAATCATTATTTCACTTGACCGTTTGATCTTTTTTCTTGAATGGGTTCCCTCGTGGCTGTTAGACGAGATGTGAACCATGACATATAGTTCAATCTATCTAAGAAACCACGAACCTCTCTTTTTTGTTCTCGGTTCAGGCATTTTTTTTTTAGCAGGATCAACCTCGACTCCTCTCTGACAATAAACCCCAACAGCTTACCGGATCGCACTCTGATAGTGCCCTCACTTGAATTCAACCTCAGTTTGAATTGTCTCAACCGGTCAAACAACTTGCCCCGGTCTGCCAGATGCCCCTCTCCTGTTTGGGACTTTGCTATCATGTCATAGCATAGCATTCATTTTCATGATGAATCACATCATGGAACAAAGTCACCATGGCTCTCTGATACAGGCACTGGCGTTCTGCTTCTTTAGAGGACAATCTTCTCTCCATGGCAGCTTGTGCACAACGACATCGGTATCCGACCCTGGCATATCCTGACACGACCAGGTGAAGGTACGCACACGCTCCTTCAATAGGGCTACCATTCTGCTCTCGACTCGCCTCTGAAACGGCCCCAATTTTTTTCCTTCCTGACCTCGGCGGTACTTGGAATAACAACCTCAACCCGCTCCTTGTGCGGCTGAATCACCTTCTCCTCTTGTTTTGACAACCTGGCTAATTCCAGCAGATCACAATCTTCTTCACCTTCTTCTTCGGCATGATAGATCGGTTTGTCGAAGTCATATGAGGTGTAACCAAATTGTTATCAACGAGATCCGGAGAATTATTTGTTGAAGTTGGGACGAGACAGATCAAAAGGGGAAAAATGAAAATAAACATTGCCATTTTTATTTGTTTTTAAACTGCAAAAATAAATGAAAAACAGGGAACACCGCTTTTAATTGAAAAACATCCATTTATTAATGATGCAGAAATGTTGCAAAATGAAACATGAGGTGGCCCTTACAATGAACCAGTACATGTCGGGAAACACGTATGGCTTTCATGCAAATAAAATTGAGAAACAAGAAACATTACTCTTCCGGATGAGTGACAGTGCTGATCTTTTTAGCCTTCCAGCTTCCTGGTACGCACGATTCCAGCTCGCGGTCGCTGTCACTCTCTTCACCCACTGTATAGGCGTGATCTGAATCTAGCATTCCAGCACTGACAAAGGTGAACGACGGACGACGTCCTCTGTTCTGCTCAGACGAGTCTTGACCTGGATGATAACCAATCCCAAACATATCCGCCTTTACCACAATGCCTATGATCTGTCCCCAGCCTGGGATCCCTCCATTTCTCACCACTTCCACTGCCTGCTTGTAAGAAGAAATGGACGGCTTTTTCTCTTTCTCAACACCAACGACATTTTTCACCTTGATGGTTTCAACTGCCAGACTGGGTGCTTTACGTCTTGCATCGTCCATTTCTACTTCAATCATTCCTCGAATTGTTTCCCCAATCACAATACACCCCTTTGTGGCGACGGCCGCACAACAATTATCAACACGAGGGAAAGCTTCATTTTTCGTCGGGCGTTTTGGGACCACAGACATGGGCATTCTTAACTGATCCTTCTCAGTCACCTCTACCCCTTTCTTGTCCTTCGACATCATCTCCACTTTTACAGGACCATGCCTTGTCACGGGGTTAGCACTATCATCTGTCGTCGGTGCAAAATTGATTGCCTTAGAGTCCACCAAGTCCTGGACCACATGCTTAAAAGCTTTGCAATCCTCAACATGATGTCCGGGTGCCCCAGCATGGAACTCACACCTGACATTCTCATCGTAACTGGCAGGCCTCTGATCAGGTTTTAACGGAGCTAATGTCCTCAATTGTACCATTCCGAGATCTTTCAACTTCTTCAACAGAAGAGCATACGGTATGGGTGGCTTATCAAATTGACGATCAACCCCCTTTCCTCTTACTTGGTTCCCAGCTCTCTGTGCTCCCGGGTGAGGTGACGGATATCTCTGTGGTGCAGATTGATTACTAGTAGGGACTGTTACCGTATCAGCATATGGGTGATAACGATCCTTACCGCGTTCTCTTTTGGCCTGCACACCACCTGATTCAACTTCCTTCTCAAGATGACCATTGCCAGAGGGCTTCTTTGCTACTGAGCCAGAGGGATTTGTTACTTCGGATGACGGAGCCTTTTCCTGAGCTTTCTCCTTGATCATCCAGCCCTCAATCCTTTCCAATCTCTCGGCCATGGCTTTCTGCCCCAAGGCAAGCCCTTGCACAACACTGAACAAATCCCTCACCATCTCTTTCAGTTCGAGGATGTCGGCGTTGGGAGAATCCATCAGTTTGGATTTGTTGCCCCTAGCAGGATATCTGAGCAAACAAGCTATGTGCACCGGTTGACACCTACAAAACAGCAAATGGGTTAGTATGACTCACGCATGCACCATCTATCCATATGAGGAAGATTCCGTCCTTTGATTCTGGTTTCATCGAGACGGATAATATTTCACCAATAACATTCTGACATCCGGATGTCTCTCAACCAGATTCTCAATCCATAATACTCCCCATATGGCTAGATGTAGGTTCGATGCAGATGAATGCAAAATGAGAATGATGCTGATGTATGAATGCAATGCCTTGTCATCCTCCCAGCCGTCTGATCATCTGTTGCCCTGAGTCACAGCCCTGATTTCTGAACTGATCACAACCATCTGAGGGAACATGTACCCACAATTCCAACTCAAGGGATTCCGAAATAAACGGAAGACAGATACATCATCATCATCATCAGACCAACCCTGAGCAGATACCCATGACCATCTCTGAATCGGCCCGGGGAATCCTGAAATAAACGGATCCCCACTGATAAATATCGGCCCGGGGAATCCTGAAATAAACGGATCCCCACTGATAAATACCACGGACAGCATTTCGACGTCTCGGCAATAAATGACCATAAATCCGACTTATAAATATGACTCTGATCCACGGAACCAAAAGTCACCATCAAGGTCACCATCTGATCATGCATCTGAAAGAAACACCCTCCCCTCATAGGTAAATTCTAATCAGGTCATCCTAAGGCGGATAATAGTCTCGACAATCGGGCAAAGATACTCAATGGGTTTGCCCTTTCGGGTGTGCCATTGTAGCTCTCCTGAGATCGTCTAAACCAAAGATCCGGGAAATGATCGGTCACCAGAGTCAATAGCTCAAAAGAGGTGACTCAACCAAAGGGAAATATTCCACAATGGGGAGCTCTCCAAGGAACCTCGTCCGGCTTGTGGTATGTCACGTTGCAACAATATACTAATATAGCAAATGAGGAACGTGAGACCACACTAGTCCTAGGTGTACACTCGGGCCTGGGTTTTAGCCCCACTCAGAACACCCACCCCAAAACAGAGGAACCACCTGCACAGAGGACGGCAACATGATAGTATGATGCATGCAAATACTTATGCAAATATATATGCTGTTAGAATAATAAATGCAATAAATAAAGCAAAACAAGCAACCTAAACTATCCTAGAACGCTAGGAAGGACTCGCTTAGGGAAGATGGACCAGCACAGGTCAACATCCCATTCCCCAGCAGAGTCGCCAGCTGTCGCATCCGCGAAAAACAACCGGCGGGCTGAAACAAAAACAACACAGAGCCGCCACTGCGCGTTATTTATCCCAAGATAGGGAAAGGAAACGCTCAGAGAAACCTGGAAAAAGCATGGTCTCGCGACCAAAGAGAAAGGGTAAGGGAGTCGATTACGCAAGGGGAAGGTATTAGCACCCCTCACGTCCGTCGTACCCGACGGGATCCACGCTCTAAGAAAAGAAAAGGTTGCTAAAACACCACACACACACGCACCGAAGACAACACAGATGGGGTTAAGAGGAAGAGAGCTCGATAGGACGTCGCATCCTATGCCTACGTATCTCGTCTGGAACGAGAATCAGAGCTGCCGTAGTTCGGCTCACGCACGCCAAACAAGCAAACACAAACACAGGCAAACATGGAGCCTGAATGCCAATCACTGGACTTACATCAGCATCCGAACCAAAACACACGCAAGAAGGCAAACATGGAGCCCGACCGCCAATCACTGGACTTACGTCAGCATCCGAACCAAAACACACGCACACTGGAACCCGAATGCCACTCGATGGACTTACATCAGCTTCCAAGCACACAACAACCAAACAAGTTAATAGGGAGTCGGGAACTCGAGCCTATAACTGTCAAGCACACACACAAAAAGAAAAAAAAGTGCCCGGAGAGACCTCGCACGGTCTCCTGCCTACATACCTCGTCTGGAACGAGGATCAGGGCGATGTAGTTCCCCTGAAAGGGAAAGAAAATCTAGCCAGAAACCAAGGGAGACACACTACCAGGGAGCTGTACTCGAGCCTAGTGTTATCATGCATCATTGCCCTATGTTGTGGTTTCTACCTACTTGCACAACTGCAAGCTAATCCTATCCAGGAAAACAAGCATGCAAGCATCAACAGATCAAAACAAGCATTTCAAACAAATATTCACAAAGCACACACTATATCCAGTCAAGTGGGCTCAAACAATGGGTTTGACTGCCTAGGCAAGTCATCTGTACAGGGGTAGAATTCGCTCTTAACCTTGCCATTGAGAGGCTAAGGTGAAGCAGATGAAAGGTGAGTGAAGCTTAGACTTCACAGCTCTTATCCCTGGCCAGGGAGAGCTTCAGACAAAGGAGCGTGGGTCCAGAATGGAGGGACCCTTCTACGCTCAAGACTCTGACACAACTGTACAAAGTACAAGATCTTGGGTTTGTGTCCCAATGCATCAACACAGTGGTGTGAGCAGAGAGACGACTCAACAGAATAGCGGGGGATAGATTGCATATCCCTTGGGTTCCGCTAATTACCTCATAGAGGTCTTTACCTGCTTGGCACAAAAGTAAACAATCACAAACATCGCCTCTTAAGGAGGACTTCAGACAGTTGCCTGGCCAGGTAACAGGCCAGGTCTTCCAGACTACATGAAGTATAGAGATTCTACCTCAACTGGTTAAAAAACCAAGCAACAGCAAGCAAGTTCTTAAAGAACTGTAAGCGACTAAATGTACCTGAAATCAATCAAGTATCATCAGTACTCAGACAAACCAACAATAAACAGCAAAAGTCAATCTATACAAACAACACAAGTTAATGCACATAAATGCAAGCCATGAGCTCAAGCTCAAGCATCAAACCTACAACACGAAATCAATGTTAGTGGACAACATCAAACAAATTCAATTTAATCAACTTGCACTTTCTCCCTTAAGCCTTTTGCATTTCAACCTGAAAGTCCAAACCAAATGTGAGAAACTAGACCACTAGGCCAAGCCTAGGGTCCAAAAGGGATAAAAATCAAAACAGCAAGTGCAATTCAACCAAAATCACATTCAAACAAATTAGAAGCAAATGCAATTGGTCCCATGCTCATACCATTCACCATTATCATTTCATGCACAATTTAACATCAATCATGTAATTTGCAACTTCAAAAGTCCAAACAGAACTATCTCAATCAAATCCATATCAAAACAATTCAATTAATTCCACAAAAATTCACACCTAAATAGGACACATTCAATGTATAGCATGTCAATTTTCAGCTCAATTGGACAAAAGAAAGTAGGTCAATGAAAATCAAGAAGTCCAGACACATTTATACAAGCCAACTCAAGGCATTCAAACAAGCATCATCTTCAATAAATCATAAAACAGTGACAACATATTAGAAATGAATGGGATCAAAACCACAATGTCCTATAATGTGTCTACAATGCTCATACCAAATTTCATCTTCATCCAATACCATATGAGAATTTCACAAGCAAAATGCCAACATGTGTCACACAAGGTCACAAAATGAACCAACAGAGAAGAAAATTATCAATCAATTAAAAAATGCAACCAAAAATTCCAGCAAAATCACATGTAATCTTGACATATCAATGATCATTCATGCAAAAAATTGGAGCAATTCAACATTCCTAAGCCAGGCAAATAAAATCATGAAGTTGACCTAGCTTGGTGTGACACAAATTGTCACACCTCTAATCAAAAAATCATATCTCCATCACCAAGTATCCAAAAACCACAAACTCTACATGCAAATCACCATCAACATGTCCAGAATAAGCACAAAAATTTTCATTCATTTCTTTAAAGGTATGAGCATTTCATGAAGGTTTTGGCAAAACATACAAAAATGTGACACATTCCACAAACCCTAAGCCAATTATTTTTCCACACGTGCCAAAATTTCACAAAAATAACCATTAAATTCTACACATCATCATGAGCATGGCACAAAAAATTTCACAAAAATTGGATGAGAAATGAGCTCTCTATGATTTTTTGAAGTTCTTGTAATCAAAATGAAAATGAAAAGAAAAAGAAATAAGAAATAATATAATTAAATAAGCGCCAGTGGCATTTTTGCAATTTTAAAGCAGTACGCCAAAACGACGTAGTTTTGCTAGCGGCCAGGAAATGTTCCTATTGGCTGAAACTGGCGCTAAACAGCTTATTCAAATGGCCAAGCGATTTCGTGGATCAAACACACAATATTTTCCAGAAAAGTACAAGAACATCATCGTTCTTCATCATCCATCACCAGAAATCAAAATCCACGAATCTTAACTAAAATCAACAAATGAATAACCAAAAGAACCGCATGAACATGTAGATTCCAAATATGTAACTCATGTAACCTAATTCCTACCACAACTCACGGATCGATCAAAAAAAGAAGTGACATCAAACTTTCAAATCATGATAACTTTCTCTATAGTTCACCAAATCAAAAACCACGCACATCATGATGATCTACATTGAACGCACTTCAAAAAGCATATCTCAATTCAAAGAATAGTGAGATTCGAATTTTGGTACCTTGAATGAAGCAGCTGTTGAATTTGATGTTTCTTGATGTAATTCTTCAAAACAGATGCGTGCCAAGGTATAGGGAGGTGAATGGAGAAGTTATCTCAGCTCAAACACGATCCAGCGGCAAGAATTCTTGAATCACCATTGATAAGCATCACATGAACAGTCACGATCCAGCAAGATTTCAACCACAATTCCTCAAAATAGTTGAAGTTTATGCTTGTAGAAGATCAACCAAAGAAAAATCGTGCCAAATGATGAAGAATTGATGAAGTTTTGATGAATTTTGTTTGATGAAGTTCTTGATGAGTTTGGGAGAAAATGGAGGGAAAGTTAGTTAGGTTCTTGAGAATTGTGATTATGATTTGCAATTCAGTTATGATTAGACTTTTATACTCCAGCTTAATCACTCTCTTAATCACCAATTAGCAAAAATGAAATGGATTAGCATAATGTGAAATTTGAGTGAAAGCTCCAAAATGCCCTTGCCAAATATCACCATATGACAGCTCATGAAAGTTGGAACAAGCTTCAATTTGCATTTGGAATGTGTTGCAAAAACCCTCATGCCAAAATTCCAATTATTTTGCAAGTTGGACCATTTTGCCCTTGGATTTAATTAGTATACTTGAAAATTGACCTTTTGCATTGACCATTTTTGATGAATTTTGATTATGCACCATGAAAGTACATGTGAAATGGAGTTTGCTCATAAAAAGATCACTCATTTTGGACACTCCATGTGAAAGTTATGCCACCTTGATTATAGGCATTTTTGGAAAATGAATGGATCATAACTTGTCAACCATACATGGGAATTTCAAGTTCTTGGACTTTTTGAAAAGGTGAGACCAAGATCTACAACTTTCATGTTGAACAAATTTTCATTTGAAGCTTTTTTGGACATGTAATTTTGTGGTGAAAAACTTTCCATTTTTGGAAACTTCCATTACAAGTCACTTTCTATTTTTGGCAATTTTTGTCCTGACTTTATTTTCTTCATTCTTGAGCTTTGACATGTCAAATAACACTTGTTTCAACATGAATGAAGTGTATCCAACTCTCTCCCACCTCCAAATCCATAAAATCAAGCACAGTTGACCACAGTTGACTTTTTCAACTGATAGATGAATTTGGCAATGCACTGATCAAGCTGAGCCCCAATTCTCTGATGAAATGGCTCAAGGATGAAACCCTAGCCTCAATAAGCTCAATAAAACCACATGATGATCCCCATATCCATTGTGGACCCCATCTCCTTGCCATGCCCTGATTGGCCCAATGCAACTGATTAGGGTTGACCAGTGGTCAAAACCCTAATCTCAAGGTATCTTGATCAATCACTTGAACCTTCTGATGAAATCAAGACCATGATGATGATGATGTATCATTGCAACCAAGATGTAGACCAATCTCCTTGAGAACCATGAAACCCTAATTTGAACCACCCTCAGACAGTCAGTGATCCAGTCCACTGAAACCCTAGCTTGCATCTCCACCTCTTCATCTCTTGATCAAGACCTAGGAGGATGACTTGCACAATGTAACCACATTATATGCAATATGCAATGCCTAATGACCTAAAAATGTTATGCAATATGTTATGCTAGTCCCAAGAGAGGAGGGCAAATTTTGAGGTGTTACAAAAGGCATCCAAATTGGGGTTTGGTGTTGTAATCAGAAGACTCGATAATGGTTTTGATAGAAGACTTGCATTTGTGACACTGAGATGCGAAAGAAGAAGTGGAAAGTACATAACTCTTCTCCAGAAGTTCAAACAAGATGACACTGGTTCGAGAAAATGTGAGTGTCTCTTTAAGTTGTGTGGTTATCTTTTGGAAAATAATAAATGGAGATTTAATAAAATTTGTGGTTTACATAACCATGACATGCGTGACAAGTTATTCAGTCACCTCATTGCATGTTACCTTGTGCTTGGAGAGAAGGAAATCATTTTGGACATGACATTAAATATCGTGCAGTCTAAAAACATACTTATTGAAATGTAAAAGACCCAAAAATATATCAAATATCAAGCAAGTATACAATATTTGTGTCCTTAATAACAAGGCATTAAATGGGACTATAGCTGAAATTAAACAACTGCTGAAACTTCTGAATGATAATAATTATGTATCTAGGTACTGAACATGCAAGGATGGAGTAACCATTCAAGATATATTTTGGACTCATCCTGATTCCACAAAGTTGTTCAAAATGTTTCCCAATGTACACATCATTGATTCAACTTATAAGACCAACAAGTACAAGCTTCCATTATCGGAAATTATTGGTGTTACCTCTACCGAGAAGACTTATTATGTTGGGTTTGCATTTTTGGAGAGAAAAAAAAAAGAAAACGTTACTTGGCTTTATAAGTGTGTCAGACAATGTTGAAGGACAAAGAAAATACGCCAAAGTTTATTGTCTTTGATCGCGATGGTGCATTGATGAATTCTGCTGCAAAGGTATTTCCTACTTCATACGCATTACTTTATAGGTATCACATCATAAAGAATGTGAGAATTCGAGTTAAACCTGTGGTAGGGACCAAACAAATAAATGGTGAAGACTGAAAAATGGTCAAGGCTAGCGTGATAGTGGAAAGAATAATGGATGCATGAAATATTATAATAAATTATTCTATGAAAGAATTATATGTTGATGTTGTTATACTTTTTAGATGGTGTTGAGAAATATCTAGAATTGTTAAAATGTGTTGAAAGTATAATTTTGGACTAGGTGAAAGAGAAGATTGTTTGTGCTTGGACTGATCAGGTTAGGCACCATGGAAATATAAAAACTAACAGAGTTGAGTTTGCATATGCTACTGTGAAGAATTTGATGGGAAAATGAAAGGGTGATTTGTGTAGAGATTGAGACTCTATAAACCAAATGATCCAAAATCAACATAATAAGATACAAACGTCATTTGGTTGTAGCATCACACTGTTGGAACACAGATTAGAAAACAATTTCTATTCACAGTTCACCGATAACATATCTCGAGAAGGATTAAAATTTTATTTTTCACGAAACCAATTGAGTTGAGAGTGTAGGTTCTAATAGCTCAAAGTGTGGTTACACAGTTAGAAAATTGTATGGTCTCCCATATGATTGTCTAACTTCAAAGAAGGTGAAACATGATAGCCTATTAGGAATGGATGAGGTTTGTACTCACTAGAAAATGCCCAGGTTTGATGACGATGGTGTGATGAAGGACGATAAATCAAATATCTTTATCTTGACAGTATGGGAAGCGGTACAATAAAGATTTTTGAAAGATGATGACAAAATGAAACTCCGCATCAAAGAGAAAATGAGGAAGATTGCTTATCTAGAAACCACATATTTGAAACCACAGTCTCAATAATAAAAAGAAAAGGCGATCGTAAGAAGGTCAAACCAATATCGAGTGACAATTCAACAATGCGGTCACCTTCTTATTTTGAACATATTTGGAAACTTTTTTCGGATTCTCCAACTTCAATGTCTTTAAAAAGTGTTTTCAAAAGAGCTCGCAATAGCAAACCACCTCTTTCACCACCTTTACCAAAAATCCAATTCATCGACGAGATGCTACTTTTTATGCGTAAATACATAATGGATCATCAATGTTGAGGGTGACAGTAACTGTGGTTTTCCCACCAACAACTTATCAAAGAGTTGAAGGGCGATAAATAATCATACACATGACTATACAGAAAAAAAAAGAAAATTTTGATGCAATTCATGAATCTCTTATTCCTTGCATTATTGGACCAGCGTCGGAAGAAAAATAGACGCACTTCCTTGAAATGTGGGTTATTTTATAGCAATGCATATAATAAGGTGGTATTGATCTGACAAGATACAGCTTTTGGGAAACAATTTTCCATTGCACAATGTCCGACCTCAAAATCTAACTGATCATATTATGTGTATTTTATGGCTTTCAAAATCATGGCACTTTTTTCAAGTTTATTTGAAATTAGGATCTGTTATACCATTGACATCAGCGAAGTGGACAACTCATTCAACAAGGTAAGTTGAGACTTGGACGAATCATATTTTTGGAAAGGATGCAAGAATTCACCAAGTTGAGCAATATTGAAAGAGAATCAAATAAACAAAAGTCAAAGGCGGAACCACCAGTAAATATAGATTTATCCTGTTATACATGTTTTAATTCATTTTAGTTTTTATTCAACCTAAATTTATGTGGTTAGACATGTTTTGTACATAATTTTGCATGAATATTAATGATGTCAAATATAGACATTTTCATATGTTTCAATCTTTGTTTCAGTTTCCAAAATATTTCTCCATTTTCTATTCTAAAATAGGTTATGTTCCTCAAATTGGTTTTGTGTGAACAATTTCGGGTGCATCGGAAAATGCATTTCCGCATTAACCCTAAATATTTTAAGAAAAAGGAAAACAGGGCTTTATTTGCAATGCAATTTGAGATGCACCCTAATTTCACAAATTTTACACAATAAAATAGGGTGTGTTCAGAAGTACATCTCTGGAATATTCCCTGTGACAAGATTGAATTTCTAAGGTCTATATTCGGAAGTATAATTATGATTCTCTCATCACATATTTTTAACAAAATCACATTACACTAGAATGAGCATATATTGGTATGTCACATTTGTATACCTCAACGATGTGAATACTTCACTTGAATTTAGGATCATTGAGTACACCTCTCTTGTAGATCTGAAATCCATATTGGAAAATCTCCTAGAATAGTTAGACAATCAAAAAGTTGTCAAACTCGGGTATCATTCACCCTCGATTTACAAAGAAGGAAACATTAAGTTCAACAAGTTTAAGGATTGTGTGGAGTATATTTCACTGTTACAAAACAAAAGGTTCTATCGTGCTGGATGCAAAAATTATGAGATCCACCGAAGATAAATTTTGCAAAAAAGGGTTTTTATGCTTTTGTACCGAGCATTTAAAAACCCAGTATGAGGTTTTACCAGATTCTTGTCAAAAATATGGAAATCTCTTGAAGTTTTCCGAATTTTTGCAAAGATTTAGAAATCTCTTGAAGTTTTACTAGTTTTTTTTGCAAAGATTCGAAAACATTTTGCAATTTTACCGGATTTATTTTTAGGAAAAATCCGGATTTTTTTTAGAGTATTTCCATATTTTTAGTAAAAGTTCAGAAACATTTTGAAGTTTTACTGCATTTTTAGGGAAAATCTAGAATTTGAAAGATTCTAACATTGTTATTACCAGATATTTCAAAGAATCCGAGAAATTTTGTTGTATACCAGATTTTTTTGGAAAATTCGATATACCAGATTTTTTGCATAAACCTAAAAATCTGGTAGTTCAGTATGATTCAATTGTGCGGTCATGGTCTTGATGGTTCCCTACTAGATTTTACTTAGTTTTGCACCACTCACGTGGTATGTTTTACATAAATATTTACTTTTTAACTAGTCCAAATAGGTTTATGATATCTCTGATATTGATAGTTTATTTTGTATATGTTATAAATGTCATATATTTCCCTCTCGGGTTTACGTTTTGGCATGTGCACAGTTTGTTGTTAAATAACATGGTATTATTGTTGCTTTAAATAGACACAAAATGGTTGCAGTTAGTTTTGTTAACAACAATCATTGAGTTCAGGTGAAGTTGAAACTCAATTGGTCTTTGCCTCCCGTCAGAGACCGATGGAGACAGAATTATAGTGAAGTTGCAAGAGCATGAAAATGAGCATATGTGAGATGTATTAGGCACTAGGAAGAAGAAGATAGAAAGTCGACATGATTTGTTTTGTAATGATATTATAACACTTTTGAATTATATGTATATGTTTTATCTAGTATAGTTTATTAAAAATATTTTAAAATATAATGTTTTTTCAATAATTTCATTACTACTTACACGATTTTTCAAAAATTCTAGAAAATTTGGTGGGTACCAGAATTTTCAAAAAAATCTGGTAGGTTTTATATACCAGTTCTTTCCAAATATTCGGTAATTTTGTTCCGAATTTTTTAAATATCTGATATTTCTTCATCATTTTTCCCAAATTCCTTGAATTTTAACCGACAATTTGCAAAATGTTTGGTATTTCTGCATACTTTTGCAAAATATCTTATACACTTGCGAAAAATCTAAAAATTATTCATCCAAACGTAAAAAATTACGAAAAAGATTGATATTTGCATTAAAAATCTGGTATTCATCTAAACATTTCGAAAAACTAGAAATTTTTAGTAAGGGTAAAAGCGTAATCGCAACCCCATGTATGGGTGTCAGGTTAAAATTGGGGGTGGAAGGAAGAAATCTCCCCCTTTTGACTTAATAATAAAGCCCAACATAGTTCAATGAAGCCCAATAGATTCCTTAAAACTAAAAATCCAATAGCAACAACGGTTAACTTTTCAACCAAGCCAACTAGTGCATCCTTGGAAGAGATTATTTTCATGTTCCAGAGACAACGTTACTAATAACAAATTCAAGCAAATCAAACATGACTAGAAAACCACGTTCATCATTATCAGAATCTGCTTCATATTATCCCTTCATTGTTTCCGAACCCAAATATCCAAATAGAATTTGGAAAAAAAATGTATTGGAAGAAGAAGAAGACGATGACAATAGCAATTACAGTGATGTAGATGTTGTTGATTTTGAATACAATAGTAAACCTAAGGAAGAAGATGATCACCAACAGTTTAAGTATGAAACAGAAAAATATGAATAAAACAAAGAAGACAATGATGATGATGATGATGATGGTGATGTCGTTTTTGAATCTAATCCATTGCTTGGTGACCCATCTTTTTCGAAAGAAGCTCACAGTAGTGATGTTATAGAAAACCCTTAAAATTCTTCTTCTAATGTCCTTATTCCACCACAAATCGTGAATGCATCTTCATACATAAAAGTCACTCATTTACCCATTTTCCGTGGCGCTTTAAACGAATCCCCAATAACCCATTTGAGTCGTTTCAACAAAGTATGCAAAGCGAACAACAAATCCTCCATTGAAATGAAAAAGAGTATCTTCCCCGTCACACTTGAAGAAGAATTTGCGCTATGGTATGACCTCAACGTTAAGATTTACCACCTTTCCTTTTCATGGGAGGAAATCAAGTTATCATTTTTGCAAGCATATTACAATATTGAACTGGTTGAGGAGTTAAAGTCAGAGCTTATTGGGATTCATCAATGTGAGAAGGAACATGTTAGATCCTACTTGTCGCAACGCGAAAAACAACCGGCGGAAAAAGACAAACAAACAGAGCCTCCACCGTGTGTTATTTATCCCAAAGGAGGGAAAGGAAACGCTCGAAGTAAACCTGGAAAGGAAATGGTCTTACGACCGGAGATGCAAGGCACGGGAGTCGGTTACGCAAGGGGAAGGTATTAGCACCCCTCACGTCCGTCGTACTCGACGGGATCCACGCTCAGAAGAATAGAATAAGGTTGATAATAAACTGCTCAAAAAGAATGCACACACACTGGAATAACAAAATAGGCAAAAGAAGATGAAGGAAGGGGACTCGGCAGGATGTCGCATCCTGGGCCTATGTAGTTTGTCAGAAACAAACATCAGAGTTGACGTAGTTCGGGGAAACGGGAAACGGGCTCGCTAGGATATTGCATCCTATGCCTACGTATCTCATCTGGAATGAGAATCAGAGCTACCGTAGTTCGGCTAACGCACGCCGAAACAAAACACACCACAAAGACGCTGAGACGTCAAAAGAAACACACAAAAGGAAACGGAATGCCAATCAATGGGCTTACATCCAACTCCAGACAAACAAACCTGAACAGGAAACCAAATGCCAATCGCTGGACTTACATCAGACTCCAAACACACAACAAAAATAGGAAACCGAAGGTCAATCGCTGGGCTTACATCAGACTCCAAGCAAACAAACAACAACAGACGGGAAACCGAATGCCAATCGCTGGGCTTACATCAGACTCCACAAACAGACAACAACACAAAAGGGTTGAAAAAGAAAAAGGGTGAACACACAGACTAGAAGAGAGTCGGGAACTCGGACCTAATAGCTGTCAAGTAAAACACACGCAAAAAGAAAAAGGGTGCCCAGAGAGATCTCGCACGATCTCTTGCCTACGTACCTCATCTGGTATGAGGATCAGGGCGACGTAGTTCCCCTTAACAGGGGAGAAACTTTCTCCTAACTAGAGACCTGGGAATAACAAACTAAAAGGGAGACTGACTCGAGCCTAATAGTTGTCATGCAAACAATCCCTATATTGAGGTCTCTAACAAGAGTTTGACTCACACAGGCAGTGATTCAACTCAAGTCTATCTCTACGTACGTTTAACTTCCTCGAAAGTTGATCATACGACTCCTACAGAAAGGAGATGAGAAGCAAAAGCAGATAAACAAGCATAGGTGAACAGGTATCACACGCTATATGCAAACAAGTGGCTCATACAAGGCTGGGCTTTAGTCAAGGGGTCATATCAACCTCGATAAACAAGCCAACTAGAAAGGTGTCTAAGGCTCTTAACCACTGACATTGACCGTCAAGGTGAGCAGATGAAATGGGAGATGAGGGTTAGACCTCACAGCTCTTAACCCGGGCCTGGGTGAGCTTCAAATTAATGAAGGTGTGGGGGTCCAGAATGAGGGACCCTATTCCACATGACTGACTCTACATACAAGATTTTGGGTGTTTATTCAAAATGCATCAGCACGTAGTGCGAGCAAGATGAAAGACTCAACTGAATAGCAGGGGATGGATTGCACATCCCTTCTATCTGCCAATGCCTCTTCACTTAGGAGGTCTTTACATGTAACCATGCCTCATTGAGGTCTTTAGAACAAAATTAAACAATCAAGAACATGGCCTCTTAAGGAGGGCTTCAGACAGGTGCCTGCCAAAGATAGCAGGTCTTCCAGACTACATGGAGTTCAAGAGATTACCTAAGTGGTATGCCAACCACAAGCAAAGCAAAGCAACTCAAATAATGAGTTAAAGCGGCTAAAGTACCTGTAAGAAAATCAAACAAGTCAATATTCACATTCAGACAACCAAACAATCAACAACAGTCAGACAATCCCAATATGCACAACAAGTAAGCCATAGAAGGCAAACACTCAAGTGATTCACTACCAAAGGACCTACAAAATAAACAAAGGTTAGTAAACAAGGCAAATAGTAAAGCTCAAATGATGAGGCAACATCAACCATGTAAATGAATGCTTGATCCTGAAAGACAAAGCTCAAAGTGTGAGTTCAAACCCCTAGGGCAAAGCCTAGGGTCAAAAGTGAAGCAAAAAATCAAAACAGCAACCAATATTCAACATAAAGCTCATTTAAACAAGTGAGAACATGTCCTAAAAAGGACCAAATCAAAATCATTAAGCAAAGTCATGTAGTGAGCAAGAGAAGACAAAGGTAATTTCAAGGCACACAATTGGACATTAAGAATCAAAATTCCACATTAAAACAGAAATGAATCAAACAATTCTGGAAATTTTTATGTTCACACAACATGTTAAACAAAATCATCATGCCTAAAATTGTAAACAGAAGAGCTCAATTGACATGGATATGAAAATGAACAAGTTCAGCATCAAATTGTGTGACACACATTGTCACACCATACATCCATGTGCCTAAAACAGAAATGGAACATGCTAAAAATACCAAACAAAAGCTCAAACATCCTACAACATGTTGGGAATCAGCATACTAAATTTCAAATCAAATGGCCAATGTATGAGCATTTCACAATAGAATGAATGAAGCATGTCACATTTTGCATCATACTCAAATAACAATCCACAATTCAAATTCCAGCAATGATAAAATCATGAAATTCATATCAAAAAATAAAGGACATCAAGATGATCATATAGCAAAAAATTGGAGGTGATTTGGATGTGTTTTCAAATTGTTATGAATTTTCTAAGTTGACATGAAAATATATGAATTAATGAAGAAAATATATGTTAAATGGAGGGAAATGATAAATGGTTGGGTAATTTGAAAAAGTGCATGAGGCTGGGATCGAAGTGAGGAGGGAGGCGCATCAAAACGATGTCGTTTTTGCCAAGCGAATCATCAAATGAAAAAAGAAGAAAAACGTGCTCAGGGAGAATCGAAGTATGTGTGGCGCTGGCCAAAACAGCGCCGTTTTGGCGCTCAAACCCTAAGCTTCTACAGGCGGCGGCGTTACAGGACAGGCGGTGGTTTCCACCGTCTTCTTCATGAAGACGGTGGCTGCTACAGTACCTCCATGATTTTTTTTTCCAGAATTTGCAAAAAGTTATACCGTTGGAACCGTCTCGTTGTGTACATTAAGAATCTAACCTCCATTCATGCTAAAACTCAATAATCAAAGTGAATCGAACCAAAACATTTATGAACATCAAACTTTAAGTTCACATAACTTCTTCAAATCTCAACCAAATTTAATGAAATTTAGATCAGAATCACCAGCATGCAAAGCTCTACAATATCATGTCCATAAAATTAAGAATTAAGAGACTCGAAATTTCACCAACCTGGAATGGCAGTGATCAAAACAGTGTGTTCCAGGCCTCCAAACTGTGTAGATCTCCTCCTTTGCTCTTGTTATGAAGCTTGATGTAGAAATGGATGCTTGTCACGACCTAGATCTTGCTTAATTTGCACTTGCCATTGATGTATTCATATGCTTGACATGCTTCAAACCTTGCTCAATTTCCACAAAAACTGGATGAATCATGCTCCAAATGTCATGAGGATGATGGATCTATCAAGAAAATGTGTGGTTGTATGGAGAAAATTTGAATTCCAATGAGAGAGAAATTTGGAGGGAAAATGAGATCTAGATCTAGAATTTGTGATTATGAACAATTCTGTTATGATTTATCTTATATACCATGTGCTAATTACATTGTAATCACAATTAGACATGTACTAATCATAATTAAGGACATTGGGAGTGTTTTGCAAAAAATGAAAAATGAAGGTGCATGGCTAATTTTGGACGTGAACAGTAACATGCTAGCATCCAAATCCACTTAAAATCACCTAATGAACACAATGGGATTGGAATTAGGCTTGTAGCTTGCACCAATTTTAAATTCCCCAATTTCCCTCCAAAATGCACTTGAATTAACACATGATCATGTGATTAAATTTCATACAATGCAATGCTTGAATTGGAAAATATAGGTCAAGACAAGAAATTTGCAAAAAGAGTGGCTTCATTTGGAGTTTTGAGTCAAAAGTTATGCCACTTTTAAGTTCCATGCATACTTCACGATCATTTGGCCATATCTCCTCAACCATTCATCATAAATTCATGATCTTGGACTTTTTGGAAATGGGAGAGAAAGATCTACAACTTTCATGTTGGACAAAATTTCATTTGAATCTTCTTTGATGATGTAAAGTCAAGTTGAATTTGAATCAAAATCTTTCCATTTTTGGAAACTTGAAATTACAGGTCACTTTCCATTTTTGGAAACTTTTGATCTGACCTCAAATTCTTCAAGATATGTGTTTGTAATGACAAATGAACCTCTTTTGGACATGAATGAAGTGTCTCAAACCATCTTTCCACTTCCTAGCCCTCAGTTGACTTTTTGTTGACTTTTATGGACCCTAGATGACTTGGCAATGCACTGATGACTTTGAGCCTCTACCACCTGAGGAAATGGCTCAGAAATGAAACCCCTAGCTCTAATAATCTCTCCACATAACCATGTGATCTTCATCATCAACAAATACCTCATCTTCTTGTAAGACCCTGTCTGAAAGAATGCAATTGATTAGGGTTGACCAAAGGTCAAAACCCTAATCCCAAGGAAACTGAGCATGAATTCTGAAACCTTTGATAAGGACATAACCATGATGATGATGATGTACCCTTGCAATCAAGATAATGCTCAACCTTCTTGAAGGATCAGGAAACCCTAATTGAAACACAAACCCTCAGATGATTGGTGATCAATTTATGGAAACCCTCAGGCTTGAACCACACAACTTCTCCTTCTCTGAAAAGACTTTGGAGGATGACTTGTTTATTATATGATATGCAATATGCAAATGCCTAATGTCCTAACATATGAAATGCAATATGCAAATGCCTAATATCCTAACATATGAAATGCAATATGCTAAGCTAGTCCCAAGAAGAGGAGGGCAAATTTTGAGGTGTTACACTACTTTTTGAAACTTCAATGGATTTTGAAGCGGTGGGCGAAACATGGGTTAGAAAATGATGTTATCAAATGGGTATTTATGAATGGATTTAAGGAATAGTTTCGTGATGGGGTACTCGTACAAAAACCAAATTCTTTGAATGATTCATTTGAATTTGCCTTTGATTTTGAGCATGTGACAAGGATTAGGGGAAATAAGGAAATGATTTTTACTTGTGGGTTTTGTGAGGAGCCGCATGAAGAGAGTAGTTGTGGGGTTATGGAAAGGATGAGAGCATTATGGAGACATAGTGGGAAGAAAGAGGACACTGATAGGGTTGCTAAGGATCTTTTGAAATAGCTTTCTATGGGAGAAAGTACTGGTATGAGGAAGATCGAAATTAATGAGGTTGAAAGGTGTTTACTTGTAATTTCTTGTGTCGAAGCAGGTTACTCTACAGAAGCAAGGAAGTGTTGAACTTTGTAAATGTTGACATGTCAAAGCATGCTACTCGATAGAGATTTAGGCTTAGGTTTTTTTAAAAAAAAAATTAGTTTGTTTGTTAGAGATTGCTTGAGGAGTAAGAAATCTCAGTCTGTAAATAGGGAGGTGCCCTATTGTTGATTGTAACATAGTTATGTGAATAAAACTTCAGTTAGAAGTGCAAAGAGAAACTCTATAGAATTTCATCTTCTTCTTCCTTCTTCTCTCAATAAACCCTAATTTGTTTTATCCCCTGTAAGACCCTAATTTTGACCCTAAGATCCCTCATGGCATCATATCATTGCACTTTGCATCTTGCCTCAAGGATCATAGCATCTTGGCTCCTTAACCCTTGGGTTGGGACTTGTGAGTTGGTTTGAGACCACCAAGCATGCTTGAATTGTATATTATTGCTTTTATTATTTTGTTTACTAACCAAAATCACAAAAATATGTCACTAACTTGTTTTGTTTTGAAGCTTGAGCAATCATGTGATTCAAGGCTCCTAGAAGGCCCCTATGCTCATTGAAGTGGCCAGATGAAAGTGAAAGCAAGCATGACAATGGTTCACAAAGCTCTCAACCATCATATATTCCTCCCAAGTATCTCAATTTGTCAATTTGATCAGGATAAACCAAAGGGCTTGAGGATAGTTTCCCAAGGAAACCCTAATTCAGTTGTGCATTGACTGTGCCTTGCTCATGAAGCAACCTCAACCTATGATCAAATACAATCAAGGTAGGTTATTTCATTAATCATTTAATGCATATTTGAGCTTATGTTAGTGTCCTCAATCATCAATTCATTAAGATTTGAAGTTGGGACTTGAGAAGTTGATCAGTCAATTCATCTGACTATTTTGAAATCCACTGAGACCTAACTTTTGATGTGTTTGTCAAATGAAGATGACCCCAAGATAAACAATGTTCTTAATAACCATATGAACAACTTTAATGTTCATCAAAATTTTATTTGAAACTTGGAAGGTCATCATCCATTTCAAAACATTATAGGTCATTTTGACTGAAACCCTAATTTTGGATCAACTTCCCAAGGACCTAACTCCTTCATTTTTCATGATTTTGAGGTGGTACCAAATTCATTGGAAATTTTAAGATGTCTAATTCAAATTTTATGTTTGACAAAATTTCATAATCCTAAAAGAAACACATGTGATAATACAAAACATTATAGGTCACTTTGGACCAAAGTCATTGAAATGTGAAAAAGTCCAACTTCAAGTGCCCATAACTTTCTCATCAAAAATCCAAATGATGCAAAATTTAAGTCCAAATTGATTGTCTTGAAACTATATACAACTTTGATGTTTAAGGTTTTGTCATTTAGGGCTTGCATAGTTGAAACAGAAGGGCTTGAAGTTGGTCCATTTTGGCAAAATTCTCATAAACATGTTTTGCACCTTGAACTTCATGATCAATTTTCAATAATTTCCCAACTCCAAATGGATTTTTGTTCAACATAACATTTTTTCCTCATGTCAAGACCTTTCCAACCATTACCAACATGGATATGTTTCAATTTGGCAAATGGTATTTTCGAAGAGGAAAAGGTTTGTGTTCAATTATGCATAACATGATTAAATTGCTTGCACACCACATTGCCTTGCCATGTACACGTCCAAAATCATTTGTTTCATCATCAACATCCAAAACCAATTGAGTTTGGGCCTCCCATGCGCCTGTACAGGCCCATGCATGGAGGACCCAACTCCACATGCACATGAGTATTTCATTGCTTGCAGCATGCTTGGCTATAAATAGAAGCCCCATTCCTCTTCAAAAATCCAACCTCAAGGCGCCTGAATTGCTGCAGAAGTAAAATCCCAACCTCCATTAAAAGGAATTTTGCTTTTCTCTCTCAATTTTCAAGTTCAATTTTCAACTTCATTGGTTGATCATTGAGCTTCAATTCCTAGACCTTGCTTCCTTGCCATCCCAAGAACAAGCTGCATCAGAGAATTGGAGTAGATCAAGTGTTTGAAAGCTGCTCTTCAAAGGTTTTCCCTCAAACTGTTTTGGTTCAAAACTCCTTGGATATTGATTATTTCTTGTGTTTGTTGGTACCTCTGAAGTCCTCATGTGAGATGCAATTGATCTGTGCATTTAATTTCATGAATTGAACAAGTTCAATATGAACACCATAAATTTCCATCTCAGATTTTTCTTCATATAGTGATCTTGAGTGGAAACCAATGGCACAGGGGTGATGTACATCACCCCAGCTTTCTAAAGATATATAGATCGTGCATTTTGGTGAAGCTTTTAAAACCTGCAAATTCTGGCCGGACAGTGAGTCTCACCAGAGAAGACGGTGGTTTCCACCACCGTCCCCACGTGGACGAGTCCATAGCCATTGGATCTTGTTGCTCTGATCTAATCTGGACGCTTGAATATTATGACTTTCATTAATGCATCGTGTTTCTCTTTTGACTTTGGTCCACCATGCGCGCGCATCTCTCAACCATCTGATGCGCCACGTCAATTAATGAGACCTTGATTAGACGCTCCCTGTTTTTTCTAATTTCTGATTATTTCATTTTATTTTCTTTAATTCCATTTTATTTCAAAAATTCATAACTTCTTCATTTTTAATCCAAAAAATATGGGACCAATTGCAATATTTCCCTTTTAAATTCTAGTTTCTGAAAATGATTTTTAATATTTTTTTTGAGTCCATTTAATATTTTTTGTGAGTTTTCTCTTTTCTGGTTATTTTTAATTCATTTAAAATAGTTTCCAATATTCAAAAATGCCAAAAATATTTTCTTAACATCTTTGAATGGTGATGAATCCATGAAAAATATTATCATCAATTTCTTAATTGATTTGAGATTTATTTGAGATTTTAGTTCAATTATGTTATTTTTCTTCATTTTTAATTGTTTAAAATTAGTTTCTGTTTTCAAAAAATGATGAAATTTTTTGTCAAACCTTGTTTGACCATGTTGAACTTAGGATGATCCAATTGGACTTTTCTAAGTTGATTTGAATTGGATTTGAAGTTTGACCTTTATTTGTTTATTTTAATTCAAGTATTATTTTAATTCTAAAAAATACCAAAAATATTTTTATTGTTTCTTGACTTCTAAGCTTCATCTCACTTCTATTTACCATTGATTGATGTTGATTCCATTCATTTTTGGTCGATGTATTTTGCTTATGTTATTTGAACTCCATTTATGTACATTCCATTTCTTCTTCTTCTTCTTTTTTCTTTTTGATCAATGAGTTAAAGATTGGTGGTTGGCCTTGAAATATGAGGAGTTTAATCTTCTTTGATTCAAATCAAATTCATCTTGATTAAAGATCAAGTGAATTGCTTTGCATTAAGGATAGGTTGCTTCTTGGTCAAGCAAAAAACCTAAATCAATACAAGATCATTCTTCTTTTCTTTTGGCATGGCAAGTTGTAGGAGCTTGGCTTACTAGTCATGATCTCTAACTTGTGTTTGTTGCCTATAATTTTATTAACCGGCCTCAAATAGGTGTGACTACTACATTAGTCCACTTACGATTGCTTAACATAGCGCTAAATTGCCTTATGGCATACTAACACTAATTACTAATGACTAACTTTTAATTCAAGCATTTAATTCTTGCAATTTACTTTAATGCAATTTAATTTCTTGCTCATTATTTCATTTGCCTTTGCCCTTTGCTCACTTGAGCTCATGTTTATGTTAATGCAATTTGTCTTTTGCTCACTTGAGCACATTATTGTGTATATACTATTGTGCTTGTTTTATTTTGTTTGTGTGAACCTAATGCAAATGGAGAAAGGACTTAGATTTAGGACCTTACCTGTGCTAATGGAGTTTGAAGAGCAACTAGGCCTCATGCCTTTAGAGTGCTAAAATTGTCAAAGAGCAACTAGGCCTCATGCCTTTAGAATGCTTAATCTTGAAGATGACATTGAAAGGATCCTAATTCTAAACTCACTCTTGTCCATTCTTTCTATTGCATTGTGGAACTTTTTGATTTGTGTGTTCTTGTGTACTAGGGATCCCAAACTTGAGCCAATTAGAAGAACCATTGTCATGGATCGTTTAAGATAAGAGATACAAAAGCCAATTGGAAGATTCCTAGGAGCTTGATTGACATTTGCTTGATTGCTTGAGTTATTTGCCTATTGATTGCTAAATCCAAAGGAATGGAGCAACTTGGATCATCTTTATGATCTCAAGAGTGGAACTCCAATGTGGTTTTATTTCTCTTCCCTCATCCTTGCATGTTTAGGACCTAGCCATTCTCTTCTTCTCTCCACTCTAACCCAAGCCAAACTTTTGTGCAAACATTAACATTGTTTTCAAAATTAGAAACCTAGGCACTATGCCTTTGATTTTTTTTCAAACTCTTTTCATAACACTTATTTTGAATTGAATCCTAAGTCAACTTTGACCTTATTTTGTGAATACTTTTCATTTATAACTACAACTCACTCAATTGTTTTTGTTGTTCCAATGACCATGTGTGTTAAAACTTTTCATAAACATTAGCTATTAGGTTTGAGTTATCCTAGAGGTTGATATAATACTCACCTATATCCTTAGTGATGGACTATAAGTCTTCCATGCTTATTATAGGGTTAACCCCTCACTAGCATGTTGAAGCTCTCCTCACATGGTGGATTTGTGGTTTTTAGATTGAGTTTTCTCCCTTTGATAACAAAAGACCTTAAGGCTTTTGACCAATCAATTCACCAACTTCTTTTGAGATTTTTACCCCGAACTACGAGGTTTTGATCCTACTCTTTTTTAAGATGGTACACAGGCAATGGGTTCATCCATCCAAACACAAAATTGTAAATAACTTGTATATTCTTTTCTCATCTCCCCAATCATGTTTGCACAAATATTTTTTTTACAAATACCAACCTACCTTACAACATTTGTGAAAATGGCTCCCTTAGAGTACTAAGGATGTTTTGGGTGCTTAAAACCTTCCCATTGCATAACCAACCCCCTTACCCAGATCTCTGACATTTTTATTAGTTTGTGATTTGATAAAACTTCTCGGTTTTTGTTCGCTTTCTAACCTTTCCTTTGGATAAATAGAAGTGCGGTGGCAACTCGAATTGTATGATTTACTTTTGATTTAGTCAATAAATCTAAAGGTAACGAATACCCCGCTACATCCCCAAATTCAATTATTTTTTCTTCTTTCATTATCTATGTGCAGCGAAACCTTGCAACCAAAGTATGGTTGATTCACTCAGGTGAATAGTGAAGAACAAGAGGAGTAATTAATCAGAAAGATTGATTCTATTTATCAAGTTTTGGTTCAGAAATCATCAAGTTTTAGTGAAATCCTTGAGCGAGAATTGGAGAATTTCCAACATCTGGTATCTAGAGCACTGGCTGAGCGAGTTATGGAAAGCAAAACACGATGGTGTTGAATCATACAAATGGACATTTTCCGGTGAGTCTCCTAATTCTAAAGAATCAAAATTATGAGAATTGGTGTAAACAGATGAAGGTTGTTTTCTGTTGTCAAGATATTTGGGATCTTATGAAGGAGGGAGTAACACCACTCGAAGAAAATGCAACAAATGAAGAAAAGGATGCACACAAATAATTGAAGAAGAAAGATTATAAATCTCTCTTTATAATTCATCAATGTATTGATCCAGACAATTTCAAAAAGTTGAGTGATGTTGAATCAGCAAAAGAAGCATGGGAAATTCTGAAGAAATCGTTTGGAGGCGTTAAGAAGGTGAAAGATGTGAGGGTATAAACTCATAAAAAGAACATATGAATTGCTTTATATGAAAGAAAGTGAAAGCATAACTGATTTTTTCACTAGGGTTACGAAACTGGTGAATCAAATCAAGGTATGTGGAGTGGTGTTGACATCAAGATCGGTTGTTGCAAAGATCTTGAGGTCATTTGCTCCAAAGCTTGAACACATGGTAGTATCCATAAAAGAGTCGAAAATTTTTTAAACGTTGAAAAAGTAAGAGCTTCAAGGGACACTTGAATATCATGAACAAAGAATGACTGAAAGAGCTGCAAGCAAGTCGAAGAGTGATGTGGCTTTGCAGACGCAATCAACAAGAAAAAAGAAAGACAAAGGGAAGTGGTTTGACAATAAAGCTAGAGGAGGCTACAACAATTCAACTGGTAGAGGAAACCAACAAGAAGGAAATCTTTCGAGCTAGAGAAGACCCTCTTACCAAAGTAACCAAAGAGGACGTGTTGCTGGTCGAGGAAGAGGTGGTGGTCGAAAACCTGACAAAAGTCACATTCGGTGTTTCAATTGTCAGAAGAATGGTCACTACTCTAGTGATTGTCCTGAAAAACAAAAGAATCAAAAAAATGATGCAAAGTTTTCAAAGCATGAAGAAGAAGAGATGTTACTGATGGCCACAACAAGAGATGAAGAAATATTCTAGGACCAATGGTACTTTGAATAAGGATGCTCATCACACATGACTGGTAGAAAATATTAGGTTGTCAATATAAAACCCTCAATGAAGAACATGGTAAAATTTCCAAATGATAATACTCTAGTGGCTGAAGGTATTTGTGATGTTCTGATTATGAGGAAAGATGGGAAAAGACCAATAATTTCCAATGTATTGTACATACCAGACATGAAAAGTAATTTGCTTAGCATATGGCAATTGGTCGAAAAGAACTACAAAATGTCGATCAAAGACAAGATGATATGAGTTCTCGACTCAGGTGGAAGGTTAATCTTGAAGGCACCTATATCTCATAATAGAACCTTTAGGATTAAACTTAATGTGATTGAGCACAAGTGCCTTACAACTAAATCTAGCAGGGATGAATGGATATGGCACTATAGACTTAGCCATCTTAATATCAAAGACATCAAATATCTGAAAAGAAGAAATATGATTTCAGGGCTACCAAAAATAGACATTCCAAATGAAGTGAGTGAGGAATAGGTGCAGGCGAAGTAGCACAAGAACAAGTTCAGCAAGAATGTAGGAAGTAAGTCGAAGGCAATTCTTGAAACCATATACTTTGATGTATGTGATCCTATCTGAGTGGATTTAATTGGAGGTAATAGATACTTTATCACATCCATAGATGATTTCAGTCAAAAAATGTCGACTTACCTGATCAACAAGAAAATTGAAGTGATCGAGGTATTTGCCAAGTTTAAATCTACGGTTGAAAGACAAAGTGGTTGAAAGCTCAAGATTATAAGGACTAATGGTGGCAGAGAATATGTGTCGAAAGACTTCGACACATTATGTGAGAAAGAATGGATTATGCACGAGGTGGTGCCACCCTACACTTCACAACAGAATGGAACTGTAGAAAGAAAGAATAGAACCATCATTAATATGGTGAGAAGTATGTTGAATAGCAAGCATCTACCCAAGGAACTATGGGGAGAAGTTGTGTCGACTGCAACATACATCCTGAATGGATGTCCGACGAAAAGGCTAGAAGGAATCACGCCAGAAGAATGTTGGTCTGGTGTCAAGCCTAGCTTTAGTCATCTGAAAGTATTTGGATTTATAACACATAGACGTGTGCCTAATCAGTTAAGAAGAAAACTTGATGACGAGTCGAGTCAGATGATCTTAATAGGATATCATTCGATTGGAGGTTACAAGTTGTTCGACTCAGTGAACAAGCAAGTAGTGATAAGTAGGGATGTGATCATAGATGAGCCTAAGAAATGGGATTAGACTGAAAAATGTCAAGAAATATTCATTGAGAATCTTATGTGAAGAACCAGCAAGTGAATTTAAAATAGAAGTTCGACAAGAAGAAGTCAGAAGTCAAGCAAGCACAAGAAGACCTCAAAGGACAAGACACATGCCTGCAAGGTTGCAAGAATATGTGATTATATTATATGATATGGTCTATGATGAAGGTGAGTTGGTATAATATGCTTTCTATGCATATTTCAAATCGGTCAATGCAATTGAGTCATTGAAGGATTCAAAGTGGGTGAAAGCAATGCATAAGAAATTGAAGTCCATCGAAGTCAACAATACTTGACCACTTGTCGAATTGCCTCAAAGCAAAAAGGCAATCAATGTAAAATGAGTATACAAAGTGAAGTTGAATCCCAAAGAAGAAGTAACTCAACACAAGGAAATACTTGTGGAGAAAGGATTTCTTCAGAAAGAAGGAATCGACTTCGATGAAACAATTAGGTTGGTTGTTGGTCTAACAAACATGAGCAAATGGCACATATGTCAGATGGATGTGAATTGTACATTCCTGAATGATCCCTTAGATGAAGAAGTTTATGTTGCACAACTAGTTGGGTTTATGAAACATGACGAAGAAAGCAAGGTATACAGGCTGCATAAAACCTTGTATGCACTTTGTTGCACCCCAAAATTTGCCCTCTATTTTTAACTCTAACCAATTTTTTGTTTCACATTCATTTGCATCATCTTCATAGCATGACATTTTTTTCTGTCTTAATATTAGCCGGAATAATTTCTCGGAATTTACAAACAGACTCGTCAAATTAACTTTTTAACTGTGCCTAAAATTAGTCAACGAAAAAATGTCAAGTTTAAGTTTGCAAATGTCGGTAACATTAATCTGCGGTTCACGTGGTTTAATTGACATGCTAAAAATATTTTTACGACTATTTTTGGTCATATGTTGATCAGTCTGAGCGGTTTAAACGGTCATAATTTTTATTTCAAAATCCGACCAAACGCTGTATTTTTCCGAGTCATTTATTTCGCGCTGATTATTTTGACGTGTTCATTTTATTTTTTCGAGCATTTTGGTGCCCGACTTTTTTTTTTTTTTTTTTTGAGTCTATTTATTTTTATATTGGGTCTAGAATAAATAATTAGGTTAATTAGTTTTTATTTTAATTTTAACTATTTTAATTATTTAACTTTATTCAGTTTTTAATTTAATATTGGGTTTCAAAATAAACTTAGGCCCATTATCATTAACCTAATTTGTTCCTATATATATTTACTAGCATGACTGATAGAAGGAGGCCGAAAAACAGAACAAAAAAGAGAAACTGAGAGTGGCTGATCTATACTATCGTACACACAGTTTGGTAATAGTTTATATATGATATATACTTTATCTATTTTGTTGATATATTTGTTACTGTGTTTCAAATACATGTTCATATATGTAACTAGTGTGTTAAATATATATATATTTCTATTTTATGTTATAATTTGATTATGTTTTCGGATCGGATCGTGTCAATACGCCGTTTTCACATATACGTGTATGAGGCGTGACATTTGTGTTATCCGATCCAGTTGCGATGATCGCAATTTTGCGCTAGCAACGCCGTTGTTTTTTTTAATTCATTTTTTTTATATATACATATATTTAGATCTGCACATTTTTTTTTCATAACTAACTACCCTGATTTTTCCTAAACCCTGACAATTTCGCCACAAACTCTAAATTTCAAACCTAAAACTTTAACCGTGTTGTTTCCTCTAAACCATAAACATTTTCTTAAACCTTAACAAACCTTATTATTATTTCCTATTTTCGCTCATATTTATGTTATTCATACACTGTAACTGCTTCGCCCTTTTAATATTTTAAGTTTTAACTTGTAATATTTTCAGTTTTACTTTTCGCCATCTTTATTATGTAACTGCACCAAAGCGTTGTAATAATTAGGGTTATATTTTCTGCCATTTATTTTCTGCCATTTTATTTTTCTGCCATTTATTTTTCTGCCATTTAAATTCCTGCCATTGATCCTATATTAACTACGTGGTTTAGTAATGTAGGGCGTAAAAACCTACTAAATTAATTATTTAATATTTTTCTATAACCTTTATATTTTTTGTAAATAAATAATAAATACTAACTATTTTAATAACTTTTTTTTATTACTTACTTATAATAATAAATCCTTATATATTTTATAAATAAAATCTAATTGACCAATTTTCTAATTGAATAATAATAATAAACCTATTAATCTAATAATTTGATATTTTCTATAACCTTTATTTATTTTGTAAATAACAAACTTAATATTTTTCATATAACTCTTTTATTTTATAATTTGTACATTAATATATTTTAAATTCTTTTATTATTACTAATTTATTTTAAACTCATATTTTTCTAATAACTTCTAAAAAAATCTAACTTGTTTAACTTAAAATAATTTCTTTTAAAATTCTAACCTTTTTATTATCACTTTATTATTATTGTTATTTTATTATTGCTTTATTACCATTGTTTATTTATTATTTTATTATTATTTGCTTTTATCTATTCTATTTTTGCTTCATTATTTTCCTTATTTTAATTTTGTTTTATTTATAATATTAGGAACAAATGTATAGGTTGTAAATTTATTCTTTCTCGCCTGATTATTATGTATCTGTCCCATAGCCATGTAATAGTTTAGGAATTTATTTTTCTTGCTTTTTGTAAATATTTATTGTGTGGTTAGTAATTTAGGGAGTGCAAAAAAACTAACTGTAAATAATTGAACTTAGAAAATTAAATTCAAGACAAATATCTGAAAAATAACACCCACACACGTAAGTCGATCTTTGATCGCCATCTGTACTTCCTAGGGTATTCCTCTTGGTTGCCTTCTTTAAATGGTCAAGTCCCTCGAAAATAGGGGTGTCTTAAGCAAAGTCCCTTCAAACAGAAAAATCATCAAGTCCCTATAAACTTAAAAGATCAAGTCCCTACGAGGTTGCCTACGATATAATGATCTTGTCCCTTCGATAAATATGATGATAGTCCCTACGAGTTGCTAAAGACACCCCTTATGTTGCCTTCATTGACCATACGATGACCCTACACCCGTCCCTTAAACACATCCAAGGTAATGACTACCTATTCCTTAATAATAGGGACAGTCTTACCATTGAAAGAATATACGAGAACACGAAAGACTTAATCTAGGGTAGGTATCTCATAGTTACTTGCTCACACTTTTCAAAATTACTTTTACACCTCACAATTTCTAAACTAGGCTTTGTATACACCCATACGAGGGTCATTACAAAGTACTTAAAGAAATTTTTCTAATCACACACTACACTCTTGCTACCATTGAAAGAATATACGAGAACACGAAAGACTTAATCTATGGTAGGTATCTCATAGTTACTTGCTCACACTTTTCAAAATTACTTTTACACCTCACAATTTCTAAACTAGGCTTTGTATACACCCATACGAGGGCCATTACAAAGTACTTAAAGAAATTTTTCTAATCACACACTACACTCTTACAAACAAACAAAGTGAGCTAAGTAACTAAGAGCCCATGGATAACCATGGATATAAAGGGTGCTAATACCTTCCCTTTGTATAACCTACCCCCCGAACTCAAAATCTTTTTAAGGTCTTTCCTGTTCTTTTATGTCCTTTCCTTTTGGATAAAATAAAAGTCGGTGGCGACTCTTGCTATCCGCAACATTTAACTAAAGTCAGTTCTCCCACCGTGTTACACACTTAAGCAAGCTCCAAGAGCTTGGAATAAAAATATAGACAATTTCCTAAGGGAGAAAGAATTTGTGAAATTCACAACTGAAAATGGAGTATATGTAAGAAGAAGCAATAGTGAATTATTTATATTATGTCTCTATGTCGATGGCCTATTGGTAACGGGAAGTTGCAAGAAGGAGATAGAATATTTCAAACATGACTCAAATAAGGAGTTTGAAATATCAGACTTGGGATATATCTCATACTTCCTTGGTGTCGAATTCTACATGATTAGTAATGGCTTGATGATGCACCAAAGAAGATATATAGACGAAAAACTTAAGAGATTTGAGATGCAAGACTGCAACTGCACTTTGACTTCAGCTGAGCCCATATTGCAACTGTCGAAAGACATGGATGAGGATAATGTCAATCAAACACAATACATAAGACTTATTGGATCATTGAGATACCTTTGTCACACAAGACCTAATCTAGCATACATTGTAGGTATGTTGAGTAGATTCATGTGGAAGCCAAAGGTATCACACCTAGTAGCGACGAAGAAGATACTAAGGTATCTGAAAGGAACTCTCGACTATGGAATTTTGTTTCCTGCAGCTGATAAAGGAAAAAATGCAAGCTAGTGGGCTACACCGACTCAAGTTGGTGTAGTGTTGTTGAAGATAAAAAAATCATATCTACGTATGTGTTTATGCTAGGTGGTGCACCAGTTGTTTGGAGTTCAAGAAAAGAACCATTAGTAGAACTGTCATCGTGTCGTGTGAAGCAGAGTATATAGTTGCTTCTCTTTGTGCATGTCAAAGAATGTGGATAGGGAATTTAGTCGAAGAGATTACAGTGAAGAATCATGGAGTAATTACCATGAAGATCGATAACATATTTGCTATCAATCTGGCGAAGAATCCAATAGTTCATGGACAAAGCAAGCACATCGAAAAAAGGTTCTGTTATCTTCGAGAGCAAGTGGCAGATAGAAAGGTAAACTTGGAACACTGCAGAACTAAGAATTACATTGCAAACATCATGACGAAAGGAGTGCAGGTCGAAGTGTTCAATAAATTAATGTCTATGATTAATTTAGATAACTTAGACACAATGAATTAGGTGATGCGTTGATTTGTAATTCCTTGTGTTGAAGCAGATTGCTCAACAGAAGCAAGGAAGTGTCGAACTGTGTAAATGTCGAAATGTCGAAGCATGTTGCTCGACAGAGATTTTAACTTAGGTTTATTTGTTTTAAAAGTTAGATAGTTTGCTATAGATTGTTTGAGGAGCAAGCAATCTCAGTCTATAAATAGGGAGGTAACTTATTGTTGATTATAACACAGTTGTGTGAATAAAACTTCAGTTAGAAGTGCAAAGAGAAACTCTGCATAATTTGTTCTGCTTCTTCCTTCTTCTCTCGATAAAACCTACATATTTTCTTCCCCAAATTCAATTCTCTTTTCTTCTTTTATTATCTAGGTCCAGCGAAATCTTTCAACTAAAGTATGGTTGATTCACTCAAGTGAAAAGTGAAGAACAAGATGAGTAATCAATCAGAAAGATTGATTCTTGTTCATCAAGATTTGATTCGAAATTCATCAAGTTTTGGTGAAAATCTTGAGCAGGAATTGGAGAATTTGCAACAAAAAGGGCGGCGAGTCTTTGAAGTATTTTTCCCAACAATCCTTACACAACAAGGTGTACAAAGTTCTGATTTTTATTGTTATTCAGTTCCTTATCTCCCTTTGTATTGTTTTTATTTCTTGTTGATTTTCACCTCTTGTCGGTTGAAATATTTGTTAAAGACTATTCTAGTATATACTTCTTCTAAGGAACATTGATGCAACTACACTTGGAGACTGCTATTTTGATGCCACAAAATGTAAACTAAAAGGGAGAAGTTGATAATTCTGTTTTGAGTACATTTTTCTATGCTTAAATTAGGAAAATACACATTATTAATGAATCTTCCTCATAAGTGCCCAAATACTTCGATCCAACATGGTGAGCCTGTTATTGAATATTTGGCAGTAATGCATTATGTGCAACCAAAGTTGGCTTTAAGAAGCTATGTTTTACTAGCAACAATAGAAAGCAAGTAAAACAAATAGAAAAATCAGAACAATCCTTATTTATCATCTTAGTGAAAGGATTCAAAATAAAATTACTAGGCATTTAATTCAAATATGGTATATCCTACTAGAGAATAATATCATGATTCTCTAACTCACCTAACATGTATAATACTGATATACTATGAAGCATTAGATTCACTCTCTCTTTACATCTTCATAATCCAATTCTAACATTGGTTAAAAGAAACAACACAATATACTATAGTTGAAAGAGAGAAAAGCAAGAGAATGATAGTCATTTTTCAGCATGAAGCGAGCGAAGCAAAATCCACAATTGAAGTGGAAGAGTGAAGAGCATGAATATTGCTCCTCTTTCGTCTTGGCACCATTTTCATAACTTTTACCTACGCTTTAAAGTTTCAGGGATAATACAACTGATTTCATCTCATATAGTCTGGTGATTGTAGCTTTGTGACTGCGAGTGATTTACAACTCCAAGATTTTGATCAAAGGAAGCAGGAAACAATCTCTGATCATTGTAGCAGTCAAATTTCTGGATAGAGGTGACACAACACTCTTTCCAATTGAGATCGACGAGATCTGCAATTGCCACCTCCACAGTTAACTCAACAAACACAGAAACACTCTTGCTAGTTGAGATCAACGAGATCAATGAAGAATCATTAAAGAACTGACAAGTTCTTTCAGAGTCGTATTGTTCAGATCTTTGGACACCTTAAGAGCAGTCACCACAGACCTCTATTTCTTTGGTAAGCTTTTGATGATCTTTTTCACATGATTTACAGTAGTGTAGTCTTTGTTTAACACTTTTAAGCCAGCTACAAAGCGTTTGAAACCTTGAGAACATGTCCTGAATAGTTTCACCGTCTTTCATTTTCAAGGATTCATACTTTTGAATCAAGGCCAAAACCTTGATTTCATTTACTTGTTTGTTTCCTTCATGAGTCATTCTAAGAGAATCAAATATAGACTTTGCTCTTTATTTGTTATCTTTTCATACTAAGTGTATGAGATAACATCAACAAGATGGTTCTTGACTTGTGATGAATTTTATTGTCTTTCTTTTGTTGGTCATTTATCATGCTTCTTTTCATTTTAGCACCATTTGTATCTAGGGGATGTGTAGCCATCTTTGGCCATATCCCATAAGTTTGTATCATAACCAAAGAAGAAACTTTCGATTTTATCCTTCCAATAATTAAACTAATCTCCAACAAAGACTGGAGGTTTAATAAAGTAGTGATCTTTATCATTGTTAATAGTTTCTATATTGTGTTTCAAAAAATGGATCTTTTACTGACACGGTTAAATGTTTGATATACAATAATCAATAATAGATCCGGAGCTCTGATGTCAATTGAAAGTTCAAGAAATATAAAAAATGGGGGTTTGAATTGAGTTTTTATATTAAAAAAAATCGCTGTCCAATAACACAAACAACAAATATTCAACAAAGATAAAAGACACAATTATTTTTATCCTGATTTGCTGTTAACTGAGTCACGTCCAGTCCACCCGATAAAGTGATTTCGCCTTCTTAATAAGGACTTAATCCACTGATAAAAGAATTGATTACAAACTCAAAGAAAACATGTATAAGACTTCTTAAGAATCCTGACTATAACCTAGTATCTCAAAATATTTAACCAAAGGTTAATAATACAAGATTTGTGTTTATAAAGTGTTTTTAAAAATAAGCAGATACACAAATTAAAATCAAAGATATTATACTTAAGAAATATATTCAAGAAAATGTTCTAAGTGTATGAAGGTGATATAGTTTTTAGCATGAAACACTTTTCTTTTTCTTTCTCACATATGAGCGTTGTTCAATGCGGTAACATCTCCAAGCCTTCAATACCTCTTTATATAGATGAAGAATAGATCTGTTGGAGGGTGAAATTCGAATATCATCAATATCACAATTGTATGAGGTCACTTATTTCTACAACACTAAAGTGACGCTTGCAGCATAGAGTGAGTGAGGATGAAACGTGAGGAACGACGTTGGTATAATAGGACCGTCTTTTTTCCTGATCTTTAGGGTAGTGGAAAGAATATTTGCTTTTGTACTGATTATACTTTTGCCACATGTTTTTCTTTCAGTCATTGACTTTTAACCATTAACTTCTAGTTAGAGGCTTCGTATTAAAGTTGATGAAGCTTGAGTAGAGTTCAAAGCCTGTCTTCAGAATCTAGTGAAAATGAGACTTCAGAGTGTATGGATTTTAGAGTCCTTAGACTTCGGATGTTTGAATTTATCAGAGTCTTTATCAGAGTCATCCTGGATTGGGTAATCCAGATCATTAACTTTCATTTAAACACGTCTTTGATTCTTTCTTTAGTTCATAGTGTGTTTTCAGTTCAGAGTCTGGTCGTCTAGAGTTGACTTCTTCAAAATTAGTATCTATTTTCTATGATCGCACACTTAATAAAATAATTAGAGTACAAAATTCAAAGATAATTGCAAAATCAAACTTGTTCCAACAATATTGAGATTTGTCTTTGATTTTGAGCATGTGAGAAGGATTAGGGGAAAGAAGGAAATGGATTATACTTGCGGATTTTGTGAGGGGCCGCATGAAGAGACTAGTTGTAAGGTTAGGAAAAGGATGAGAGAATTATGGAGATAGAGTGGGAAGAAAGAGGCAAGTGATAAGGCTGCTAAGGATCTTTTGAGGTAGTTTTCTATGGAAGATTGAAATGATTGAGGGTGAAAAGGGCGGTGAATCTTTGGTGGTGGGGTGAATGAAAAAAGACCTGAGCCAATACACAAAACAGATGTGTTGGAAGAAAGCCCTTTCAAGGAAGAAGAGCCTTGAATCTAGGATTTCTTGTTATCACCAATAAATTTGAAAATAGTCTTCTACTTAATTAGTGGGGAAGTTTGTACCAAAAGACAAAATCAGCGGGGAAGTTGTTAAGGAAAATTCTTTTATATATTTCTTCATCTAAGGAACATTGGTGCAACTTCATACAGAGGCTGCTTTTTTGAAGATCGGTTTTTGGATAACTCTTACATATAGGATTTTGAATTTGAATCTTTACCAATTATGTTGCCACAGCATGTAAACTAAAAGGGAGAAGCTGATATTTCTGTTTTGAGCACCTCATAGTATAAATACACTTCTATACTTAAATTAGGAAAATACACATTATTATCGAATCTTCCATAAGTGGCTAAATGCTTGAGTCCAACATGGTGAACCTGTTATTAAATCTTTTGGCAGAAATGCATTATTTGCAGATGAGGCTATGCCTTACTAGCAAGAACAAGAACAAAAAGCAATTACAACAAACAGAAAAATCAGAACAATCCTTATTTATCATCTTAGTGAAAGAATTCAAAGTAAAATCACTAGGCATTTTATTCAAGTATGGTAAATCCTGGAGAATAATATCCTGATTATCTATCTCGCCAAACATGTATAATACTGCTATACTATGAAGCATTAAATCCACTATCTCTTTACATCTTCCTAATCCAATTCTAACATTGGTTAAAAGAAACTATAACTATAAGAGAGAAAAACAACAGAATGATAGTCATTTTTTCAGCATGAAGCGAGGGAAGCAGAATCCACAATTGAAGTGGAAGAGTGAAGAGCATGAATATCACTCCTCTTTCGCCTTGGCATCATTTTCATAACTTCTGGCCTACGTTTTAAAGTTTCAGGGATAATACCACCGGTTTCATCTCTTATAGTCTGGTGATTGTAGCTTATACCAAGATTCTGATCAGAGGAAGCAGGACACAGTCTGTGATCATCGCAGCGGCCGAATTTCTGGATAGAGGTGACACAACACTCTTGCCAGTTGAGATCAGCGAGATCTGCAATTGCCTCCTCCACAGTCAAATCAGCAAACGCAGAAACACTCTCGGAGAGCGTCGATCGTGGCAGATCAAGCAGATCTAGCGTGTCCACAGCATCCATCAACACTTTCTGCAAATTAGATCCAAAGCAGATTTTGCAAATTTCTAAAAAGGAAACTATTCATGGAAGATTCACATAGCAACAGCAACAACGTTCAGCTATATAGAGATGTTAAACTAAGTAGTACATATATCCTAAACAGAGAGAATTCATACCTTTGGAGCATGGTGAATTTTCTTGAAGCCGTGAATACGGATGACCTGATGCAGTTGTAAGAAGTAAAAGAGATGAAGAATATGAGTATTGAAAATTAGGTTTGAATTGGTGTAAATAGAAGGAATGGAACCTGATTGAGTTGATTCATGGTGAGATCAATGGCGTGACGAGAGTGAAGGAGATGAATGTAATCGTCAAGGCAAAGCTTATCGTTCTTGAGTGGTCGTTTCTTTGAGGAGATTGTGTGTGTTGCTACCATTTCCGTTCCACTTGGTAATTCTTCTGCCATTGTTGCAATCTCAATTCAAACTGAAAATGTATGGAGGGAACCGCGTTTTATACTCAGCGCGCTATTTCACAAGTTTGTTACCGGTGCGTTTGTCGTTTATCTCCTCCTCCTCACATGACTAATATTTTATTTTATTTGGTTGTAGCTGTGAAATTTTTTATTTATTTTTGGAATAAGGAACTGTGTAATTATGAATGCGAGAAAAATACCAACTCCCTCACATATGAATTTTTTATAAAGTTTTATTTTGATGTCAAGGAGATCTTCGGTCACATTTAAACTCATTGTACATTAAGTATTAAACAAGGATTTGTGGATAAAAAGCTATGGTGGGATTTTATCCAATCAAGGGTATATTATTGGAATTTCACATGCTTTATTAAAGAGGAAAAAAAAAGTATTTACACTATAAATATGGAAGTTGTATAGAAACATTTTCATAATCCTTCTCCACCGAGTGTTTTATCCAATGAAGATGTTGAATTGTAATTCCTTATGTCGAAGCAGGTGGTTCCATAGAGGATTTTGATTTAGATTTATTTTAGTAGTGTTAACTATTTTGGACTTTTATAGTTTTGGATTTTAGCTTAGAGAGTAAGTTAACCTAAATCTATAAATAGATAGAGTAACCCCTATTCTTGAAAGAAGAGAAAACTCATAACATCGTATTCACTGAATTTTGCAGTTGCAGAGTGAATAAATAAGTTTTTGACGGATTGTGCGTAGAGAGAAAACTCTACAGAAAATATTCTTCTTCTCCAACGTTCTTTTCTTTATTTCTCAATCGTTCTTTTCTTTTCATTGTCATTGTATGGTTGATAACAATCGTGTTCATCAAGATTGATAGAAATTCTCCATAGGTTGTGGTGGATTTCCAACATCTGGTATCTAAAGTTCCGGTTTAAGCGATTCGTGGGAAGAAAATTACGATGTCAATGAATCATCCAAACAGACATTTTCCAACGAATCTTCTAATTCTCAAGAACAACAATTATGAGAATTGGTGCAAGCAGATAAAGGTTGTGTTCTTTTATCAAGATCTTTGAGATCTTGTGAAGGAATGAGTCACAACGCTTGCAGAAAACGCGACAGATCAAGAAAGTGTTGCACATAAAGAATTAAAGAAGAAAGATTATAAAGTTCTCTTTATAATCTATCAATGTGTTGATCTAGATAACTTTGAAAAGGTTAGTGATATAGAGTCAGCGAAAGAAGCATGGGAAATTCTGGAGAAGTCATTTGGAGGCTCGGAGAAGGTGAAAGAGGTGAGGTTACAAACTCACAAAAGGACGTGTGAATTGCTTCAGATGGAAGACAATAAAAGCATAACTAATTTCTTCACTAAAGTTACGAAACTAGTGAATCAAATCAAGATACGTGGAGAAGTGTTGACATCAAGATCTGTTGTTGGAAAGATCTTGAGGTCGTTGGCTCCAAAGTTCAACCATGTGGTAGTAGCCATAAAACAGTCGAAAGATTTGTCAAAACTGACAAAGGAAGAGCTTCAAGGGACGCTTGAATCTCATGAACAAAGAATGGTTGAAAGAGCTACAGGAAATTCGAAGAGTGATATGGTCTTGCAGGGGCAATCATCAAAAGAAAGGAAAGGCAAATGAAGTTGGAATGGCAACAAAGGTAGAGGAGGATACAACAATTTGACTGGTCGAAATCAGCAAGAAGGAAACTGGTCAAATTAGAGAAAACCTTGGAACCAAGGCAACCAAAGAGGTTGTGCTGAAGGTAGAGGAAAATATGGTGGTCGAAAGCCAGACAAGAGTCACATCCAGTGTTACAATTGTCAAAGACATGGCCACTATTCTAGTGATTGTCTAGAAAAGCAGAAGAATCAAGAAACTTATGCAAAGCTGGAGAAACATGAAGAAGAAGAGATGTTGTTGATGGTTACAATGAGAGGTGAAGAGAGATTCATGGATCAGTGGTACTTGGACTCAGGATGCTCATCACACATGTCTGGAAGGAAAGATTGGTTTGTCAACATAAAGCTCTCAATGAAGAACATGGTGAAATTTGCAAATGATAATACTCTAGCAGCTGAAGGTATTGGTGATGTGCTGATTATGAGGAAAGATGGCAAGATGTCAGTATATTCAAATGTGTTATACATACCAGACATGAAGATCAGTTAGTCGAAAAGAACTACAAGGTGTCGATCAAAGACAAGATGGTGAGAGTTCTTGACTCAAACGGAAGGTTGATCTTGAAGGCTCTAATGTCTCAGAATAAAACCTTCAAGATTGAGCTTAATGTGATGAAGTGTAAATGCCTTGCAACAACAATCAGCAAAGATGAATGAATATGGCATTTTAGACTTGGTCATCTAAATTTCAAAGACATTAGAGATTTAAAGAGAAGAAATATGGTTTCAGGATTACCAGAAATCAACATTCCAAATGAAGTGTGAGAAGAATGTGTGCAGGTGAAGCAGTACAAGAACAACTTCAATAAGGATGCAGGAAGCAGGTCGAAGGAAATTCTTGAAGTCATATACTATGATGTATGTGGTCCTGTCTAGGTGGGTTCGATTGGAGGTAACAAATACTTTGTTACATTCATAGATGATTTCAGTCGAAAGTTGTTGGCTTACCTAATCAATAAAAAAAGTGAAGTGATCGAGGTATTTGCCAAGTTTAAATTTATGGTCGAAAGACAAACTGGTCGAAAGCTCAAGATTCTGAATACTGATAGTGGTGGAGAATATGTGTCGAAAGACTTCGATGCATTATGTGTGAAAGAAGGGATTGTGCATGAGGTGGTGCCACCCTACACTCCACAGCTGAATGGAGTCGCAGAAGAAAGAATAGATTCATCATGAGTATGGTGGGAAGTATGTTGAAAGACAAGCATCTACCCAAAGAATTACGGGGAAAAGTTGTGTCGACTGCAACATATATCTTGAACAGATGTCCGATGAAGAAGCTAGAAGGAATAACGCCAGAAGAATATTGGTCTGGCGTCAAGCTTATCTTAAGTCATCTAAAGGTGTTTGGAGTTATAGCACATAAACATGTTCCAGATTAGTTGAGAAGAAAACTTGATGACAAGTTGAGTCAGATGATCCTGATAGGATATCATTTGACTGGAGGATACAAGTTGTTCAACCTAGTGAATAAGCAAGTGGTGGTCACCAGGGACATGATCATATATGAGCTTAAGGAATGAGATTGGACTGAGAATGTTAAGTAGGATTTATTGAGAATTTTATGTGAAGAGCCAGCTAGTGACGTCGAAAGATAAGTTCAACAAGAAGTCATAGGTGAAGTAGGCCCAAGCAGACCTCAAAGAACAAGACACATGCATGCAAGGTTGCAAGAATGTGTGATTACAACATACGATATGGTCAATGAATAAGGTGAGTTGGTGCATTATGCTTTATACGCATATATCGAACCAGCCAACGTAGTTGAGGCATTGACAGATTCTAAGTGGGTGAAAGCAATGAAAGTAGAACTGAAGTCAATCAAAGTCAACAACACTTGGTCACTTATCGAATTTCCTTAAGACAAAAAGGCAATCAATGCAAAGTGGGTATACAAGGTGAAGTTGAATCCCAAAGGAGAAGTGACTCGACACAAGGCGAGACTTGTGGCGAAAGGATTTCTTCAGAAAGAAGGAATCGACTTTGATGAAGTTTTTGCACATGTTGCTAGTTTCGAAACAATCATTTTGGTTGTTGGTCTAGCAAACATGAGCAACTGGCAGATGTGTCAGATGGATGTGAAATGTGCATTACTGAATGGCCACTTAGAAGAAGAAGTTTATATTGCACAACTAGTTGGGTTTGTGAAACAAGGCGAAGAAAGAAATGTGTACAGGATGCATAAATCCATGTACAGACTTAAACAAGCTCCAAGAGGTTGGAAAAAGAAGATAGATGGATTTCTAAGGAAGAAGGAATTTGTGAAGTACACAACTGAACATGGAGTATATGTAAGAAGAAGCAAGAGTGAATTGCTTATACTATGTCTTTATGTCGATGACTTGTTGATAATATGTAGTTGCAAGAAGGAGATCGAAGACTTCAAAGGTGATATCAACAAGGAATTCGAAATGTCAGATTTGGGTGACATTTCATATTTCCTTAGCATCTAATTCTACAAGAGTGATAGAGGTTTGATGATGCATCAAAGAAGGTATGCGGGAGAAATACTCAAGAGATTTGAGATGCAAGATTGCAACCCAACTTCGACTCCAGCTGAGCCCAGATTACAACTGTCAAAAGATTAAAATGAATATGATGTCGACCCAAACCAATATAGAAGGCTTATTGGGTCACTTCGATACCTTTGTCACACAAGGCCTGACTTAGCATACAGTGTAGGTATGGTGAGTAGATTCATGTAGAAGCCAAAGGTATCACATCTAGCAGCGACAAAGAGGATACTAAGGTATCTAAAAGGAACTCTCGATTATGGCGTTTTATTTCCTGTAGCTGATGGAGGAAAAAAATGCAAACTAGTGGAATACACCGACTCAAGTTGGTGTAGTGATGCTGAGGATCGAAAATCCACAATTGGCTATGTGTTTATGCTAGGTGGTGCATAATGTCAAGAAAGGAGCCAGTAGTGGCATTATCGTCGTGCGAAGCAGAATACATAGATGGTTCTCTCTGTGCATGTCAAGAAACATGGATGGTGAATCTGGTCGAAGAGATAACAACGAAGAGTCATGAGGCAATTACTATGAAGATTGACAACATATCGACTATCAATCTGGCGAAGAATCTGATAGCACGTGGTCGAAGCAAGCACATCGAAATGAGGTTTCATTATCTTCGAGAGCAAGTAGAAGATGGGAAGATGAATTTGGAACACTGCAGAACTGAGAATCAAATTGCAGGCATCATGATGAAGGGAGTGCAAGTCGAAGTGCTCAGAAGACTAAGAGCTATGATGAATGTAGATAACTTAGACACAATGAATTAGGTGGTGTGTAGAGAGTAAGTTAGGCCTATTTTAGTAGTGTTAACTTTTTTGAGCTTTTATAGTTTTGGGCTTTGGCTTAGAGAGTAAGTTAACATAAATCTATAAATAGAGGGAGTAACCCATATTCGTGAAAGAAGAGAAAACTCATAACATTGTATTTATAGAATTTTGCAGTTGCAAAGTGAATAAAGAAGTTTTCCACAGGTTGTGGGCAGAGAGAAAAATCTGCAGAAAATATTCTTCTTCTCCAACATTCTTTTCTTTTTTACTCAATCGTTCTTTTCTTTTCATTATCATTGTGTGGTTCATAACAATCTTGTTCATCAAGATTGATAGAAATTCTTCATAGGTTGTGGTGGATTTTCAACAAAAGGGTATATTATTGGAATTTCACGTGCTTTATTGAAGATATAAAAAGGGTATTTACACTTTATAAATATGGAAGTTATGTAGAGAAATTTTCATAATCCTTCTCCACCTCTTCTTCACTAAGAAGAAAGAAAATGAGAGATAGGGTGATTACAAGTTCATCTTGTTTGTGATCATATTCATTAATTTTTTATTATCATCAAGGAACTGTTATGAGTGTAGTATCGCGTAACAATCGTATCAAATCTTACACTTGAACGACTTTCTCACTACATCCTAAGAATAGGCCAAGATGGGCTTGGTAAACTAAGGTCCTTGGCTTCTAAGGTCTATATTGGAAAAAGTAATGTCTAACCACAACTTACTTGTGTGACATTATTGATCCCAACATGACCTCCACCAAGTGAATGGGCTTGCAAGTCAACTTGCTAAGGAATAACCCCACACAAGTCGACAAGACTATGCCATTCTCCTATCCTAAGTGCACTCGAGTTCGGGTATAGAACTCATCTCACAAAAATCACCAAGCATACAAGGAATTAATATTCAAGCAATTCAATCATTACATACAATACAGTAATCCCAAATTGCACAAAAATATGTCACAAAACAAAAAAAAAATACAATACAATACAACAAATATGAAAAGTAGGCAAAACCCACTAGGATATTTTCCCCAGCAGAGTCGCCACTTTCTGTAGCGGGGTATTCGTTACCATTAGAGATATCGACTAAATCCAAGGTAAATCATACAAGTCGAGTCGCCACCGCACTTCTATTTATCCAAAGGAATGGTTAGAAAGCGAACAAAAACCTAAAAGTTTTATTGAATCAAAAACTAGTAAAAATATCAGAGATCTGGGTAAGGGGGTTGGTTATGCAATGGGAAGGTATTAGGCACCCAAAGCATCCTAGGTACTCCTAGGGAGCCCTTTTCACATTTGTTGCAAAGGTTGTTGTTTTGTGAAAAATTTATTTGTGCAAACATGAGTGAAGGGATGAGAAAAACGTGTATGTTTATCTAATGTACTACTTACTAAAAGAAGGGTCAAAAGAAAATGACTCGCATGGATGTCGCATCCACTACATACGTATCTCATCTGAATCTGAGAATCAGAGTCTTTGTAGCTCGGCTACCTATGGGTTAAAGATGAGTGTGCTCGCTAAGACATCGCGTCTTATGCCTACGTATCTCATCTGGGATGAAAATCAGAGCAAAACGTAGTTCGACTAACTACAGGTTAAGGGTTGTGTTTTGGGTGAACGGCGTTACTACGCAATCTACCGGATGCTCGACCTTTGGAGACTTACTCACCTGTAGTAGAAGAAGATAACGTGTTCTTAGGAGAAGAAAAATCAATGAGTTTGGGGTGTTTAGGGATGCTCGTGCAAAAAGGCAGTCCTAGATGAAGGAACCGCGCTACCTTAAATGACATGCCACGAGAGGCTATACGAAACCTAAGAAATCGGTAACATGCGGGAAAAGTAAAGGGATCGAGAGATCTACCGTACGGATAAAGATCCGAAGTAACAGCAATTAAAGAGATAAGAAACCCAGAGATCTCTCAAGCTAGCACCATCAAAGAAAGTGAGTCAGTACAGGTAATCGGAATAAACCTCCAGTTGGTATCCCACAAATAAAGTGGAACACCAGGCCATCTCTGCAAGAGTCATGTGAGCCCTCACAAAAAACTCAACAAACAGGTTAGAGAAACAAGACAGGGTAATCAAGAGTTGCCCCCAAATCAAAATGTAACCACATGAATCATGCCATTAAAATTCACAAAAAGCTCACAAAAAGCAACCAAGGGTAGGAGGCCTAAACCTCTTGTCAAACACATGCCTCAAAAGGGTATCAAATTCACCCATAATACCTCATACATTCAAAGCATTCAAATTAAAAGCATAAAGTAATGGGAATAAGGCAAACCTGACTGGAGAGATCGAATGAAATTGAATTGCCCGGTTGGGTTTGCAAAGCAATCTGAGGGTTTATATGAGAGGAAATTGGTTCTTTGCAGATGAGTTCCCTTCAGTCTCTGGAGGTTGCTCTGAACTCTGTTAGCTCTTCTCTCACTATCTTTTTCCCTGCCAGGGTAATGGGAATAGAATTTCTCTTTTGTTTCACTGAAACTCTGAATTTATAACCATTTTTTTGTGGACCTGTGGGCTCAAATGAGACAGGCCCAAGTCCAAAAAAATTCTGTTATATTTTATTTATTTATTTATTTATTTCCTTTTGTTTTCGTTTTTTTGTTTTTTTTTGTTTTTTTTAACACGTGGGCTTCGCCTAGCGAGCATGACAGTTCAAGAAATTCCTCTAAGCGTAGGTGATTCTGGTGGCTTTTCTTGGGACTCGCTAGGCGATCCATTCTGCTCGCCTAGCGAGCATGACAGCTCATGAACAAACTTTTGCTCCTTCAAGATTAACGTTTTGACTGACGAATAGACCCCATTTGAACCTGTTGGAAGTATCTCAAGCCATTCCCTCGTGTTGACTGATCATCTAAATAGAACCCACAAAGTGTCTTGGATGATACTCAAGCTTCAAACAAAAGATGTTAGTGACACATTTTTGTGCTTTTAGTTAGTAAACAAAAGTAAGAGAAATAATGATGTATAATTCAAGCATGCTTGGTGATCTCAAACCAATCACAAGGAGTCCCACCCAAAGGCAAAGGGAACCAAGATGATAAAGATCCTTGAGGCAATGCAAATGCAATGTTATGATGCCATGAGGGATCTTAGGGTCAAAATTGGGGTCTTACAGATGCCCCTATTTAAGGTCATTCTAATCGGAGAAGTGAAGGTTAAAATCTTCGTCTCGACGGAGTAGAATGGGCTTAAATAATAACAGTCTTCCTCCTCACAGAGGGTCTTCTTGGTTTCTCATGGGAGGTCACAACATGTGCCTCTCCATCTTTCTTCTTTGCAAACGCCCCATAACGTTTGGCAGAAGAGCCTTCTTCTCTGGTTAACCGTCCTTCACGGACCCCTTCTTCTAGACGCATCCCCATATTCACCATCTCGGTGAAGTCAGAAGGAGCGCTAGCAATCATCCGCTCATAATAAAAAGAACTTAAAGTCTTCAAAAAGATCTTAGTCATCTCTTTCTCTTCTAGCGGAGGCACGATCTGTGCTGCCACCTCTCGCCACCTCTGGGCGTACTCCTTAACTGTTTCTTTATCCTTCTGGGACATGGCTCTCAATTGATCTCTATCGGGAGCCATATCCACGTTGTACTTGTACTGCTTGACGAAGGCTTCGCCGAGATCATTGAAGGATCGGATGTTCGCGCTGTCTAAACCCATGTACCAACGCAAAGCGGCACCGGACAGACTGTCCTGAAAGTAGTGGATGAGTATTTGGTCATTATCGGTTTGAGTCGACATCTTCCTGGCATACATGACCAGGTGGCTGAGAGGACAAGTATTTCCTTTGTACTTTTCAAAGTCGGGGACTTTGAACTTCACCAGAATCTTTACGTTGGGAACCAAGCAGAGTTCGACGACAGACTTGCCGAAAAGATCCTTCCCTCTGAGAGTTTTCAATTCCTTGCGAAGCTCAAGAAATTGATCGTTCATAGCATCCATCTTCTCATAAACATCTGGACCCTCAGACGGCTCAGAATGATAGATGGTGTCGTCTACCCTGGGCAAAGTATGCATGATAGGAGGAGGAACGGCAAGGACCGGGCTAGATGCCGACAGAGAAGCAAAGGTGGGAACAGGACCTTCAGGCATGAAATTGGGAGGCATCCCCCACGGGAACCCGGTTGGCATGGTTGTTGGAACAAAGTGTGCACTGGCAGCGGGCACAGCAGAGGAGACAATCTCGGAGATAACTGTCTGTCATACCCCAAAATTTGCCCATTGGTGTTACAAAGCATTTTCCAAGACCCTCTGACTTGTTCCGCAAGGCACTGATGCCAAACGGACAAAAGCCCAGCTCACTACAGGCCCAATCCACAGGCGGTCCAAAGTAGCTTGCTCGCTAGGCGAGCAGCTCCTTCGCCTAGCGAGTATCTCAGCATGCCACTCGCCCAGCGAAGCGTCAGGTCCAGAAAAAGCCCAAACCTAATTTGCTCGCTAGGCGAGTAATTCCTTCGCCTAGCGAAGCTTGCGAAAGTTGGAAATTTTGGACCTCATTTCAAGCCCATTAGGTCACCATTGCCACTACTATAAATACATGCTCTTCTGCCACGAAAAAGACAACCCGGAGGCGGACGAAAAACGGAGAACCAACACGGAAAAGCGGAGAAAGACGGACGGAAACCCTAGCACGGGAACTTTGACGGCCACGTATCCGCACCGGAGTTACCACTGCCCAACGCAACCCGACACCAGCAAGGATCCGTCAATTCAGCATCATCCCTAGGTTGCTAACAGGTTTGTGTATCATTACCGTTTTATGTCTTCATTCCATAAGCTCTAAATGCATAACACCGCATGATATATTGAATTTTTGGATACGAGTTCATACTTTGCATGCGAGCTTAAATGTGTCTGAACATCATGAATATTGGACCCTGTTATTGCTGTAATTGAATGTGATAAGATATGTAATATGCTGGAGTCATGCTGTTCTGAAATTCCAAACCCGTGGTCGCTCGCTAGCTCATCGCTAGGCGAGTCTGCAGCGAGCCTTCGCTGAGCCTTCGCTAGGCGAGACAGCAGCGAACGGGACAGTGGCTGCTTTGTCCCTTTGCTGTTCCATTTTATGTGTATTTCATTATTGTTGCATCATTTGGCCTGAACTCTAACTGTTATTTTATGGCATTTTATGGTATTAATTAAATCATATTTTATCCTTATGCTCTAACCCGTGCGTTGAATGATGTAAAAGCTTCCATATCCCCAATGAAGTGGCCGGCTAGGTACCCTTACGTGCGAGAGACTTTCGTGGAGATGGAGTCCAAATTACTTCACTTTAATGTGAAGATTCATATTGATTACCAATTAATTTTAATGTGTCGATTTTTAATGTATTGATTGATTTTAATGTGTTGGTTTTAATTGGTTTTAATGTGGAAATTCACCATAATTACCTAATGAACTTAAAACATGGACTTTAAATTAATGATATCGGACCTCTCTCTATTACCCCACGATTACAATATTACGGTCATGTCCCTCGAATATGGGGATATCCTTAGCAAAGACCCTTCGGTAAAATCATCATAGTCCCTCGGATGTTGCCTTCAAAAATACGATTTTGTCCCTCGATGACCCTTCGGTGTAGCCTACGGTTAAATGATGATAGTCCCTTCGAATGCTAAGGTATCCTCACAACTGTTGCCTTCAATGACCTATCGATGACCCTACGATGACCCTTATACATCCCCAGGATAAACTACTTGCTTCTCAATAGTAAGGACAGTTTTACCCTCATAAGGATGGGAAATGCCCAGAAAGACCTCGGACAGGTATAACCTTAATTGCTCATTCATAACCAAAAAATATACTTTTCACCTCACACCTTTCAAACATCTTTTCGGAAAATCACCACTTAGCATACATCCGCACTAGGATCATTGCTGAGTTATATTTTTCTAAACTATTTTCTAAATTAAAACGAGATAACCACTTTGTATACATTCATGCAAGAATCATTACAAAGTTAAATTCTCATTTTGCAAAACATTTTTCACACCTTTCTCAACCACCTTTTTCACACTAGAAAACATAAATGATTGAGCAATTAAGAGCCCATGGATAACCATGGATACAAAGGGTGCTAATACCTTCCCTTTGTATAAAGTACCTCCCGAACCTAAGAATTTAAAATTAAGGTCTTTCCTGTTCTTTTCCACCTTTCCTTATGGGATAAAAGAAAAGTCGGTGGCGACTCTTGCTAACCGCGACATTGCGATTACAAATCCAATAAAAGTCAGTTCACCGTATGACAGAACTGGCGACTCTGCTGGGGACTCACTAAAGAGAGGTCCACCTTAAAAAATCAAAAATCATTTATGTTTTAATTTGTTCTTTCGTTTTAAGGGATTGTCTGAGTGAAAGATCCTACACCCGGATCTAGTGCACCTTAGGTAAGTAGCAATAGATCATCGCGACTATCCGGCGTATACTGGAATGGTCAAAATGATGGCTACGGTTAATGTGACACTTTGGTTGTCCTGATGTTCCTCATGTTACTTGAGGAAAAATTTGGCTTCCGCGTGGTGTCATCAGAGCATTAACCAGACCTTTAGAACCCTAATTGACTCATCCTAGCCATTAGAAAGTAGTGAGATAACTGGCTTCGGTTCCGACTGAGGTTGGTTGATACTCGATACTACACTCTTTGAGATTGGACTTTAGGGAAGCTCCGGTCAACCGCTTGGTGTTGCACTGAAGTGGACTTAAAGAAAGGTCGATGATTTGAGATCCTTCTAGAACCCGGTTACTATTCTAGGACAGGTTGAACCAACCAAACTTCAGTGGGGAGGGTACTTACCTATGGAACTCATGCAAGCCTTAAAACCTAGGAATGATTGTTGTGTGACATGTATGTGCTTGCATAACAGCATAACAGCATAACATCATAACATCATAACATCATAACATCATGGCATTATCATACTAACCATTTCAAGGACTTAGGAATTTAGCTTTGCTCTTTGAACAGGTTATGGCTTCCAGGAAGACTATCCGGATCAATCTTGTAGCAATCTCTCCTCAACTCAAGGATTTGGTGTCAGAACTTCCCGATCAGGCTCAGTTCATCAAGAAACATGGTTATCTCCTCAATTTGGTTACCACTGGTTTCAAAGAAGATATGATGAGAGTTCTATTCCAGTTCTTCGATCCTAAACATCACTGCTTCACCTTCCCAGATTATCAGCTGGTACCCACATTAGAAGAATTCTCCCAGCTACTGGGGATACCTATCCTGGATCAAATACCCTTCAGTGGTTTAGAAAAGATGCCAAAGTCTGAAGAAGTTGCCGCAGCTTTACACATGACAAAGTCTGACATTGAGACCAATTGGGTAACAAGGAGTGGAACAAAAGGTTTACTTGCCAAATTTCTGACAAGTAATGCCCGAGAATTCTTAAAAGTTATGAATGTCCGTGCTTTTGAAGATGTTCTAGCATTGCTAATCTATGGTTTGGTGCTATTCCCTAATCCAGACCAATTCATAGATGTGAATGCTATTAAGATATTCCTCACTCATAACCCTGTGCCTACCTTGCTTGGAGATGTCTTGCATTCCCTTCACACTCGTACTATGAAGAAGCAAGGGACTCTCATGTGTTGCGTACCTTTATTGTCTAGGTGGTTTATTTCGCACCTTCCTCAATCAGTTTTAAAGAATGATCAAAATCTGAAGTGGTCTCAAAGGATAATGGCACTCTCCCATTCGGACATCCGTTGGTGTTCTAACCCCAGAGAAAATGTTATCATCATCGACCGTTGTGGAGAATTCCCTAATGTACCACTCATGGGGATAAGAGGAGGTATTACTTATAATCCTGCCTTAGCCCTACGTCAGTTTGGGCATGCCCGAAGAGATGGTCCACATAAAATGATTATCCAAGGCATAGTGTTTGACTATGACAATGACTCTCAAGATCTCCGCCAAAGGTTTGTACGAGCTTGGGGCGTGGTGAAAAGAAGCAATTTAGGCAAGAAAAATTCTATTCCTATGGAGCCTTATCTCAGATGGGTACGCGCCAGAGCTCGCGAACTTGTCATGCCATACCTCGCGGTTGGACCATTGACTGTTGAATCAGAGGTCGAAGGAGTTATTTCCCAGATCATTTCTTACCCAGATATGCCTACTGATGCTGAGGAATTGAAAAGATCCTGGACCCAGTTGAGAGAGGAGAGAGATACTTTCGAAGCTCAGTCCAATGCAGAAAGGAAGAAAGTATTAGAGCTCACCAGTCAGCTTAATGAGGAACGAAGACTCAATGCATATCTTCGCCCGAAAAGAAGTCGCCCCTGGGAGACTTGAGCTTTGTATTTTTACTATTATTCCTTTTGTAATGAACATTGGAAAAAAAGTAGCAATAAAACATTTCCCTCTTGTTGGGGATTTGTGCAGAGTTAAATTCCAAAAGTCCTTGAAAACATTTCATGCATTGCATCGCATAACATAACATTGCATAACAGGTGTTCGGAAAGACCATATTCTCACGGTCTGCCTCTTAAACAGAAAAATGGATCTCGAACAGACTGTCAAAGATCTCCAGACTCAAAATGCTCAGTTCAAGGAGATGATGTTAAGCTTATCCAAGGGACAGGAGGAGCTGAAGGCTCTTTTGGTTGAAAAGAAGAAGGACAAGAAAACTGTGAGCTTCATTAACCCGGGCAGAAGGCGTAAAGGACAGGCTACGGGAATCAAATTTGGAATCCCGAATGGCCCAGAAGAGGGAAAGGAAAATGATTCAGAGGAGGAGAATGTCGATTTCTCTAACCCTGAGGATGTTGATGAAGAGTATGAAAATGAACAGTACTCTCCAAGGGATGATAAATACAAACTGCTGGAAGAACGCATGCTAGCCATGGAGGGTCAGCAGACACCTGGTCTGGATTTCGAAAGTTTGGGTCTGGTCTCCGATGTGACCATTCCTCGCAAATTCAAAATCCCCACTTTCAATAAGTACGATGGTGCGTCTTGTCCTCAGATGCATCTAAGGGCTTATGTGAGAAAGATTCAGCCGCATACCACTGATAAGAAACTATGGATCCATTTCTTCCAAGAAAGTCTGTCTGGCACTCAATTGGAATGGTATTATCAGCTCGAGAGTTCTGACATCCGCACCTGGACTGATTTAGCAACAGCTTTCTATAAGCAGTACCAGTACAATTCAGAATTAGCACCTACTCGGCTACAGTTGCAGAATATGGCCATGGGATCTAAAGAAAGCTTCAAAGAGTATGCTCAGAAATGGAGAGATTTGGCCGGCAGGGTCAAACCCCCTATGACTGACCGAGAATTAGTAGACCTGTTCATGGGTACCCTGACTGGCCCATTCTACAGCCACCTACTGGGGAGTTCTTCATCAGGTTTCACTGAACTTATATTGACAGGTGAACGGGTGGAGAGCGGCATTCGAAGTGGAAAGTTACCGGCAGCTACTTCTACAAGCAGTAAGAAGTCCTATCATGGGAAGAATGAATCGAACGCTGTGTATGGTCAAAAGAATCATAATAAGAAAAATGGTGACCATGCCATCGGAGCAGTGACGATCGCAGCCCCGCCAGTTCAAAACTTTCAGCAAAGACAAGACAGACCAAGAAGGCAGTTTACCAAGCTCAATATGACTTTAGCACAAGCACTGCAAAGTATGCTGAAGGTAAACCTAATCACTCTCAGAGGTCCTCCTGCAAATGTCAACACTGCTTCGCCTCGTTATAATCCCAATGCCAGGTGTGCATATCACTCCGATAGCCCCGGGCACGATACAAACGATTGTTGGCTGTTGAAGAATAAGATTCAGGACATGATCGATGCTGGGGAAATTGAGTTCGAGCCTCCGGAGACTCCTAATGTCATCAATGCACCTATGCCTAATCATGACAAGGCTGTTAATGCTCTCGATGACGATTCTCTCATCACTACTGTAGCGGACTTAACATCTCCTCTCCCGATCATAAAGCGGAATTTATTGCAAGTTGGTTTATTTCCAGGTTGTACTGAAGATTGCAATCTCTGCACACTTTGGCCCGAGGACTGTTTGAAATTGAAAAAGGGCATTCAACGGCTGATGGACGACCGTACAATTCTCTTTGAAAGGGTTTCTAAAACGGAAAACCCTATTGAAGAAATATCTGTGATTGCAAGGTCCAAAGTTCCAGTAAAGATTACCGCTCCCAGGGTACCTGTGAAGATCATTGCTGAGCCTAGAGCAGCTCCCCTGATCATTACTGCACCTGGCCCAATACCGTACTCCTCAAGCAAGGCCATTCCGTGGAATTATGGAGGCGAGGTGTACATCCATGGCGTAAAGCAAGTTGGTGATTCTGCTAATCCTAAAGACATCGTGGGGACTAGTAAAATTACTCGAAGCGGAAGGATCTTCTCTCCAGAGATCTCACCCCCAGCTCCTGAGACTCGAGGAAAGGAACCAGTCAATCCTTCCCAGTCAGAGACACCGGTCGAAGCTACTACTGAAGACGTTGCCAAACGAGAAATGGAAGAAGTGTTGAAAATCATCCGCAAGAGTGATTTTGATGTGGTAGAGCAGTTGGGGCACACTCCTTCCAAAATCTCGATGTTGTCCTTGTTGTTGTCTTCTGAATCTCATGCCAATGCCTTGATAAAATTCCTGAAGACTGCCCATGTACCTCAGGAGACCTCCGTTGATCAGTTCGAAAACTATGTTGCTAATCTGACTGTCGACGGTGGCCTAGGTTTTTCCAATGCTGACCTGACACCAGCGGGAAAGAACCATAATAAGGCTCTGCATATCTCTATTGAGTGTAAAGGAATCACCCTGTCTCATGTGTTGATCGATAATGGCTCTTCTTTGAATGTGTTACCGAAAGCCGTGCTCGAGAAACTTGACTGCAAGAGCATTGAGCTGAAGCCTAGTGACATTGTGGTGCGGGCTTACGATGGTGCAAAGAGTGTTGTCCACGGTGAAGTTGTTCTCCCTATCAAGATAGGACCTCAAGTCTTCAACACTACTTTTTATGTAATGAACATTCGCCCCGCCTACTCCTGCTTACTGGGACGCCCTTGGATTCATGAGGCAGGCGCTGTAGCTTCGTCTCTCCATCAAAAGCTGAGGTATCCAATAGAGGGTAAGATCGCCACTGTGTGTGGGGAAGAAGAATACATTGTCAGTAGTGTGCATACCTTCAGATACGTTGAAATGGATGGTGAATTCTGCGAGACTCCGACTCAGTCATTTGAAGTGGTTTCTCCGCCCGATCCTGTCCTTAAGCCAACTCCCTGTGTGCCCAAGATTATTCGTGCTCCTCCTGCTATGATTTCTCTGAAAGATGCTCAAGCTGTAGTGGAAGATGGTGGCTGTACTGGCTGGGGTCAACTGATCAACGTACCGTACAAGTCTGACAAAGCTGGTCTGGGATTCAACTCTGAAAAGATGGTCAAAGATCAAATCAATGTTGTAGAAGATGCTGACAGTGATTGCGACCTGGATAGCTGGATCTACCCAACAATTGGCAACGGACTCAATAATTGGAAGGCTGAAGACATCATCCCGATCTCCTTTAGTCAGGAGTAATTGTTATTGTCTATTTAGCATTGCAGATTTTAATTGAACTTCGTAAAGCATTGTGTCTATACCCGGGGCACAATAGCTAATTTGTTAAGGGTTTTGTCATTTCATAAGCATATTTTCATATTCAATAAATCAATGGACATTTCGCATTCAAATATTGCGCTCTTTATTTTTCCTGTCGTCTTTCAAACAAGCTATGCATTCTTACACACACTCACGTAACAAATTGCAGATCCGTACTCACTCTGGATCCTATTGATAATAATTCCGCTACTGTTCATTATGACTTTGAAAATCCAATCTACCAAGCCGAAGATGGAAGTGAGGAAGATTGTGAAGTCCCTGGAGAGCTTGCCAGACTATTACTGCAAGAGGAAAGGACTATACAGCCGCATGAAGAATCCCTCGAAATTGTAAATCTGGGTACTGAGGTAGACAGAAAAGAAGTCAAAATAGGAGCAGGATTGGAAAGCAGTGTCAAGGAAAGATTGATTCGGATGTTACATGACTATGTAGAGGTTTTCGCTTGGTCTTATGAAGACATGCCTGGGTTGGATACTGATATAGTGGTGCATCGGCTGCCTACGAAGGAAGATTGCCGTCCTGTCAAGCAAAAGGTTCGCCGCATGCGTCCTGAAATGTCTGAGAAAATCAAAGCCGAGGTTATGAAGCAATTCAATGCCGGTTTCCTAGCTGTTACTTCTTATCCTCAATGGGTTGCTAATGTGGTGCCTGTGCCAAAGAAGGATGGTAAGGTGCGAATGTGCGTAGATTACCGAGACCTGAATAAAGCAAGTCCCAAAGACGACTTTCCACTCCCACACATTGATGTTCTGGTAGATAACACCGCTCAACACAAAGTATTCTCATTCATGGATGGATTCTCGGGTTATAACCAGATTAAGATGGCACCTGAGGACATGGAGAAAACTACGTTTGTGACGCAATGGGGCACCTTCTGTTACAAAGTAATGCCATTCGGTCTAAAGAACGCCGGGGCAACATACCAGCGTGCTATGGTGGTTTTGTTCCATGATATGATTCATCATGAGATAGAAGTATATGTGGATGACATGATAGCCAGATCTCATACTGAAGAAGAGCATCTCGATCATTTATACAAACTGTTCGAGAGGTTGAAGAAGTACAAGTTGAGATTGAATCCGAACAAATGCACTTTTGGAGTAAGATCCGGTAAACTCTTGGGCTTCATTGTCAGTGGTAAAGGAATTGAGGTTGACCCGGCTAAAGTGAGAGCTATTCAGGAAATGCCAGTTCCCCGTACGGAGAAAGAAGTCAGAGGTTTCTTGGGACGCTTGAACTACATTGCTCGATTTATCTCCCACTTGACCGCTACCTGCAAACCCATCTTCAAATTACTGAGGAAAAATCAAGAGATGATGTGGAATGACGAATGCCAAGAAGCTTTTGACAAAATCAAGAAATATCTCCAGGAACCTCCAATTCTGATACCACCAGTCGAAGAAAGACCTCTAATCATGTATTTGACCGTGTTAGAAAGTTCAATGGGGTGTGTATTGGGGCAACATGACGAGTCTGGTCGAAAAGAGCATGCCATATACTACCTGAGCAAAAAGTTTACCGACTGTGAAACAAGATACTCACTGCTCGAGAGAACTTGCTGTGCTTTGGCCTGGGCTGCTCGCCGACTAAGACAGTATATGTTGAATCAGACCACTTTGTTGATTTCTAGGATGGATCCCATCAAATACATGTTCGAGAAGCCTGCCCTCTCCGGAAGAATAGCGAGATGGCAGATGATCTTAACAGAGTATGATATCCAATGTACTACCCAGAAAGCAATCAAAGGAAGCGTGCTGGCTGATCATTTGGCTCATCAAGCGGTGGATGATTACCAATCTATGAATTTTGAGTTCCCAGATGAGGATGTCATGTTTGTTACGGATAATGAAAAACCTAAACCAGATGAAGGACCCGAATGGGGATCCCGATGGACTATGGTCTTTGATGGATCTTCTAATGCATTAGGCCATGGTGTTGGGGTTGTACTCATTTCTCCCGGAGGTTACCATACACCTCTCACTGCTAGACTATGTTTTCATTGCACCAATAATATGGCTGAGTATGAAGCATGTATTTTTGGACTCAAGGCTGCTATAGACTGGCGAATCAAGCTTTTGAGTGTGTACGGAGATTCGGCCTTGGTAATCAGTCAGATCAAAGGGGAATGGGATACTAAACATCCAAATCTCATCCCTTATCGAGAGCAGGTGATGACATTGATCCCATACTTTGAAGAGATAACATTTGAACATATCCCACGAGAAGAGAATCAGTTGGCAGACGCATTAGCTACCATGTCGTCTATGCTCAGAGTCAGATGGGACGGTGAAGCTCCCATGATTACCATTGGGCGGTTAGATGAACCAGCGTACTGTTATGGACTTAACACTGAGAAGGTACAGGAGAAACCTTGGTTCCACGACATAAGAAGATATTTGGAAGTTCAGGAATACCCTGAAGGGGCATCCATCAAGGACAGAAAATTCCTGAGGAAGTTCTCCGCTAAATTCTTTCTGAGTAACGGAGTATTATACAAACGTAATCATGATTCGACTCTGCTTCGCTGTGTGGATAAAAAGGAAGCAGAAAGGATTATGGAAGACATGCATGACGGTATTTTTGGGACTCATCCTAATGGACATACAATGGCCAAGAAGATTCTGAGATCAGGGTATTATTGGTCTACCATGGAAGCTGATTGCCATCATCACTCCAGAACCTGTCACAAGTGCCAGATTTATGCGGACAAAGTACATGCGCCTCCTGCTCCATTGAACGTGTTGACAGCTCCTTGGCCCTTTGCAATGTGGGGCATCGATGTGATCGGAGAGATTAAACCTACGGCTTCAAATGGACATCGCTTCATTCTCGTCGCTATTGATTACTTCACGAAGTGGGTAGAGGCAGCCTCCTTCGCTTCTGTCACCAAGAATGTGGTGGCACGGTTCATCAAAAATAGTCTTATTTGTCGGTATGGCATCCCTGAAAGAATTATCACGGACAATGGTACTAATTTGAATAACAAGATGATTACGGAACTCTGCACGCAGTTCAAAATAAAGCATCATAATTCTTCTCCGTACCGGCCAAAGATGAATGGCGCCGTAGAAGCTGCTAATAAGAACATCAAGAAGATCATACAAAAGATGACGGTAACATACAAAGACTGGCATGAGATGTTACCATTTGCTCTTCATGGTTATCGTACCTCCGTGCGAACTTCGACAGGGGCAACTCCTTTCTCTTTAGTCTACGGAATGGAAGCCGTTTTACCGGTGGAAGTCCAGATTCCCTCTCTAAGAATCATGAAAGAGGCGGGCTTAGACGAAGATGAATGGATTCAGACTCGACTCGATCAAATAAACTTGATGGACGAGAAGAGACTTGCGGCTGTTTGTCACGGGCAGATATATCAGAAGCGCATGACCCAAGCATTCAACAAAAGAGTCAAGAGACAGGTATATCAGGTAGGCGACTTGGTGATCAAGCGTATCATTCTACCACAAGGTGACCCCAGAGGCAAGTGGACTCCCACATACGAAGGGCCATTTGTGGTTAAGAGGGTATTCTCGGGTGGAGCCATGATACTTGCTGCAATGGATGGCGAAGATTTCCCGCATCCTGTGAACGCGGACATAGTTAAAAAATACTGCGCATAAAAGAGACCCGCTAGGTCGACGTACCTAGGCAAAAGTAAGGGCATCCCGGCGAACCAAAAGGGTTCGGGCAAAAATTAGGGATAAATATATAAAGACGTATACCCGGCAAGTCGAAAACCTGAAAAGGCGGCTTGGGCAAAAAAGGGTGTCCCGGTGGACTGAAAACCTGAAAAGGCGGTCCAGGCAAAAATTAGGGATTAAAGCGTATGACTATGTCCCGTTCTCTGCCCCTTCAACCCAGTTCCAGGGACTGAACAAGCCAATCACTTCTATCTGACAGCAGGGGATGAGATACTTAAAGACATAATGACAATAGTGGAATCAAAATCAATAGGACTTTTTCTGCATAGCTTTCTCTTTTTCTTGACAATTTCCTCTTACTAGGATTTCCGTCTCCTTGTACATAAATTGCCTGTTTATAGGCCCTCTTTCAAAATCAATACAATTTCATTGCCAAAAAGATGCTTTTGTTTTTACCTTTTCTGTTTTGTTTGCGTAAACGTCCATTGATTTAACTTGAATTGACTTATGCACTTGAATATGACCCATGTTTACAAAATTGCGTGCCTAAAATAGCAATAGCAATTACTACACGACTTCAGGATCGAGGAGAAGGTCTAACCACGCTTCCCAAGGAGTCAGTTGCTAATCCGATTCCCCGGCAACGCCAGTTATTCCCCAGAAGAGGTCGGCAACACCAGACAGACAAGTCATCTCTTCCATCCCCAGCCAGGCCCGTTGGACAGAACCCAAATCCCCAGCTAAGGAAGGGCCATCAACACCAATGCCTCTGACCAGCAGACTGAGATCTATCTCCCCAGTAGTGTCCCCTGGAAGAATGCTTCAGACGCCTAGTGCATTCATTACATCATTTCATACTACATACCTGCATACAACGCCCACATTTATTTCATTCCGCATCATACACTTTACATCATTTCATATACAGGCATATACATGCATACCAGGTTCGCAGGCATATAACATCTCATGCATCATGACATTGCATGAGGCTAATGTTGTTTTTCAGGTTAATTATCCTCTTGATACAATCAACACAAAGGTCCATCCAGACGGACATCTGTATCAATTACATTCAGGATTCAACTACACCTTTCAGATATACTCCATGTCAACATTCATTCTGACATCCTCCCAACGATGGCATCTATAAGCCCATCCCAGATATTCATTGCAAATACAGCGTACACAAATATTATCAGATACAGCCTAATTATGGTTTAATGTACGACCAAGTTAAACCTTCATCTTCTCAGGTGCTACCTTCGGACAGGTACATTCCTGAATGGTAGTCTAGTATACGGCTACTCCCTTGCTCAGGTGCTACCTTCGGACAGGTACATTCCTGAATGGTAGTCTAGTATACGGCTACTCCCTTTCTCAGGTGCTACCTTCGGACAGGTACATTCCTGAATGGTAGTCTAGTATACGGCTACTCCCTTGCTCAGGTGCTACCTTCGGACAGGTACATTCCTGAATGGTAGTCTAGTATACGGCTACTCCCTTGCTCAGGTGCTACCTTCGGACAGGTACATTCCTGAATGGTAGTCTAGTATACGGCTACTCCCTTGCTCAGGTGCTACCTTCGGACAGGTACATTCCTGAATGGTAGTCTAGTATACGGCTACTCCCTTGCTCAGGTGCTACCTTCGGACAGGTACATTCCTGAATGGTAGTCTAGTATACGGCTACTCCCTTTCTCAGGTGCTACCTTCGGACAGGTACATTCCTGAATGTAGTCTAGTATACGGCTACTCCCTTTCTCAGGTGCTACCTTCGGACAGGTACATTCCTGAATGGTAGTCTAGTATATGGCTACTCCCTTTCTCAGGTGCTACCTTCGGACAGGTACATTCCTGAATGTAGTCTAGTATACGGCTACTCCCTTTCTCAGGTGCTACCTTCGGACAGGTACATTCCTGAATGGTAGTCTAGTATACGGCTACTCCCTTTCTCAGGTGCTACCTTCGGACAGGTACATTCCTGAATGGTAGTCTAGTATACGGCTACTCCCTTTCTCAGGTGCTACCTTCGGACAGGTACATTCCTGAATGGTAGTCTAGTATACGGCTACTCCCTTTCTCAGGTGCTACCTTCGGACAGGTACATTCCTGAATGTAGTCTAGTATACGGCTACTCCCTTTCTCAGGTGCTACCTTCGGACAGGTACATTCCTGAATGGTAGTCTAGTATACGGCTACTCCCTTTCTCAGGTGCTACCTTCGGACAGGTACATTCCTGAATGGTAGTCTAGTATACGGCTACTCCCTTTCTCAGGTGCTACCTTCGGACAGGTACATTCCTGAATGGTAGTCTAGTATACGGCTACTCCCTTTCTCAGGTGCTACCTTCGGACAGGTACATTCCTGAATGTAGTCTAGTATACGGCTACTCCCTTTCTCAGGTGCTACCTTCGGACAGGTACATTCCTGAATGGTAGTCTAGTATACGGCTACTCCCTTTCTCAGGTGCTACCTTCGGACAGGTACATTCCTGAATGGCAGTCTAGTATATGGCTACTCCCTTTCTCAGGTGCTACCTTCGGACAGGTACATTCCTGAATGGTAGTCTAGTATATGGCTACTCCCTTTCTCAGGTGCTACCTTCGGACAGGTACATTCCTGAATGGTAGTCTAGTATATGGCTACTCCCTTTCTCAGGTGCTACCTTCGGACAGGTACATTCCTGAATGATAGTCTGGTATATGGCTACTCCCTTACTCAGGTGATACCTTCGGACAGGTACATTTCTGAATGGTGGTCTGGTACACGACTACTCCCTTTTCAGCAGATTCAGCCTAACGTACGGTCCATTCTGCAACTCAGATACGATCTAGCATACGATCCATTTTGATCTTTCATCCCCAGCAAAGTCATCCGCCTAATGAACAGCTCACTTTGGTATTCAGACGCGGTCTAACATACGACCCATGCTGATCCCATATCCCCAGCAGCATATAGCATACTCTGACTCCCCAGCGAAGTCGACAGCATAATGGGTGGCTCACCATACGGTCTAGCGTATGACCCGGTATGACATCCATATCTTCAGACATCGTCTAACGTACGACGCAATCTGGAAATCTCCTCAGCAAGTTTCTTGGATGGCATCTCTAAGCCCATCTCCGGCAAGACCGAAAGACAAGCGCAAATTTTCGGGGCATTCTAGTGTTCAATAATCTTTCACCTCCAGACCACGAACGGCACGTGCCATTCTACTCTCTCGGTTCGAGAATATTGAACAGGGGCAGCTGTCATACCCCAAAATTTGCCCATTGGTGTTACAAAGCATTTTCCAAGACCCTCTGACTTGTTCCGCAAGGCACTGATGCCAAACGGACAAAAGCCCAGCTCACTACAGGCCCAATCCACAGGCGGTCCAAAGTAGCTTGCTCGCTAGGCGAGCAGCTCCTTCGCCTAGCGAGTATCTCAGCATGCCACTCGCCCAGCGAAGCGTCAGGTCCAGAAAAAGCCCAAACCTAATTTGCTCGCTAGGCGAGTAATTCCTTCGCCTAGCGAAGCTTGCGAAAGTTGGAAATTTTGGACCTCATTTCAAGCCCATTAGGTCACCATTGCCACTACTATAAATACATGCTCTTCTGCCACGAAAAAGACAACCCGGAGGCGGACGAAAAACGGAGAACCAACACGGAAAAGCGGAGAAAGACGGACGGAAACCCTAGCACGGGAACTTTGACGGCCACGTATCCGCACCGGAGTTACCACTGCCCAACGCAACCCGACACCAGCAAGGATCCGTCAATTCAGCATCATCCCTAGGTTGCTAACAGGTTTGTGTATCATTACCGTTTTATGTCTTCATTCCATAAGCTCTAAATGCATAACACCGCATGATATATTGAATTTTTGGATACGAGTTCATACTTTGCATGCGAGCTTAAATGTGTCTGAACATCATGAATATTGGACCCTGTTATTGCTGTAATTGAATGTGATAAGATATGTAATATGCTGGAGTCATGCTGTTCTGAAATTCCAAACCCGTGGTCGCTCGCTAGCTCATCGCTAGGCGAGTCTGCAGCGAGCCTTCGCTGAGCCTTCGCTAGGCGAGACAGCAGCGAACGGGACAGTGGCTGCTTTGTCCCTTTGCTGTTCCATTTTATGTGTATTTCATTATTGTTGCATCATTTGGCCTGAACTCTAACTGTTATTTTATGGCATTTTATGGTATTAATTAAATCATATTTTATCCTTATGCTCTAACCCGTGCGTTGAATGATGTAAAAGCTTCCATATCCCCAATGAAGTGGCCGGCTAGGTACCCTTACGTGCGAGAGACTTTCGTGGAGATGGAGTCCAAATTACTTCACTTTAATGTGAAGATTCATATTGATTACCAATTAATTTTAATGTGTCGATTTTTAATGTATTGATTGATTTTAATGTGTTGGTTTTAATTGGTTTTAATGTGGAAATTCACCATAATTACCTAATGAACTTAAAACATGGACTTTAAATTAATGATATCGGACCTCTCTCTATTACCCCACGATTACAATATTACGGTCATGTCCCTCGAATATGGGGATATCCTTAGCAAAGACCCTTCGGTAAAATCATCATAGTCCCTCGGATGTTGCCTTCAAAAATACGATTTTGTCCCTCGATGACCCTTCGGTGTAGCCTACGGTTAAATGATGATAGTCCCTTCGAATGCTAAGGTATCCTCACAACTGTTGCCTTCAATGACCTATCGATGACCCTACGATGACCCTTATACATCCCCAGGATAAACTACTTGCTTCTCAATAGTAAGGACAGTTTTACCCTCATAAGGATGGGAAATGCCCAGAAAGACCTCGGACAGGTATAACCTTAATTGCTCATTCATAACCAAAAAATATACTTTTCACCTCACACCTTTCAAACATCTTTTCGGAAAATCACCACTTAGCATACATCCGCACTAGGATCATTGCTGAGTTATATTTTTCTAAACTATTTTCTAAATTAAAACGAGATAACCACTTTGTATACATTCATGCAAGAATCATTACAAAGTTAAATTCTCATTTTACAAAACATTTTTCACACCTTTCTCAACCACCTTTTTCACACTAGAAAACATAAATGATTGAGCAATTAAGAGCCCATGGATAACCATGGATACAAAGGGTGCTAATACCTTCCCTTTGTATAAAGTACCTCCCGAACCTAAGAATTTAAAATTAAGGTCTTTCCTGTTCTTTTCCACCTTTCCTTATGGGATAAAAGAAAAGTCGGTGGCGACTCTTGCTAACCGCGACATTGCGATTACAAATCCAATAAAAGTCAGTTCACCGTATGACACTGTCCTCTGGGGAGGAGTTGAAGGTGTCGGAGAAGACTGGCTCTGGGCAGCCATGAGTGACTCCATTAGGGCAGTCAATCTGGCCACTTCCTCTTTCAGCTCGCGGTTCTCTTGCTCTAAGTGATCCATCAGTCTTGAAATGTTGGCTCTAGTGTAGTACCGGTGAGTCAGCTTGTCTTCAAAATAAATGAAGGACACAGAGTTAGACCACAGGGCAAGGGACCGGAAACAAAACCTGCTTATGCATATGATGCATGCAATGTTTGTGCATATGATTTGTTTTTTATTTCAAAGGAACTTTAGAGTTTTATTTGCAAATTATGGAAATATTAAGCATTTTATCACATATGGAAATATCTCATCAAATAATATCAAGGAAAAGAAGTGCAACATCGTCAATCATATACAAGAGAAAAGGAAAATAATTGTCTTATGGATCCCTATAAACAATCATCCAAAGCTCGGGACACAGGAAGATAAGATGCGCGAAGCCTCTTCACCTCCCTCTCGTAGGCTGCCTCCATATCGGCCTTCTCTTTGGCAAGTCGATCATACCTCCTCTTCCAGAACTTAGAAGACTGAGGAAGTAAAGAAGTCCATACATCATCAGGGTCATCAATAACCTGATGCTCAAGAAACTCAATCAACGCATCCTTCTCATTAATCTACTGAAGCAACTTTTCACGTTCACGGATCCAGGCACGTGAACGGTCTTCGTCTCTCAACTCCTCAACTCCTTGATTAGGGAGGGTTGAAGGCCCAACCATAATCATAGGTGTAGGTCTCGGATACTCGTAAGGCATGAGATACTCAGACGCCCTCTTCCTAACCCAAACAGTGTAAGGCTCCAAAGCGATGCAATTCTTAGGACCCAACTCTTTCCTTCCTTTCCTATGAATCTTGCGCCAAGCGCGGACCATCCTAGCTTTCAAGCCTTGGGGATCTTTACCATCCTGAAAGAATACACCCTCTAACATAATGTTATTGGGTTTATCCTTTAAGGGGAACCCAAGTTGCCGACGTGCCAAAACAGGATTGTAGTTAATCCCACCACATGTACCAAGAAGAGGTACATTGGAGAATTCGCCACAAGAGTCAATAATCTGCACACCATCATACACGGTTATACCAAGAGATATCATCATTAGTGAGAGACATAAGTCTCGTGGACCACCGTAGACATTCCTTGTTCTCCTTGAAAGCGACCGTCTGAGGTAAGTGAGAATTAACCACTTATACAACAGAGGCAAACAACACACAATGGCGCCACCACCCTTTGCATTCCTCATATGCAAAGAGAAGTAGGTATCGCCCAACAGAGTCGGAACGGGATTAAGAGTAGAGAAAATCCTAATAGCATTCACATCCACAAACTTGTCGATGTTGGGGAACAATACCAATCCATAGATGAGAAGTACAAATATGGCTTCAAAGGCATCCTCACTCATGGCCTTCCCATATATAGTAGCTTGAGCAATGAGGAACTCAGAAGGGAGACCTTGAATTCCACCTTTGGTAGTCATATGAGCACCAACCAGAGATTCATCTATGTGTAACATGTCAGCTATCTCTTGAGAAGTAGGAATACTCTCCAAGCCACTGAACGACAACTGATCTAGAACAGGTATACCCATAAGATAAGCACACTCCTCAAGTGTAGGTAAAAGCTGAAAGTCTGGAAACGTGAAGCAACGGTACAAAGGATCATAAAACTGCACCAATACACTCATCAATCCTTCATCCACCTGAGTGGTCAAAAGAGGAAGAAGCTTCCCAAAACGAGCTTTGAAACCCAAGGGATCTAATACATAAGATGTCAAATTCCTTAACTCTTTCAAGTCTGGTTGCCTGAAGTTGTACTTCTTTGTATTCCTTCTTTGTCTTTCCATGTCTGAAAATTTTGCAAATAAACCCCTTAAGTTCCTTGAAAATTTTCTTATTTATTGATGATATGGATGCAAATGGATGCATGAATGCATGAATGCATGAATGCAACAATCACACTCAAGGATCAAGCAAAGCACACCAAACAAAGGTCATGGGATGGATCATGTTATCCTTAATATCAATCATCCATTTTGGTGGATTATGGTTTACACCTTATCAACACCCAAGTTCCATTGATATTAAGGATTCATGAACGGATCAACCATGAATCAAGGGTTTGTTGTAAGTCACGAGCATGGAGTTAGGTTAAGAACCACCCAAAAGGGAATGTACTAGGGTTTAAACCTGCCAAACATGTTCTACAAGAGGTTCCCATAGTCATCATCCCATCTTTCGGATATTATTGGAGAAACGACTAGTCGTATTCCGAAAATATTCTCAAGAGAGACTCTTATGAGTGTAGTATCGCGTAACAATCGTATCAAATCTTACACTTGAACGACTTTCGCACTACATCCTAAGAATATGCCAAGATGGGCTTGGTAAACTAAGGTCCTTGGCTTCTAAGGTCTATATTGGAAAAAGTAATGTCTAACCACAACTTACTTGTGTGACATTATTGATCCCAATATGACCTCCACCAAGTGAATGGTCTTGCAAGTCAACTTGCTAAGGAATAACTCCACACAAGTCGACAAGACTATGCCATTCTCCTATCCCAAGTGCACTCGAGTTCAGGTATAGAACTCATCTCACAAAAATCACCAAGCATACAAGGAATTAATATTCAAGCAATTCAATCATTACATACAATACAGTAATCCCAAATTGCACAAAAATATGTCACAAAACAAAAAAAATATACAATACAATACAACAAATATGAAAAGTAGGCAAAACCCACTAGGATATTTTCCCCAGCAGAGTCACCACTTTCTGTAGCGGGGTATTCGTTACCATTAGAGATATTGACTAAATCCAAGGTAAATCATACAAGTCGAGTCGCCACCGCACTTCTATTTATCCAAAGGAATGGTTAGAAAGCGAACAAAAACCTAAAAGTTTTATCGAATCAAAAACTAGTAAAAATGTCAGAGATCTGGGTAAGGGGGTTGGTTATGCAATGGGAAGGTATTAGGCACCCAAAGCATCCTAGGTACTCCTAGGGAGCCCTTTTCATATTTGTTGCAAAGGTTGTTGTTTTGTGAAAAATTTATTTGTGCAAACATGACTGAAGGGATGAGAAAAACGTGTATGTTTATCTAATGTACTACTTACTAAAAGAAGGGTCAAAAGAAAATGACTCGCACGGATGTCGCATCCACTGCATACGTATCTCATATGAATCTGAGAATCAGAGTCTTCGTAGCTCGGCTACCTATGGGTTAAAGAGGAGTGTGCTCGCTAAGACATCGCGTCTTATGCCTACGTATCTCATCTGGGATGAAAATCAGAGCAAAATGTAGTTCGACTAACTACGGGTTAAGGGTTGTATTTTGGGTGAACGACGTTACTACGCAATCTACCGGATGCTCGACCTTTGGAGACTTACTCACCTATAGTAGAAGGAGATAACGTGTTCTTAGGAGAAGAAAAATCAATGAGTTTGGGGTGTTTAGGGATGCTCGTGCAAAAAGGCAGTCCTAGATGAAGGAACCGCGCTACCTTAAATGACATGCCACGAGAGGCTATACGAAACCTAAGAAATCGGTAACATGCGGGAAAAGTAAAGGGATCGAGAGATCTACCGTACGGATAAAGATCCGAAGTAACAACAATTAAAGAGATAAGAAACCCAGAGATCTCTCAAGCTAGCACCATCAAAGAAAGTGAGTTAGTACAGGTAATCGGAATAAACCTCCAGGTGGTATCCCACAAATAAAGTGGAACACCAAGCCATCTCTGCAAGAGTCATGTGAGCCCTCACAAAAAACTCAACAAACAGGTTAGAGAAACAAGATAGGGTAATCAATAGTTGCTCCCAAATCAAAATGTAACCACATGAATCATACCATTAAAATTCACAAAAAGCACACAAAAAGCAACCAAGGGTAGGAGGCCTAAACCTCTTCTCAAACACATGCCTCAAAAGGGTATCAAATTCATCCATAATACCTCATACATTCAGAGCATTCAAATTAAAAGCATAAAGTAATGGGAATAAGGAAAACCTGACTGGAGAGATCGAATGAAATTGAATTGCCCAGTTGGGTTTGCAAAGCAATCTGAGGGTTTATATGAGAGGGAATTGGTTCTTTGCAGATGAGTTCCCTTTAGTCTCTGGAGGTTGCTCTGAACTCTGTTAGCTCTTCTCTCACTATCTTTTTCCCTGCCAGGGTAATAGGAATAGAATTTCTCTTTTGTTTCACTGAATCTCTGAATTTATAACCTGATTTTTGTGGACCTGTGGGCTCAAATGAGAGAGGCCCAAGTCCAAAAAATTTCTGTTATATTTTATTTATTTCCTTTTTTTTCGTTTTTTCGTTTTTTATTTTATTTTTTTTAACACGTGGGCTTCGCCTAGCGAGCATGACAGTTCAAGAAATTCCTCTGAGCGTAGGTGATTCTGGTGGCTTTTCTTGGGACTCGCTAGGTGACCCATTCTGCTCGCCTAGCGAGCATGACAACTCATGAACAAACTTTTGCTCCTTCAAGATTAACGTTTTGACTGACGAATAGACCCCATTTGAACCTGTTGGAAGTATCTCAAGCCATTCCCTCGTGTTGACTGATCATCTAAATAGAACCCACAAAGTATTTTGGATGATACTCAAGCTTCAAACAAAAGATGTTAGTGACACATTTTTGTGCTTTTGGTTAGTAAACAAAAGTAAGAGAAACAATGATGTATAATTCAAGCATGCTTGGTGATCTCAAACCAATCACAAGGAGTCCCACCCAAAGGCAAAGGGAACCAAGATGCTAAAGATCCTTGAGGCAATGCAAATGCAATGTTATGATGCCATGAGGGATCTTAGGGTCAAAATTGGGGTCTTACACATACAACATACAACTTTTATTACTAACAACAACAACATATCACCTCATAAAATGTTTCAGAAACGTACATTATGTCCCAAAATGGAATCCACAATAAAAGGAGGATGAAGCTGAAGTGAGAGTTGTAAACTTGTGTTAAATTTAAATGGATGTCATTCTGGGTCTTTCACACAAGTTTGTAGCGCTCACTTTAGCTTCATCCTCATTAATTCTTTTCATTCACCTTCCCCACCTATAAGTCAAAACCAACACAAAGTTCACTCATCTTAAGTTATACATGTCATATTATCTTACAAACATTATGAAACAAGCTATTGAAACGTAAACAATGATACATAAACAACATAGTTCACTTCTTAGATTATACATTCACTCATATTAAGTTAACTTTTAAACAAACTTTGAAACATAAACTATTGTAAAGACGAACCTGTAATGTAGTCATTTCCTAAGATTTGATGCAACAAAGATAACCCCCCGAAGAAGACGAGTCTGCTGCATGAGTTTGGGGTTTCCATTTTGTATGTTTCTGAAGAAATATTTTCGAAACGTTAATGGAGATTATGATATATGATAGATATGAGTGAAAGAGATATTAGGGTTTTGTTTTGAGAGAGACAATTGTTATGTACCGAGGCAAGAGATAATTTTGCTTATATATAAATATGTAAAATCTTTCCCCACGGTTGATAATAAAAACTATGATGAAATGATAAGACCGTACACCATGGTTGGTAATATGAATCGTGATAATATACAAGGACAAGCCCATTTTGTAATGAAAAAAAACTGTGTTAGGATTCAAACCTTTACACTCCAGGTAGATTTCACCATGGTTGTTAACTATGATCATAGTCAAATGTTTTTTAGTAAATAAAAAAAGCGCCAAAAAAGAGTTATTACCACAGTTAACATGAAGAACATTGCAATATGATGTTATGAAAGGTTTGTTTTTTCTAGTAGTGTATATATATCCAACATAAATTTGCTACCATAGTACTTCCTCGATACAGAGTACTTCAGCACGATAATCAAAGATCACATGGTATTAAGATTTCCAGATCGCGATAGACCTACTATCGGAGTACTTCATCCATAGAGCAATTAATATCATAACGATAAGCGAAGATCATATGGTATCAGGATTCCTAGATTGCGATAAGATTAATGGAGTGTCGAATGCAAAGGTAGCGATGGTTATAACAATTACCGTCACTAATCGCACTAGGTTGTTAGCCTGGAAATTCTAGCTGGTGAAAATTCAACAAATAATGGTAATAACTACGTTGACAAATGCTAAGTGTCAAGAGTTTCAACCAAAAGCTTTGACATATTAACCTTATCGACTAAGTGGTTCGACTAACTCATGTTAAGTTTAGTTAAGGTCAAGAATGGTTTTGGCGAGTTTCAGGAACAAATTCATAAGATTAGGATCACTCTCTCTTTAAAACATGTTCAGAATCCGAAAAAGGATCACATAGCAGCTCTTCAACTAGTGTCGAAGTCGACACACCAATCAGATGAGACTTAGAATATTCTTAATTCCAAAGACTATATAAGGTGAAGATGTCTTGGAATTATCGGGATTGACCAGGGGCTCTCGACAAAGGTGGTTATGAGGTATAAAACAGTTACCAACGCAATTATCACTATGATGGCTGGTTTTCAACAGTTTTATCTTTGAAGACGCGTGGAAAAAAGTTTGAGCAATGAAGCCTAAGTAGTGGGATACGTGTCAGATCCTTAGGGTCTATTAGTTTTAGACGATTACTATTGTATTAGTATATAAGTTAGTCTTAGTGTTTAGGATTGGAGTCACAACTTTTCACTCATTCTATATAGAACTAAAGTATCCAATTCATAGAGAGAAATAATTTGTGAGAAATGTGAGAGTCTACGTCCAATCTTTAAAAATTTATTTAAGTCTTTTGTATTTGAAGCATTTTTCTTTGATGTCATCTTTTATATTCATCATTTATTGTCTTTATCCAAAGCATACTGCTTGCACCCAGATTATCATAATTCAAGCATTTAAATCCAAGTCACACACACTTTTCATCACATTCTTCTTTTGCACAAATTATCTTTGATATTTTTCGAGTTAATCTCTTAAGTGAACTAAATTCGTGATTGTTTACTAAAAACACCATTAAAAAACAGTGCAATGATGCAATTTGTTAGGTATTCCGATTCTATTCCACTGTCACCGTCGATGTATATAACACCACCAAATTCAGCAGTGATCCATCGTTGGAGCACTTCTTCCATAAAACAAGTGATACTGAATCGCGAGACGAGGATTAGATAGCATTAAGATGCTCTCGAAGCAAGAAGGAAAGTAGAATCTCAAATGCATAATTACCAGTGGTTTTCTCATTCTCCATCGCTGCCAAAACGCCAGTGAGATACCTCACAGATGGTGGATCTCCAGTAACTAGTTCCGATCTGGCACCGTCGTGCAATCAAATCTACCATAATCGAATATGAGTAGATACAATGACAAAGATCCATTAGTATTTGATAATTCGATAACTTGCCCTCATAGAATAACGGAGCTTGCAACCTCAATCAGAAAGCGCAAGCGGGAGGAAGGTGCCCCGAGTTTCGGATAATGTCGAGTGAAAACACCATCTAAGACGTCTTTGTTTGACGATCATAGCAAACTAAACGCATGGATTCGCCAATTCACTTGGAGATAGTACAACAAAGAAGAAAACCAGACTCAATCCACACTAAATGGAGAGGACTTAGTGGAGAAGCTCTCAAAAAATTGAATCCCCTATTTAACAATGATTTCAGAGTAAGTCAAATCCAATCGGATCCAAAAGGGTAATTCTGTATGTCCCTTCCGAACACATTATTAATCAATTTCATAGGATTTTGGAGACCAAAGTCAAAACCCAAAGTAAATAGATAAAAGGGACGAACGAATTAGGCGACTGCCAATAAGAGACTGCCCAGAGCGGCCACATAGAATTGGTCGAGCAAAAGGCATGCACATCAAACCCTCGCGAGACAAATGCAATTAATAGGCATCTGAAAAAGATGGCCTCTTCCTTGGCACCAAAAGATACATATTCTAGTAAAGTGAATTCGATCGATCGACATCCCTCGGTTACGCAGTAAGCCGAAGAGCAAGTAAAATAGAAGTAGAACCTACTTTCGATGTGACTTTCTCGACGAGCTAAATATTCTGTAAAGTTTTGTGAAGTTTTGATAATTAAAGTACTAACTATGAGACATTGAAACCAAAAATGGTCTTATAACCATCTGCGCAGTAGCATAATCCACTATTCTAAAGCAAATTCAACACTTAGTGAACATACTTCAAGCGTAGTTGGCTCACCCCCTCTTAGGAACTAGCCACTTCAAGAGTGTAGACGGTGAAGCCCGGAGACGCCGACCGCGAACTAGGTCAACCCTGGGGGATGCAACAAGAACCTTACCTTTGACAGAGGATAGTTCCTAGTGATGCTGAAGAACAAACCTAACACTTCTTGGCTGAATCTAGTGAAAACGAAAATCCATTCGGGACTTTAGAGTTCGACGAGCACACTACACACTAACGTAGCACATGGGACGAATAAATTCAAAAGTATAAGAATGATTAACAAATCCTAATGCAACAATGATCCTCCAATCAAATTAAACAGTGGATACCACTAACACATATGATAGGTCGGACAACCACAAAGAAAAAATAAAATATATCAAGCTAAAAAAGTTATATATATATATATATATATATATATATATATATATATATATATATATATATATATATATATATATATATATATATATATATATATATATATATATATATATTCTTGTAAAGGCATGAAAGCGCAACTAACATTACAAAAGAAGAAAAAAAAGGAAATCACTCATCCTCTCTCTAAGGCGCCACGCCACCGGTTGTTCACCAAAACTTCATCCTAAGTAACCTTGAGAGTATCGAGTTCCAAGATATTAATAAGAATTCCTAGGAAAGATTCTATAGCTTGAGCCACTGCTTAGATAAAAGCTCTGTAGACATTCTTCAAAGTTTGCTAAAGAGACTTCATAACTCTCTCTTTCAGGCCATCCACCTGGCCATCATAAACCCTTTAGTCTTCAATACGAGACTCTTTCTCCTGTTGAAGAGCTTTTTGAGCCTTCTTAGTATGGATCTTCGCCTCCGTAACAATAACGGTTGTCTCCTAGCGATGCTTCCTATATGCTTCTAAGGAAGACTCCAACTTAGCAATTCATACAATCAAGGTAGAAGAAGAGTCGTGTACCTTCGCCACCTCTTGAAAATCCTCCACACCACAAACATTTTCTTAGAGAGCAGTTGTGTCCTCCTAAAACTTAGAGCACTTCCGCTCCATATCTTCACATCCCCCCTTCCAGGTACCCTTTTCTTGGAAGAATTACCCATGGCCAAGACGTTGCCCCGACCAACACCAGCTAGGAAAAATAGGGAAGTCACACAGTAAGTGTAGTAGACAACCTCATGAAAAATCTCCATCTTGTCCGCTTCAGGAAGACTTTGGGCGTAGGTTAGGTCCTCCTCAAAAATGGCACCAATAGTTTCCTCGGGGTGCAGGGAATCCGAGAAGGAAGGATGCCGGGTAGTCTAAGAAGAATAGTAGTTGATCCTGAAGCAACACCCCTAGAAAGACGAGCTCTTTTAGGGGTATTTTCCTCCAACATGTAACTTTGGTTAGGATCCGGGTCTCTCTTTGCCGGAGAAGTATAAGGCTATGGACGATCCTCCACTATCAAACTGGCAACGACAGGGGTAACCTGGTTAACACCAGGAGTTCTAGTAGGAGGCGTGGCAACCCGGACAATGGGACCAGGTTTGATGCCCTGAGCAGAGGCAATGGTGTGGAGCTTTTGAAAACTATCCATTTTATCTCCAAATTACAAACACACATGTAGAAAAAAAGAAGAGAATTCCACCCTCACCAAAGATCTTTTTCCTCGCTGCACAATCGACCCCACTCATAATGGCACGAGTATCAATGTACTTTTTCCTTACAATATTTTTCTAGGGACAAACCATTCTTCATAGCCAAGTCCCTATTATAGAGACTTCATATCCCTCTTCATCATAACTTCTTCAGCAGAGAGGGAACCCAATTTGATGTCATGAGAATGAGGCTCAAAGTGGAAGTGAGGTCGGGACCAGTATTTCAAAAACCTGCCCTTGCAAGAGCAAGACGATTTGGAAAGGCTAGAGATGAAGGAAAAATGATCCTCCTGAGTACGTGGCCTAATCAGCACAAAACACCTTAGAAACTCGCCTTAGTCCTTAGTGAAAGAGTCGAACAAAAGAAGGTGCTAACGAAGCTCAATTATCCCCTGATATAGGATGTCATTCTAGGATGTATGTACAATGTGGAACAAGTTGAAAAATATCAGAGGAAAAGGTTTCTGAGACCTATACTCGTCCAAAAATTGGAACATCTTCAAGAAATCCCAGGAGCCCAACTGAAGTTGATAGAGGGAAATCTTTAGGTACTTCAACACCACCACCTCAAATTCAGACAAAGGCAACTGCAAGTTCACCTTGGTGAATAGACAATCATAAAAGGGGACAAAACACCATTCAAAGGGGTTACACATTATTTTCTCTAGACCTACCAGAAGGACCGACCAATCAGAAGTACGACCGACCACAATGTTGAACACATCTGCAATTTCCCGAGTACTTAAAACAGATAGGTCCCCACTATCTTTGCATCCACCTAGTTGTATATACTCACATCGACCGATCCACTAACGAAACCCCTATTAGGGATATCTCATTGACGTTAAAGATTTTGGAGGGTTTAAGCCACTAAACTCCGTCTGGTCGGGCTCTACACTCCAAACAATCTTTGATGTAGACATTGTTGCGGTTCTGCTTATAGGTTTTCCAACAAGACTTGATGTAATCTCTAGCACACTCCCTCCCCAGAATAACCACCTGCATTTATGAAGTTAGCAAATCAGGAAAAGCGAAGTCCTTGTAGCGTGAGAAGAATGGGGATTGGAAGTAGTTGCATGATCACCTTCAACTTCGTCATAAGAGAAAATAGCATTGAAAGAAGAATCCCTAAAGGAATCTCCCTCCTCCGAAGAGCCTCGATAGAATCTCTCCAATTTTGAATCATCAGTTATAAATATAATATCATGGTCCAGGTGATCATTGATAAAGGGGAGGAGTTCGAACTAGAAGATACTCTCGCTCTCAAGACAAGAGATTCATTGCTCTCAGAATCGTTAGGCAAACTAATGAGGCTAGTGTTCATATTGACTAAGATAAAGAAAATACTGAACATATTAAAATCTTAAGGTAAGAAAAGTACCTAAAAAAGCATAAGCTAGCGAGAAAGCAAGTTATTAGGGGGAAATAGGAGCTTTGAGCAATGAATTGCAAAATCGCTATAGTAAATACTTTTTGGAAGGAAAAGAGAAATAATCTCACAAATAGAAAGAGATTATCAAAGATTATGAGAAGTTTCCTCAACGAAAGCGATAGGTTGCAAAATGCTCTAACTTGTCACCTCAGGCCACGCCTTAAGAAAGAACAACGAAACAATTCAATGATTGGAAGACATTTAATGCATATATTTTCTACTACTTTTGCAACTAATACAAGACGTTTTCACTTCTGACCAAAGGTGAACACCAATCTTAGAGGCCGACCACAACTTCTAAGACTTCTCTAGCTAATAATTGTCTGACAAGCATTAGAGGCAACGGTTCTAGGTCGGCCAAAGATCAAAAAAGTCAAGGTCTAAGTCAATGCCAATCCATTCTAAACTACGCAACGCATAAAAACCTTCACATGCGACATTCAAGATACACTTTTCGATCTCCACTTTTTTCCCCGCCCATCTTGAATTCTCAATAGACTTGGGAATTTGAGTGTCAATCTTATAAGTCCACTCCAAACTGCCGTATTGGAGATCCAACAACACCGATTCAAGATTCTTCCCCATCAATATACATCAATTCTGGTTCTGGAAGGGAATATATATATATATATATATATATATATATATATATATATATATATATATATATTATAGGAGCCATACAAAACTATAACCGTGACATTCGGAGTTTGTTACAATGTGAATATAATTGAGTGTGTGTTGTATGACTTTTTTCAATATTTCATATGAATAATAATAACATTGAGATCAAAAAGCATTAACAAGCTCATCATATCATTAGCACATTTGAGTATTGTTCTTGCTGTCAAAGATCACTGTACAATACAGAATCAAAAGCAAAGACTATTTTAGAAAATAACTAGCAAGCTCTAATATATTATCTATAAAACTATGAACTTTTATCTCTGCTTGTCCATTCTAAGCAAACTCTAGTTTTGGAATATGTGCTATTTTGTCCCAGTCCTCCCCTGTTCCCTCCTTGCATCGCTCCTTTAATTTGGGACAATAATCAATACACAAAACCTCAAGAGATGTGAGGTGTCGAATACCTTCCGGTAAGCATCTCAATCCAATACAAGAACCAATCCTCATGCTTCGAAGGGATTGCAGACCTTTCCAAATTTGCTCTGGCAAATACTCAAGCTCATCACAGAAAGAGATACACAGATACTTTATAGCTAAGTTATGTGGTTCATTTGGTAACTCCTTTAATTTTGAAAATTTCTCTATTATCAGAGTTTGAAGACATGTAAGGTTTTTCAGCATCCCTTTTGGAAAGGATGTTACTCCTTCACCTGTATGAATTGTAAGGCTGGTAAGAGCATAGAATCTAGAGACTGACTTCAGTAACTCATTGTCACATCCCATTACACAGAGGTTTTGAAGAGATGGAAGAAGATATGGCAGTTTAAGTTTAGGACAATAAGCAATTTGCAACTCAGAAAGACTAGGAAACATATCTCCTCTTTCAACTTTTAACAGCTGCTCTAAATTTGGTAACCTATCTAAGAAGAGTATTTCTAGAGAAGCGAAAACCGTCACAACCATACTATCATGATATTCATTATCATCCATGTATTTCACATTATACATTTGACGTAATTGAAGTTTTTTCAGAGATGGTAGTTCACCAAGTGGCGAAAGCCGCACAAAGTTCTTGCAACCCCAAAGTTCAAGAGTAACTAAATTACTGAGAATTCTAATCCACCTTGGGAAGCATAATCCATGATACCAATATATTTTCAAGCTCTTGAGATTTTTGTGAGGTTGAAGAACTTCAAGTAATTGCTCAGCACTAATTCTCGGAGTATCGGTGAACTCATCGTTAAACCTCCATGATAAGCATAATTCATGCAGGTCTCTTTTACCCATCAAATTGGCCTCTTGAGCTTCAGATAAACTACCAACATCTTTTAAGCCTTTGATTATCAACTTTCTTCTAAGGTTTAGATCGCGTAACTCTGTCAACGAATGCCCTCTTTCTAAACTAACAATGTATACGGTTAATGTTCTTAGACAAGATAATTTTCCAACGTAAGGAAACAACTTAGACAGTGAATCACAATTTTCAATGACGAGATGTCTAAGATTTTTTAGGCAAGACATACCTTTGGGAAGAAAAACTAGTTTTCTTAGATATTTCAGTTTTAAAATTTCCAACTTCTGTAAGGTGTAAATCGAGTCAGGGATGGTTTTTATGTCAAGAAAATAAAGCTCTAAATACCTCAAATGAATTAAACTCGCTAGTGATGATATCTGAAAAGAAGCGACACGAACAACCCTGAGAGAAGAGTTAGTTGGAAAGTGATCGTGTTTTATTCCGTTATAACAATCCAACTGAAACAATGTTCGCAAGGATTCAACTTTTTTGAAGGCCCCCTCCTCAAATGATAAAAGTTTAGCTGAGTGAAAACTAATGTGATGTGTCCTTTTTGGCAAATTAGTAATTTTTGCATCCTTTAAAGCCATACATTCTTGTCCCATTATTGACTGAGCAAGATCGTGAACAAGGTCATGCATCTTGAAATAAGTTTCTCCCGAATACTCAATGGTCGTGATTTCTTGAAAGAATGATTTGTGACACAATTCTTTCCAAATCATGCTGCCAACATCTTCGACCTCCAAGTTTTTTCTAGATGAAATAAATCCATTAGCCATCCACAGATGAATCAACTCATCCTTCATAATTTTTGTATCTTTGGGAAACATAGCACAGAAAGCAAAACATTGCTTTAACGTTGGCGTTAAATGAAAGTAACTCAACCTCAAAGATGGCAAAATATAATTCTCCTCCGACAAAGTCCAAATCTCACTATCTTTAATTTCAAGCCATTCCTTTTCTTCGCTCCTCGAGTACATTAGACCTCCCAATGCTTGTGCAGCAAGAGGCAATCCTCCACACTTTTTTACTATCTCTTTTCCTATTGCCACAAGCTCAACACACCCTTCTCTGTCATGTCCAAATGCATATTGTTTGAACAACAACCAACATTCATTATCAGAGAGACCGGACAAAAGATGAGTTTGGCATGTTCCCACGATCGATGCAACAATAGTATCGCGAGTGGAAACTAAAATCGAACTACCTTTAGATCCGCAAGATAACACAGATTTCAACTTGTTCCATTTCTCTTGACTTAATCCCAATTCCGACTGCTGATTTTTGTTCCACACATCATCTAAAACTAACAAGTACTTTTTACCTTGCAACCCTTCTAGCACCTTTCTTTGTATTACATCTAAATTCAAGGCATCACACTTTTCTCTCGTGAGAGATTCTATAATGGAACACATAATTTTCTTGACTGAGAAAGTCTCAGAAACACAAACCCAAATTTTTGTATAAAAAGTGGTACTCACCCTATCATCATTGTAGACCAATTGAGAAAGAGTTGTTTTTCCAACACCACCTAAGCCAACAATTGGATAGACAGATAGAAATTCAGAGTCCCTTCCTTGGGCGAGAAGAAACTCGACAATCTTCTCTTTATCATCTTCTCGTCCAAACACTATTGGTTCAGCAATAATAGAACTCGTTTGTCGCCATTCAGCTACTTCAATCGTGTTTTCCTGAACCGTGACATCCTCTCGTAGAAGAAACTTGTTCTTATTCTCAACAATTTGATTGAATCTATTTGTAATCTCCCTCAACCTGTTGCCAATGTCATGGCGAAACATGATGTTCTTTGGCTTGAAAGATGAGAGTCCTATAAGCCGAGAGGACTCGATTGAACATTCGTCAAGAATATCGTCCAGCATGTACACGGCATCTTTGAGCTGTTGTAGCCATACTCTTATAGAATGGTTTGTGACTTGTTTGGTCTCAGCGTCTTCAAGAACAACCTTGATGAGATCTAAAGTGGTTGATAGCTTTTGAGCCTTTGACTTGATTCCAGAAATGGTTGAAAATTCATTTTGAACCATAGACAGGAGGTTGGTAAACACGATTCCGACCAAAGCCTCTGCCATGTTTCAGAAAATAAAGAGTTTAGTGAAAATTGAAGAAACAGTTTTGCTCGGAGGATGAACTGCATATGCAGAATGCAAATGCTAGAAATGTTGAAGTAATAAGAAAATAATATTTAATTATCATTTTTAAAGTGAGAAGTTGTGAGGTTTAAATTCTAATCCAGACAAAATGTTGAAAATTAAATTAGTTGTTAAGAAAAGTTTAATTCAATTGAAAATGGAAACATCCACGAGGCAACTTGACTAAGTTTAATAATCGAATGCATAGGTCATGTGAAAGATCCACAAAGAGTATTATATAGTTTATGGACTCTTTATTTATTGGACAATTCATATGTGAATATTTAAATTGATTTACATGAACCAAGTTATTGGGAAGAGTTTGATGCTCTTGAACTTTTAAGATCAAGATTTGCCCAAAAACCATATTATCATGACGTCTATTTTACTTCATTTTATATGTGTTTGATTTATTCTTTATGAAGAAAAAAAATATATTTAAAAATATATTTAATTTAACATTTTATTTTTATTTTATTTTATTACTGATTTAGTAGTCAATTAAACATGTCTATTTTATTTTATTTTTAATTTTGTAAGAGAATTTTAATATATTCAACGTTAATAATCATGTATGTCCATGTACTTTTTATTTTAAAAAAAGTCAAACAATTTTGAAACAAATAATTGTTTAATCAATAGTACGATTCTACTAATTTAGTAATAGGCCGACTCACTTAAGTGGAGTGGTTTTGAAAATATGTTTGAGTTGAATTTGAATTTTAAGAATAGGACTGGTTTCATAAATATTTTAAAATCAAATTGTTGATTGTATTTAAAAAGACTTGAAAGTAAAATAACAGAAAATTTAAAACAATGAAATGTAAATTGATTTTAGAATAATTCTTGAGTTATAAATAACTTAAAGGTAGATTTACAACTAATTAAATTAATAGATAAACAGCACTTGAATTGATATATGGATGGAAAAATGAATTGGTTGAAATCAATCATGTGTGATGTAGCGTGTTGTGGCTAGCAGTTTGTTTGGATTAAACGATGATTTATGTTCTGAAGTGTGGATTGTTTGCTTATTGCCTAGTGAATGTTTACTTGTTGTATGCACCTTTAATTCATAGTGTGCTTCTTGGATCTTTTGCTTTTGGCCTTGCAAATGATCCAAAACAGTTGCCCCAAACCCTTATTCTTACATTGTATAGTGACTAGCGAGGGCTTTATGTGTGTGTTTTTAGCTCGGTTGCTAAAGGGGCAAGTGAGTAGTCTCGATGGGACGTTGTTAGCTGTCATACCCTAATTTTACCCATAAGATTCCACCTATCATATCATTTGTATTTCAACCAAGATCACAAACATGTGATTTACAATCAAAGGATCAAGCTTGTTTTCTAAATTAGGGTTTTGATTCCCATGGTCAACAAGTGGTTCACAAGAGCTTCTACTTCAAGGCGTGCCCTATAATCTTAGGTCATATTCATGTTAAGCTTCATTCAACATCATTTGATCAAGAGAAATTCAAATTTGGTGCATGATTTCAAAGGTGATTCAAGTATGGTTCATGTGTTTCTTTCCATGCCATCTCCATCCAATTTTCAAGCATCCATCAAGATTATTCAAGGGACAATAAAATTTCCTTCATTTCGTACTCAAGTGTTCATCATTGAGCATTTGGATGCAAGAAATGACAAAAAAATCACAAGTTGGTACATGTTTGATTGACATAAAATCAAGTATAGCATGTCACTTGGTCCAAACACCATAACTCTATCATTTCTCAACATTTTTGGAATCTACTTCGAGCCAAATGTCACATTTGAACTCTTCTACAACTTTGCTTCAATGGTCCAACATCAATTTTGCCTCTAAGCCCATAAATTTGGGAATTGGCAAAGATGCCCATGTATGCACAAAAGCAGGCCCAAGACCTGGTTGACCTACTGCATGACCTAGAATTTTAGGTCATGACCCCAACTTTCCATCCATGCCATTTTCAACTCAAGCATCCTTTTGATTTGATTCTTTTTGCATATGATTCTTCACCGTGAGGAGATAATTTGACACAAAGAATATCTCAAAACGCATAAGTGGATTTCAATTGGCCCAAGCTCAAACATGGCATCATGGACTCTGCTTCTTGCATAAGTTTCAGGTCACGATTTTCATGTCATTCTCAATTTGGGACCACTTTCACATGTGCAATCTCTTTGGTAAAGCAAAACGAGTATGAACAAGTGCAAAGTAACTTGATTTCATCATCAACTCACGCATTTCATGTTGCATTTCACACACTTGGAAAATCCTCAAAATTTTGACCTAATTCACACACATTTGCCTCCATTTCATACGTACTATAATCTCATTTCATTCCCTATAAATAGAGAAAACTTTGGCCTTTATTTAAAAGCTTTGATAGCCACGAAAACTCTGAAATCATTTGAGCCCAATACATTAAAAAACCAGTTAGCCATTTCCTTGATTCAAGCCCTTTTAGCTTCGAATGTTTGCTCATAATCACTCATCAACACCTTTTGAAGCTAACTGAAGCATTGCTTTGGCTTGAAACCCCTTGGAACCAGACTCCCAAATCCAACATTGTTGACCTCTGAAGCTTCAACAGGAAAGGTAAATACGAGTTACATTTTCGAATAAACAAGTTACGAGTGTGTTCGTCGTGATTCATTGATCAAAAGCTCTAAACTACCTTGAGTTTGTATTGTGTATTCATCATTTAATTTTTACTTTTAAGAACTAGGGTTCTTCGTGTTCTTGAGCAAATTCTTTTTGCTCAGAGCCAATCAATGACTCTGATGCAAAGAGACATGAACGATGATGTGTTACGAAGCTAACTCTATACTTGGGTGTTGCTAAAAACACGAGTTTAAGGATTTGCCAAATCGAGCTGAAGGTTGAAGACGAAGTTGTTCTTCGCGCGTGTTGGTTCCAAAGTTTGAATTCCAACCAATAACAACCCGACAACACCTTTTTTTTCAAATTTCTAGTCGTTGGCACACATTTTTTCTTTTATTTGTTTTATTATCTTATTTTCTGTTTTCATTAACTTTCAAAATTAATTTTAAATAGTTTCTTTGACCTTTTTGACTTCATTTTCCCCATAAAATCTCTAAAATTATATTGCACCATATACACTTTTCTCAAAGTTTAAAAATCATTTTTAGCGTTTATTTGTCATTTTCTCTCATTTTTCTTTTTTTCTTTTTAGTTTCAATTTTATTTTCAACCATTTTCAAACATTTTGAGATCCAACTTTTGAGATCTATTTATTTTTATTTTTCTTGACTTCTCATAATCTTCTCCAATTCAATATGTTGATAGATGATCATTTGATCATATTTTTGGCACTTTGAGTTAGTGATAAATGATCCCTAGGTTGTGCCATATGTTTGGGTCCCTTGTCTTGTTTGATAGTGGATCCTAAGTCAAACACTAGAGTCTGTTTTTATTTTTCCATTTGTTCTCATCTTTCTTCTTTGAGTTTTGAACAACTGTGTTTCATGCCTTGAGACTTTGATTTTTGTATAAACACTCTAACATGATTATCACATACATTGCTTGCCTCCTGATCACTAACTTGTTACACCTAACACCTAACCTTACATTTATGTCATTTATATTCATGTCATTTACATTCTTGCCTTTTAATTTTTTGCTTTCATTGCCTTCTTACTTCAAAAGAATAAAAACATGATAAAACTGCTGAAACCCTAAAAAACTTTAATCTGATCTTATGGACTTTGTGGTACTATCCCTTGCTTGAGGAGTATTTTGGACTTTGGACCTAAGGATTTAGTGCTTTCCCCTTGGAGTATCTGATACTTTGTAATTCATCTAAGAATTTATGATCCCTCTTGAGCCTTTGATTTTCAATTCAAGACTTGGATGTCTCAATGGCTTTGTGGTTCATCTGGATCTTTTGATATTCATTTGCTCGTATGCTTTTATCTTGTGGCTCAATCCAAAGGGGATAAAATGCTTATTTTGACCAATGTCAAATGCTTGCTCCATCTTGTGGTTAATACACTTGCACACACAAAGACTTTCTCTTGAGCCACCTTATAATGAGACATTTTATTTCATGTCATTTACTTTATGCTTTAGGATAGTCTCTTCCTCCCCTCCCCACTTTTTCAATTTTCAAAAGTTTCTCTCAATTTTAAAAACTTCTTATTTTCAAACTTCACCTTTTCTTAATAAACCTTGACTTTGTCAAGTGATCCGGAAAATCTGTTTCTTAATAAATGCTAAAACATTTAAGCATACTTAAACTTTTGACAACACGGTAGCCTCACTTCTCTCACTATGTTTGGGCTATTAGTTCAATCATATATATTTTGTTGAGTTTTTACTTTGCTGAAGAAATTCAACTGATTGAAATAATTTGTTACGAAATGTGAACAATGGTTCATTCACTTCATTTGCCTTGCAAAAATCAACTACATGTGTTAACTCCAAGCCTGAAAAGGTCCACAGGAACCTCAAACCTAAGTTGTGTATTTGGTAGTAACTCCCATATTTGTTACGAAATAGAGAATCACTTATTTAGAGTATGAAGCTGGACTCAACTATACTATTACCACTTTTGTCGCAAATTATACAAGTCGTATAATATTTGGTTGAGTCACCATCTTTGTTTGTTTCTCAGATAGTATTTTGGAGGAGTCCCTTAGAGAGCTTGTTTTAATTTTCAGTGTTGCAAATGTCATGCCACTCACCTCACCAGAAGAACCATAGACAATAATGACAACCAAGATTTCTGACATGATTAAGTGTTGGAGAGAGGGAAACATCAATGTTTTAAATAATTTTAAAGAATGAGACCTGTGGATACGAACGAAACTCATGCTCATCAGACTGTACCTTAAAATGTGAGACTGAGTCTGACTGCTTTATATTTTTTAATCATTTGATTTTCTTTCACACATTTAGAACATAAATTCCTCTCTCTCTTCACATGTACAATTAAGTTTGCTAGCATTCAATTTGATTCTAACTGTTCCCCAACAATTAAATTATTCACAAATCAATCCTATTCATAGCCTATTGAAACATATATTTTGTTGAACTTGGTGTTAGCTTTCTATAGAGACTTGTCTCAAGTGGACTTGAGTTTATTCTAAGTCCTTACCAAACTTCTGGCTGTGGTTATGGTTAGATTGGACAAAATTTATAACAAATAGTACCAATAGCTGTATGTTTTCTTTGACAAAAGGATCAGTTATTTAATTAATAACTATTGAATATTAATTGAATTTTTTTAGTTTTTAATATTATAAAATGATTACAATTTTATTTTATTATTATATGTATGTGATACTATATATATATTACAAATTTATTAATAAACTACTACCTGTTCGATCTCAATTTAATTTCAATTGAATCTTTAAACTATAAATGCTTACTTACCCTGGTTCAAATATAGTTTTAACTTTATCACGGATGCAACAGATAAAATTTTGTTATTAAATTAATAATTTTATAGTTTAACCGCAAATTAATGTGGACTTGTATACCTAACACATTTTTTTTGTCCTAACGACACAATTCCAACTATTTAATGTTGATTGGCATCTCTATTGACTACATACAAACATTCTTGGCGATACTATTTTGTGTTGTTATCAAACCTTAAGATATGTTGAATTAACTAATCCACTGGATTGTTTGCATTCATGTTCATTTAAATTACACATTTGGATTAGAGGTACTCTTTCTTATTCAATTTATCATCAAATTTCCATTGTTTGGTATTCTTATCGGTAAGTTGTATGTAGAATTTGTGAACAGATGTTTATAGATTGAAAGTAAGCCATTCAAGGTAAATTTTGTTTTCACATTTTATAAAAATTATATGAAATGAGAAAAATAAAGTCACTAATTTAATTAAATGATATAAATTAATAAAATTATAATAAATTTTACTTGTTCATTTTGTGAAAATTATATGAAACAACAAAAATGAACTTATAAATTAAAATATTTACTGGGTTAATAAAATTTTCATAAATTTTATTTTTTTATATAGTAAAAATTATATGAAACGAAAAAATCTGAAATTACTTTATTCAAATATGTACCGAGTAAATAAAATGAGAATGAATTTTGTTTTTTCAGAGTGAAAATTATAAAAAATAGAAAAATTAAAATAATTGATCTAATTATGTAGGGAGTCAATAAAATTTTAATAATTTCTTTTCTTATATCTTAAAAATTATATAAAATTGAAAAAATTAAATCACTTATCCAAATATTTAATAATTGCGTTATTTATAAAAAAAACCAATTTATTTAATACAAATTTTAATATTTTTTATTTTTAATTATATTATTTTTGACATTGTTGTTTATATTTCGTCTTTTATCTATAGTACTATTTAAACTTAAATATATTATTATTTTTATATTTTTTCTTTTTTCAACTTCTTATTTTTATATGACAATCTGCAAACAAATATAAGTCCAAAATTATATCTCACCTAAAAGAAATATTATTGATCCAAATACAAGAAAAATAAGTATTACTTATTAAAATTTATACAATTAAAATAATTAATGAATAAATACAAAAAAAATATACTTACTAAAACCAAAATTATTATACAATTTTTATTATAGATATAAGTACAAAAAAAAAATATGTGTACGATATTGATGTTAGTACGGGGAAAATAAAACTACTAATCCAATTATGAATTATGTACTAAGTCAATAAAATTTTAATAAATTTTGCTTGCTTATATTGTGAAAATTATATTAAATGGAAACATAAAACTACTGATTCAAACCTGGTAGTGAATCAATAACATTTTAATAAATTTTGTTTTCTCATATCGTGAAAATTAAATGAAATGAGAAAAACGAAACTACTTATTCAATTATGAATTTTGTAGTGAGTCAATAAAATTTTAATTAATTTTACTTGTTCATAATATGGAAATGACGTGAAAGGAGAAAAATGAAACTACTTATCCAAATATGTAGCGAGTGTATTGATCCAAAGATATAATGAGTCAATAAAATTTTAATAAGTTTTAAAATTTTATTCTTGTATCGTGGATATTTTATGTAACAAAAAAAATGTAATAACTGATCAAATTATATAACGAATCAATAATATTTTAATATATTTTATTTTTTATATAATAAAAATTATATAAAACAAGAAAAATAAAACTATTAATCCAAATATTGAGTAATAAAAATTTATTCATCATTTTTTTTCAAATATGTGAAAAATATTGAGGAAATTTATTATAAAAAATTGAGTAGATATTTTAAAATCATATTCTCTTTAATAAAATAATTGTTTTATTTATAAAAAAAATTAAAAAAATTAATTTATCTAATATAAGTTTTAATAATTTTTATTTTTGATATATAACATTGTTGATTAGATTTCATTTTATATATTATTATTTAAATTTAAATTTATTATTGTTTTAAAGTTTTTTAATTTTTAACTTTTTATTTTTGTGAGCTTACGCAATTAAACGTGGGTCCAAAACCATATCCCTTTAAAAAAAAATTATCAAACCAAATTGTCATAACATTTCCACGTGTGCCGCGAGCTTTTATGATATGCAATAAATAACCTCATAAAAAAAAATGCTATGCAACATAAAAAACAGAAATGATGATTACACAAACATGTGGTAAACAAACAAAACTCGAAGACTAGAGACACATGGGGTGCAGTACCAACGTGGCGCACGTTAGCGTACTCACTCTAACACCTATACTATAAAACCCACAAGTAAGAAAAACCTGTCTTCTACTCTTCACTTACAAAAATGGCGGCCGTTACTTCCTCATGCTCCACCGCGATCTCCGCTTCTTCCAAAACCCTAGCGAAGCCAGTCGCCGCAAGCTTCGCCCCTACTAATCTCTCATTTTCAAAGCTTTCTCCTCAGTCAATCAGGGCTCGTAGATCCATCACCGTCGGCAGCGCACTAGGCGCCACCAAGGTGTCGGCTCCTCCCGCCACACATCCCGTTTCGCTCGATTTTGAGACTTCTGTCTTCAAGAAGGAGAGAGTTAACCTCGCCGGACACGAAGAGGTTCGGGTTTCTTCTAATTTTTCACTCTACTCTCAGAAATTGACTATTACTTTTTATTTTTAAATGAATGATTTTTTTGGTTGATTTGTTGCAGTACATCGTGAGAGGAGGAAGAGATTTGTTTCATTTGTTGCCTGATGCTTTCAAGGGGATTAAGCAGATTGGTGTCATTGGATGGGGTTCACAGGTAATTTTTTTGTTAATCTCAACCTAATTTTGTTGCAGTTGGGAGCTACTTTATAACCATTTTTGTGGAATACTTTATTGTAAGATAGAAAGTGATATACTAGATACCTTTTGTGTTTGAATATATTATTTTAGAAGGAATATTCTGATACTGGCACAGTCCATAATTTTAATACAATTGCTAATTTTGTGGTATATTCATCAGGGACCTGCCCAGGCACAGAATCTACGTGACTCGCTTGTTGAAGCAAAGTCTGATATTGTGGTTAAGGTGATTCTGCATTTTGTTCTGGTTCAGTCTTGTATTGGTATATTGATATATGCTTGTGAGCTGTAGATGATTTTACTAGTTAAGAAAATGTGATTGATAGGTCTCTTTCTCAATTTTCAATCCTGTTACAATAACTCAATCCTGTTAATTTTATAGGTTGGACTTAGGAAAGGTTCTAGTTCCTTTAACGAGGCACGGGAAGCTGGATTTAGTGAGGAGAAAGGAACTCTAGGTGACATATGGGAAACTATATCAGGCAGTGATCTTGTATTGCTGTTAATTTCTGATTCTGCACAGGTTAGTATATTCACGTCGATCATCCAGAAATCTCTGGATTCTTTCGGTAATGTCTATTGTTGTTGATTATCAAGAATGCTTCCAGTCATTTTGTATTGTTTTCCATCCCCAAGTATGATCACATGTGTCAGTTATTACTCAGTATATAACATATTGATAGACAATAAATAATGTTAGAATAAATCAAAGGATGCTGTAGTACTTTGTTGTGTCAGTTTGAATGGATGTTTTTTGGATGCAGAACATTTTTTCCGCAATAAGGATAATAATATTTTCATCCTGTTGAAGCCTTATAATTTACATTTCGTCTTAGATTTTCTGCGGAAACAATTTGATTTGGCCTTGAAAGTGTTCAGGCTATGTCATGCTTCTGTGGTGTTGCAGTTTTCTGATACTTCTCTTTTTTCACTCAAGGCCCTACCACTAACTTTAAATTTTTTTCTTTAACACAGGCAGATAATTATGAGAAAATATTCTCCCACTTGAAGCCAAACAGCATACTTGGGCTGTCCCACGGTTTTCTTCTTGGGCACTTACAGTCAATTGGACTTGATTTTCCCAAAAATTTCAGTGTAATTGCTGTGTGTCCAAAGGGAATGGGCCCATCTGTAAGGAGGCTGTATGTACAAGGCAAGGAGATAAACGGTGCTGGAATTAATTCAAGTTTTGGAGTCCACCAGGTAAACCTCCCTATATCTTAATCTGTATTCCTTCCCTCATCAATGTGCCCTTGCCCGTATTATTTTATTTGATGATTTAATAGTTTATTTTATTGGGAGGCTAAGCATAATATCATTGGATGCAGGATGTGGATGGCAGGGCTACTAATGTTGCTTTGGGGTGGTCTGTTGCCCTTGGTTCTCCTTTCACATTTGCCACTACATTAGAGCAAGAATACAAGAGTGACATTTTTGGAGAGAGAGGTGAGAATTTGCTTCTTGAAGTGTCTTGATATTGTCCTTTGAAGACTCTTTGCATTACCTAACTTTGCTTTTATGGCTTACAGGAATTTTACTGGGTGCTGTTCATGGAATTGTTGAGTCCTTGTTTAGAAGGTACACTGAAAATGGAATGAGTGAGGATTTGGCTTATAAGAACACCGTTGAGTCCATAACAGGAGTAATATCTAAAACCATCTCAACTCAGGTTGCGATCTCATACTTATATCTACTAAATACTTGTCTTTTTGATTTTTCCCCCTTACAATGTGAATGTGGGCTTGTGAGTTGTTAAGTAAGCATTGTTCTTTTTGGTTGGATAGGGCATGTTGGCTGTATACAATGCTTTATCTGAAGATGGAAAGAAGGAATTTGAGAAAGCATACAGTGCTTCCTTTTATCCCTGCATGGAAATTTTGTATGAGTGCTATGAGGATGTAGCCAGTGGTAGTGAGATTCGCAGTGTTGTTTTGGCTGGTCGTCGATTTTATGTAAGTTCATGTTTATTTCCCATATATAGTTGACCTTTATATGGAGAACTTAAAATTATTCCTGTGTTTTACAGGAAAAAGAGGGTCTGCCTGCATTTCCCATGGGTAAAATTGATCAGACCCGAATGTGGAAGGTTGGTGAACGCGTTCGATCTACAAGGCCGGCAGGTGATCTAGGCCCTCTATATCCATTTACTGCTGGTGTCTTTGTGGCATTGATGATGGCCCAGGTTTGTTTCTTATTATGTTACTAATTGTCTTTATTTTATTGTCATGTTTTGGAAAGCTTTTATCTTTGTATTCATTTGTGGTTGATTTGACACAATAAAAACTGACTTTTCTTTTGAATTTTTTATAACAATTTCCAGATTGAGGTCTTGAGGAAGAAGGGGCATTCTTACTCTGAAATCATTAATGAGAGTGTGATCGAGTCTGTTGATTCTTTGAATCCATTCATGCATGCTCGCGGTGTTTCTTTCATGGTTGACAACTGCTCAACCACAGCAAGGTTGGGTTCAAGGAAATGGGCTCCCAGATTTGATTACATTCTAACTCAGCAGGCCTTGGTGGCAGTGGACAGTGGAGCTCCCATCAACCAGGACCTGATCAGCAACTTCGTGTCAGACCCAGTGCACGGGGCCATTCAAGTTTGCGCTGAGCTAAGACCCACATTAGACATTTCAGTGCCAGCAGATGCAGACTTTGTCCGTCCTGAGTTGCGCCAGTCTAGTAACTAGAATGTGAACGAATTATGGCTTTTCTCAAAGTTTTAGTAACTAGCAGCTATTGTGTTAAGTGAGTTTTAAAATGTATGGAAGTTTTGTATGATCACTTTGTAGTACTAAGTTTGATTTTACGAATGAGTAATGTTGCTTGGTGGTATATTAGAAATGAGTTCATAAATGATGTTCACAAATCTTTTCGGTTGTCATTGTTACGTTGAAATAAATTACTGATGAGGAAAGTTGCCGTTTCAGTACAGTGGTTTCTATTATACACCGTAAAATAATACTTCTGCAATCTTATTGGTTATGGTCATGGTCTTATAATTACACCTAAAACAATCTTCGCCAGCAGAAAAATTTCAGTTATTTCTGTCCGAAGTACAAATTGATATATTTTTTCTTCAAAGGAAAACAAATTGATATTCTGATCTACTTGAAACTTGTTTAATTGGTTACAAAAACATGAAAGTATATACGTTTGGATTGAATAGAATAACTGAATGGATGGAGCTGACAATTAGAAAGATTGAATATTCAAAATTATATCCATTTGTAAGTCCATATATAATTAATCATCATAATGAAAATTTCACACTTGAAGTCCATGTATAATTAATCATCATGATGGAAATTTTATTCTTAAAGTTCATGTATAATTAATCATCATAATGGAAATTTCACTTGATTAATATTAAATCTTGAGTTCAATGATAAAAATAAATTACTTGATAATATACATTCCAATGAGTAAAAGATATTATTAGAGACTAGAATAAATCCATATATATAATTAATCATCATAATGTAAATTTCACACTTGAAGTTCATGTATAATTAATCATCACAATGGAAATTTCACTTGATTAACATTAAATCTTGAGTTCAATGATGAAAATAAATTACTTGATAATATACATTCCAACGAGTAAAAAATATTATTAGAGACTAGAATAAATCCATATATAATTAATCATCATAATGTAAATTTCACACTTGAAGTCCATGTATAATTAATCATCATGATGGAAATTTTATTCTTAAACTTCATGTATAATTAATCATCATGATGGAAATTTTATTCTTAAACTTCATGTATAATTAATCATCATAATGAAAATTTCACTTGATTAACATTAAATCTTGAGTTCAATGATGAAAATAAATTACTTGATAATATACATTCCAATGAGTAAAAGTATATGAGAATAAAGTGATTTCGTTTCAATTACTTGATAATATACATTCTAATGAGTAAAAGTATATGAGAATAAAATGGTTCGTTTCATAGTGTTTCATAGACTTTAAGAGATTGACTCTTAAATTCTCACGAAAAGGATATGAGACACAAAATCCAATTTATGTTCACCTTGTTTTTCCAAGATTCTTGTTCCTCCCTCACACTTATAATGTTCTCCTTCTACTCCAACTTTTCTTATTTCTTCTACACTAGACATGCAAGTCTTTCCATTGCTTACATACAAACATGCAATATTACATGATGAAAATAGTGATGTAAATAATAACCCTATTTAATCTTAGCTAATCATAGTTGTAACTGAATTAGGAGCTAAGTTAGGAGTTAGTTAGTTCCCTAGTTTACTATATATATTAATTACACTTGTATATTGTAATTAGGTTTTTATAATGAATATATTTTCTTTAATGAATTTCTCTCCTCTGATATTCCAAAGTTAACATGGTATCAGTTTGAAACCTTTTTTTTCCGCGATTCATCTTCTTCCTTTTTTTTCGTTATTCAATTTCCTTTCTTGCTGAATCACCTCAACAATGATGATTTCTTACTCTGATTTTGCTACCAATCCCTCTAATCCATATTATATGCACCCGAATGAGAATCCATCTCTTATTCTCGTTCAACCTGTGCTTGATAACAAGAATTATCAAATCTGGTGCAGATCGATGAAGGTGGCTCTTATCTCCAAGAACAAGGTAAAATTTGTTGATGGCACTCTTTCTCCTCCTCCTATCTCTGACCCTCTCTATGAACCCTGGCTTCGATGTAACAACCTCGTCCTCTCATGGCTTCAACGTTCCATCTCTGAAGATATTGCGAAATCTCTCCTCTGGTGTGATCGTGCTTCTCTTGTATGGAAAAGTTTAGAGAATCGGTTCTCTCAGGGTGATATTTTTTGCATTGCTGATATTCAAGAGGAAGTAGCTCGTATTCAACAAGGAACTCTTGATATCTCTTCGTATTTCACCAAATTAATGACACTTTGGGAAGAAATCGAAACTTTTCGCCCAATTCGTGATTGTACTTGTGCTATACCGTGTTCTTGTGGTGCTGCTGCAGATCTGTGCAAATTCAAGGAGCAAGACAAGGTAATCAAGTTCTTGAAAGGTCTTGGTGATCAATACTCTCATGTTCGTTCGCAGATTATGCTGATGTCTCCACTTCCAACCCTAGACAATGCGTTCAATCTGATTCTTCAACAAGAACGCCTGTTCAATCTTCATTCAACCACTAATTCTTCATTTGAGAATCAATCGTCAGCGAATTACTCCTCTCAAACGCCTTGTCGTTCTTCTCACAACTCCGGTCGTGGTCGTGGCCGTGGATATTCCTCCGATGACCGTGGCAACCGGATCTGCACTCACTGTTGAGACTTGTTTCATCAAGCACGGGTATCCTCCTGGTTTTCAACATCGTAAGCAACATCTCTCATCACCTGCTGGAAATGCTTCTGTGGTGAACTCTGTTCAAGATGCTGGTTCTGCTCCAATTTCCTCATCATCATCTGCTTCCACATCAACAAATGGATCAAGTGCCTCTTTGTCCACGATTCAAGAGCAATATACTCAGATTTTACAACTTCTCCAACAATCCAACTTGCAGTCTCATTCACCCTCTTCAGTTAATTCTCTTTTTGCTACAAATTCTGTCTCTCATACCTCTCCCTCTCCTTCATCTGGTAACAATCTCTCCAAACCCCAAGGAGATAATAATAGTCAATGGTGGATTATTGACACTGGTGCCACTGATCACATCACTCATATCTTTGACAGTTATTTTTCCACATATCACATTGCACCCAAATCTATGACCATGCCTAATGGTGACACTGTTACTACCACAATAGCTGGTTCAGTTTTGTTATATGACTCCCTTGTTCTTCATAATGTTTACTATTTTCCTTCATTTCATGTCATATTATCTCTGTTACTACTCTATTTGATTCCACCTTATATGATGTCAAACTCTTCCCTAATTGTTGTAAAATTGTGCAGCTACACCATCCCAAGATGACTGGATTTACAGCTAGGAGGATTGGCAAATTGTATGTGCTTGACACTACCTCATTTCTGGATCTCTCTCCCACACCTGATTCTGTCAACAGCTCCATCTCTACTCATTCATATTCTTCCAAACCTGATCCTGCCACCATTTGGCATTTTAGACTAGGACATTTAAGTTCTCATATACACAAATGTATTTCATCTCACTTTCCTTTTGTCACTTTCAATGACAATCATAAACCTTGTCATACTTGTCATTTGGCTAAACAAAGAAATTTACCCTTTGCTCATAGTAATACTAAATTTGTTGCCATTTTTTATTTAATTCATGCTGATATATGGAGACCTCTTTCCACCCCTTCCATATGTGGTCATAAGTATTTTCTAACACTTGTAGATGATTATAGCAGGTTTACTTGGACAATTTTCATGAAAAATAAATGTGAAACCCGAACTCACTTAATTAATTTCATTTCTTTCATAGAAACTCAATTCAATAAGAAACTCAAATGTATTCGTAGTGACAATGGGCCTGAGTTTCTCATGACTAGTTTTTACCTTTCTAGAGGTATCATCCATCATAGGTCATGTGTTGAAACACCTCAACAAAATGGCATCGTGGAAAGAAAGCACCAACACATTTTGAATGTTGCACATGCTCTTTCTTTTCACTTTCACCTCCCTCATAACCTTCGACACCTCTCGATACAACAAGCTATTCACATTATCAACAGACTTCCCACCCCTCTTTTGAACAACCTCACCCCTTATCAAATGCTTCATTCTACTCCTCCCAGCCTTAATCATTTAAAAGTTTTTGGATGTCTTGCATACTCCTCGACCTTACACAACAATAGAACAAAATTTACACCACGGGCAAGAAAATCCATCTTTCTTGGATATAGGGAAGGCACCAAAGGCTACCTCCTTTATGATCCTCTCACCCATGAATTTTATGTTTCAAGGAATGTAACTTTCCATGAAACTATCTTTCCTTTTGCTTCACCTCCACCTGAAAATAATTCTGTCAGTATCAACCCTAATACAAATACCATTGACACATTTGACATTCTCACAGATATTCCACCATCCTTAACTTCACCAAATGAACCTACCTCTCCTCCAGCTCTTCATAATTTACCTCCTCCAACACATGACATTACCTCTTCTCCCTCTCCTCACCAATTACCTCCTTCACCACATGAAATAATCTCTCCTACTTCCCCTCCTGTACCAACCAGAAAATCTAACAGACTCACAAAACCACCAGCTTATCTCTCTGAATATCACTGCAATTTGCTATCCTCAATGCTGCCAGCATCTAATCCAGGTAACTCTCCTTACCCTCATTCTTCTGTCCTATCCTATGACAAATGTAGTCCATGTCACAAACAGTTTTGCCTATCCATTAGTTCCCTTACAGAACCCAAAACCTATAAACAAGCCTGTAAGTTTGACTGTTGGAATCTTGCTATGAAATCTGAGTTAGATGCTCTTGTATCCACAAACACTTGGTCTGTTGTTGATTTGCCTGTAGGTAAGCAACCAATTGGTTGCAAATGGGTCTACAAGATCAAGCATCATGCTGATGGATCCATTGAACGATACAAGGCCTGTCTGGTGGCAAAGGGATACACTCAACTAGAAGGTGTGGATTATTTTGATACCTTCTCACCAGTTGCTAAGCTCACAACAATTCGCACCCTTCTATCTCTGGCTGCTATTAAGGATTGACATTTAGAACAACTTGATGTTAACAACGTATTCCTTCATGGTGATCTGCATGAGGAAGTGTATATGGATCTGCCTCCTGGGTTCTTGCCCCCTAATTCTTCTTCTAATACAGTCTGCAAATTACATAAATCCTTATATGGACTGAAACAGGCTAGCCGACAGTGGTTTTCAAAATTATCCACTGCTCTTATCTCCCTTGGATATTCACATTCATATGCTGACCATTCTTTATTCACAAAACTACATAATTCTCATTTCACTGCTCTTCTAGTCTATGTTGACGATATTGTCTTGACAGGTGATGATTTACAAGAAATACATCATGTCAAACGATTTCTTGATTCCACATTCAAAATCAAGGATCTTGGCAAGCTTAAATACTTCCTTGGATTGGAAGTTGCACGATCCACTCAAGGTATCTTTCTCAATCAAAGGAAGTATGCATTGGAATTGCTTGAGGACAGTGGTTTATTGGCTACAAAGCCTAGTCCAACTCCCTTTGATTACTCCTTGAAACTACATGACAGTGACTCACCCCCCTATGAAGATGAAACAACCTATAGAAGACTTATTGGCCAACTGTTATATTTGACTACAACCAGGCCTGATAATGCTTTCATTGTTCAGCAACTTAGTCAATTTATATCTAAGCCATTACAAGTTCATCACTCTGCAGCAATTAGAGTGCTCAAATACCTCAAAAGTGCTCCCGCTAAGGGATTGTTTTATTCTTCCTCCTCCACACTCAAACTTTCTGGTTTTGCAGACTCGGATTGGGCAAGTTGCCCTGCTACTCGCAGATCAGTGACTGGTTACTATGTCTTCCTTGGCACATCTCTGCTGTCCTGGAAATCCAAAAAGCAGTCCACAGTATCCAGGTCTAGTTCAGAAGTGGAATATAAAGCTTTGGCTAGCTTAACTTGTGAACTACAATGGTTACAGTATTTGTTTAAGGATCTTCATATTTCTCTTAATCAACCTAGCTCAGTCTACTGTGATAACAAGAGTGCAATCTATCTTGCTCACAACCCCATTTTTCATGAGAGGACAAAACATATTGAAATTGACTTCATGTCATTCGTGAAAAAATACAAACTGGCCTCATTCACCTCCTGCCAGTTCCTTACCAAGCCATTGCCTGCTTCCTCCTTCAATTCATTGATTTTCAAGCTTGGTCTATTAGACATTCATAGTCCAACTTGTGGGGGCTATTACATGATGAAAATAGTGATGTAAATAATAACTCTATTTAATCTTAACTAATCATAGTTGTAACTGAATTAGGAGTTAAGTTAGGAGTTAGTTAGTTCCCTAGTTTACTATATATATTAATTACACTTGTATATTGTAATTAGGTTTTTATAATGAATATACTTTCTTTAATGAATTTCTCTCCTTTGATATTCCAAAGTTAACATGTAAGAAGCAAAATCAGCACTCTCTAGTAATAGAAAAACAGCCTTCAAAACTTCTTCAAATTCCATTGAGGATCTAGAGTTTCAATCAATTGATCATACACTGTAATTGATCTTGAACATTTATCTGGAAAAAAAACCTCCACTAAATTGGCAAAAGCAGTTAGGAGAAACACTTGTAAATCATTTAACTATTTTGTCGTGGCTATTTTCGTGTTAACAATCTGTTTTTTAAAACCTTGAGCATATGTGATTTATAATAGGTTTCGTAGAACATGAATAAGTCATGATTATAGGATAAATGTTTGAAATGTTACTCTGCAAGTGGGAAAGGCTTTTGTCAATGTCATTGTCATTGTTGTCTATCTTGTTTTTGTTTTGTCGTGTAGTTATGTTTCAAAATGTTTTTGCATGAATCTTTGGTGAAGTTTCTACTTGTTTCATGCCCGTGTCAATAATACGCGTTAATCAAAAAGAAAATGTTCAAGAAATACTTTCCTATTGGTATTTATCATGCAATTAAGCATGAGCGAGCTTGCATACCTATTGTTTGTTGTTTTTAGTACTTAATGTATCCCAAACATTCTAGTCATGATGATCCTCTTCATCGTAATGTTTCATATTCACCATCCTGACGCCGGTAATTTTTGATACAAGTAATCCGGTCCCTTATATTCACCCAAAAGTTTAAGGTGAGAGGTGAGTGAGTTCTCTCACTTATAAATGTTTAAGTTTTCACATTTACAATCAATGTGAGACTATTGTCCATACTACTCACACTCGATACATTCTCAACAATAATCGCGCACCATTCTTGTATTACAACTCAAATCTTAGGCGCCCCAAGGAAAAACAAGAATAATACGAGAACATCAGCTTCACAGATTGCTAAGATGCTGCGTCCAGGTCCTGGGAATCGGAAAGCACACGACTCAAATGCTAATGTAAGTGCCTGCATCTTAAACATGTTCAAGAAGCATAATTGCTCAGAATATCATTATTTTATTCATTAAGTGCATGGTTTTATTCTTGAATAGCCTGGACTTTGCTGCTTTTCGCAGTCTTCATTTGTTTAACTATTAGCTGTTATTTTCTGATGGAACTCCTTATTATACATGTAAATCCACGTTCCATTTTCTGAGTCATAGCCCTCCAGTTCAGAATGATTCTCTACGTCTCATTATTTCATATGTTAAAGTTTCCACCAAGGCTAATATAGACTTTTATTTGGGCAATGGTAATTGTTAGAACAGAATCAACACAATAAATTGGAAAAATAAGAAACAAGAATCTTAGAAAAACAAAGTAATCATGAATTGGTTAAAATATAATCCCACATTATTTTGATTAGAAATAATTTAAATGTTTATAAAATTAAGACACACACATTAAGATGTAATATGTATATTGAGCCTTGATTGTAAAGAAATGTGTTTAAATCCAAAAACTCTAATTTTAATTTTTTTATTAATTATTTAATTTGTCACAATAACAAGGGGATCAATTGTTTAAAACGCTTAATTACTTTAACAAATAAATGGCAAAAACATTTCTTACATATATTAGTTATAAATATTTTCTATAAATAGAAGTATTATGCAAAATTAAAAATATATACAAAAATAATATATATTAGTGGATTATCTATCAACTGAACCTAATAGAGATTCGCCGGATTACCCATTTGAATCCAATTTGCTTAAATTGGTGGATGCGAATCGAACCTAAAATTTAGTGTAAACATACATTTTAAAATTTATTTTGAGTAATTTTCATAATGTCATTTTTATCTTCTTCTTTTTTATGTTTACAGCAGGTCCCAACACAAGATCTAACAAGGGGAAGAATAGACACTGATTTTTTTTTTCTTTTAAAAATATTGAAAAATCTTTTAACATTTTCTTTTGAAAAAAAATGATTTTATATAGAATGATAAAAGAGTATTTATCATAAATATATTTTCAAATTTTCAGAATACTATAACAACATAGATTATATTTGAATAATTTATTTAAATCCTTCAAAATTCTCTAAACTCTTCCTTCAATATAATTTTTTAGTTCTCCAAATTAGGAGGTTTTAGTTTTTGAATATAAGTAAATTCTTCAAAATTCTCTCCAACTAAATTCATCTATTTTTTCACTCATTCCTTCCATTTTTTCAAAACGTCCACCTCTCTTCCCTTCCAAACTCTCAAACAAAACCTAAAAATATTGATGCGTGAAACCATGACAACTAAACTAAATGATCTCAAACAAAAACTAATTTGTTGCACAATATACGTAAATCCATAATAAACAAGAGAAAAATAAAAGACGAGTATACAAAGAACTTGTTTATCCAGCTCAATCAAACTAATCTATTATGGAGGAGAGAGCAATTTCCCGATTCACTATACTTTCAAGAATTATTACAATAGATTATAAATAAGTTACACGAAAGTAGCCTCAAAAGCTCTCGAGAACTAATCCTATTTTCTTCCAAAGTGTTGCTCAATCTCTCTATATATGACTCACACAAATCCAAGATGCTTAGAAGTGTTTTCTAATTTTCTTAGATACCTCAAAAGAACTCCTAAAGAATACACTCAAAGAAATTTCTACCATTGTCTCTCTTACTAAGACTGCCACCTATTCTCCCTGTCTTCTTTTCTTAACTAAGTGATAAAGATGCATGTTTATAACCACTGAAACCTACATATCCAAAACAAGTCTAAAACATGAGCCATCATCCAACGAATATGCAGACCAACTCAATTCGAGACTCGCCCAGACCGCTGTCGCCACCACACCAACGAACGACAACCGAATCTCTATCAATGCTAATCAGAATCTTCCAGCCGCCAGTCTAAGGACTTCCACCCACTAGAGCTACATTGCTGTCTGTTCGAGGACATTCACCCGTCAAAGCTCTGTTCTCCGCCACCGAATGGACTTAGACCACCGTCCATCTGTGATGCATTTCGTGGTTATAATTTCTAACAAAATATGTTTCGAGACAAAACCTAGAAAACATGTTTCAACACTATTAGAAATCAGAACCGTAAAAAATAAGCATAAAAGGACGACGATCGGTGTCCAAATTCCGGACGATATCGGTGGTCGGATTCTAACCTACAACGACATGGATGAAAGAGCTTTGACGGTCATCCATAGCCATATTGTGGTAGAGGTCCAGGTTGGGTTGATTGCGGATCTATTCGGTGATAAAAGAGTGCTTATCATAAATATATTTTCAAATTTTCAGAATACTATAACAACATAGATTATATTTCAATAATTTATTTAAATCATTCAAAATTCTCTAAACTCCTCCTTCAATATAATTTTTTAGTTCTCCAAATTAGGAGGTTTTAATTTTTGAATATAAGTAAATTCTTCAAAATCCTCTCCACCTAAATTCCTATATTATTTCACTCATTCCTTCCATTTTTTCAAAACCTCCACCTCTCTTCCCTTCTAAACTCCCAAACAAAACCTAAAAATATTGATGCGTGAAACCATGACAACTAAACTAAATGGTCTCAAACAAAAACTAATCTATTGCACAATGTACGTAAATCCATAATAAACAAGAGAAAAATAAAAGGCGAGTACACAAAGAACTTGTTTATCCATCTCAATCAAACTAATCTATTATGGAGGAGAGAGCAACTTCCCGATTCACTATACTTTCAAGAATTGTTACAATAGATTATAAATAAGTTACACGAAAGTAGCCTCAAAATCTCTCGAGAACTAATCATATTTTCTTCCAAAGTGTTGCTCAATCTCTCTCTCTATATGACTCACACAAATCCAAGATGCTTAGAAGTGTTTTCCAATTTTCTTAGATACCTCAAAAGAACTCCTAAAGAATACACTCAAAGAAATTTCTACCATTGTCTCTCTTACTAAGACTGCCACCTATTCTCCCTGTCTTCTTTTCTTAACTAAGTAATATAGATGCATGTTTATAACCACTAAAACCTACATATCCAAAACAAGTCTAAATCATAAGCCATTATCCAACGAATATGCAGACCAAATCAGTTCGAGACTCGCCTAGACCGCTGTCGCCACCATGCCAACGAACGACAACCGAATCTCTATCAATGCTAATCAGAATCTGCCAGCCGCCAGTCCAAGTGTAACACCCCGATTAAAATAAGAGAATTATTTAATTGAGTTAATAGTATTTTATTAATTTAATTAAATAAAGTTGAATTATTGGATTATTATTATTATTATTATTATTATAGATATTATTTATTTTAATAATAATTAAATAAATAATATAATTGGAATATGAAGAGTGGAAGGGTAAAAGTGGAATTGGGTAAAAGAGGCCAAAGGAGATAACTGAAGGTTTTCATTTTCACGTATTTTGCCTCAGAGTCAGAAAAGGGAGAAGCGCTGAAGAGAAAGAGAAGGAAGAGGAAAAGACCAAAGATTGCTCAGAGCTTCCTTCAATCCAAAGAGGTAAGGGGTCTGAACCTTATTAAACGATAATATGCGAGCAATTACATGATATAGGATTGGGTTGTTGATAAATTTGGGGAATTTAGGGAGATTGGGAAAGTTGTGGTTTTGAGGGAAATTGTCCGATCTGTGAGTATGGTGGCGTTATATACATTGTAATCGAAGTATGTTGTGTATGTATGATTGTTAAATGTTGATATTGGGTTGTAGGCTTAGAAGCCGCACGTCCACTGTTTCTGCGCTTAAAAATCTTGTTTATGCACATAACAGCCAAATGACGTTCGCCATTATGCCTTTGGCGCTCGCCATTTGGGCCTTTTTCCAGAATAAGAGCGTTTAACGCTAAATGGCGTTCACCATTAGCCTAACGGCGTTCGCCATATCAGTTTGACAGACAGTTTTCAGAATAAGAGCGTTTAACGCTAAATGGCGTTCACCATTAGCCTAACGGCGTTCGCCATATCAGTTTGACAGACAGTTTTCAGAATAAGAGCGTTTAACGCTAATGGCGTTCACCATTAGCCTAACGGCGTTCGCCATATCAGTTTGACAGACAGTTTTTCCAGAATAGGAGCGTTTAACGCTAATGGCGTTCACCATTAGCCTAACGGCGTTCGCCATATCAGTTTGACGGACAGCTTTCGCGTTTTAAACTCCCAGATGTGATATCGTTGTAATGTTGTTGTTGTTTTGTTGAGTTGTATGTCATGCTATTAATGATGATGATAACATGACTATATGATGTTGTTGTTGCTATGTTGATTATGATGCATGTTTGATGTGCATGCATTCATGAAAGGCCGATGCCTAGTGATGAACGGACTGAGTTCCAATGATGTTGTTGACTCCGGGCTTGTTGAGAGGCTTGGTTCCTTATGGGGAACTCGGATTCTATGGTGGTGAATCTGGGAGTAGTGATCCTGTAGTGGTCACAAAATGGGTATACCGAGTCGTGTTGAGTCATGCATGGGTGTGTGCATTGCAATTGATGTGTTGTTTTGTTGATATTCATGAGTTTGTTGATTATAATGATGATTGTGATGATCCGTGTTGACATATGTGCAAATTATTCATATTATATTCTGTCGTTATATTATTGTTTAATAATGTAATTCTCACCCCTTCTGCATGTGTTTATGTTCATCTATGATGAGCAATGTGCAGATAATGAGGAGTAGCTTTTGTTGAGGTGAAGAATAAGTGTAGAGTTATTCTACAGAGTCGAGTCAATGCTCTGGTCATGTGACACCGGGGTTATGGGATTCAATAGAGATTATATTATTATTTAAGTTGTGTATGAAGACTAAATTATTGATATGTTTTGTTGAAACATTTTTATAAATCGTTAATTGTGTTGTTGTCCGCTGCGAAGTTTTATTAAAATAAATGAAATATTTTTATGTTGTAAAGTGATGAGCGTTAAGTTGAATGAAATGTAAACTCTTCTACATGTTGTACTCTGATAAATTCTTTAAATATGTCGTTTGGGTAGAAGGGTGTTACATTAGTGGTATCAGAGCATAGTCAGTCCAGTCGAGTCATAATGTGATGTTTTCCCTGTTGGTCGATTAGTGTAAATGACACTGTCGATATTTAGCGGTGGTGGTGTTGTTGTGCGGAGTATGGCTGGAGAAAATGACCGTGCGATTGCTGAGGCTTTGGCTGCTATGGCGCAGGCTATGCAGGCGCAGCAGAATCCGCCGGTCGATGAGTTTAAGAATTTGGGAAGGTTTCTGAAGAATAACCCTCCTACATTCAAAGGGCGCTACGATCCAGATGGTGCTCAGATTTGGCTGAAGGAAATTGAGAAGATTTTCCGGGTGATGACGTGTACTGAAGCACAGAAGGTGCAGTTTGGTACGCATATGTTATCTGAAGAGGCTGAAAACTGGTGGGATAACACTCGCCAGAGAATTGAAGTACCAGGTGCTGAGATGACTTGGGAAAGGTTCAAGACGGTCTTTCTGGAGAAATATTTTCCTGCTGATGTGCGATGTAAGAAGGAGATGGAATTTCTAGAACTGAAGCAGGGTAACATGTCTGTTGCTGATTACGCTTCGAAGTTTGAGGAGCTGGTGCAGTATTGTCCTCATTATAATGATGCTGATGCTGAGGAATCCAAGTGTGTCAAGTTTGAGAACGGGTTGCGTCCCGAGATCAAACAAGGCATTGGTTACCAGGAGATTCGTAGGTTTCCTACACTGGTTAATAAGTGCAGGATATTTGATGAAGATAGCAAGGCTAGGACTGCTCATTACAAGAGTCTTAGTGAGAAGAAGAATAAGGATCGTGGTAGTCCTTATGCATCTCCGAATGGTAAAGGTAAGCAGAAAGTAGTAGATGAGAAGAAGCCAAGTGGGGGAGGATCTCCCATAGCTGGTAAATGTTTCAAGTGTGGCGAGCCAGGCCACCGTGCTGATAGCTGTACCAAGAAAGTGCTGAGATGTTTCCGATGCGGTCAGGCTGGTCATAGAGTTACTGAATGTAAGGATGCTGGTCCGACATGTTTTAATTGTGGCGAGAAAGGCCATATCAGTTCGCAGTGCTCGAAACCGAAGAAGGCGGCTACTGCAGCTCATACTACTGGTAGGGTGTTTGCTCTGAGTGGGGCTGAAGCTCCTAAAGGAGATAATCTGATTAAAGGTACTTGCTTGATTAATAATGTTGAATTGCTTGCTATTGTTGACACTGGTGCTACTCATTCGTTCATTTCGTATGAGTGTGCGACCAGGATTGGTGTGATTATGTCGTCCCTAGGCGGAAGTATGGTGATAGATACTCCTGCTAATGGTTCTGTGAAGACTTCTGTTGTTTGTCGAGGTTGTCATCTGACGATCTTCGAGAGAGAGTTCGTGGTTGATTTGGTGTGCTTACCCTTGCACCAAATTGATATTATTCTGGGAACGAATTGGCTAGAATTCTATGGCGTGTTTATCAACTGCTATAGGAAGACGGTGCGGTTTTCTGAAGTTGGTGAGAATGATGAGGCAAGATTTCTATCTGCTAGGCAGGTGGGGGATTTTGTGAAAGATGAAGCTCAGATATTCGCTTTATTTGCGTCTCTGCAAGCGGATAAGAAAGTGGTGAGTGTAGATTTGCCTGTTGTCTGTGAATTTCGGGATGTGTTTCCGGAGGATGTAAGTGATTTACCTCCAGAACGTGAAGTCGAATTTGCCATTGACTTAGTACCAGGTACGAGTCCAGTGTCGATGTCTCCTTATAGAATGTCGGCAACTGAATTAGTTGAACTGAAGAAGCAACTTGAAGAATTGCTTGAGAAGAAGTTTGTGCGTCCAAGTGTTTCTCCTTGGGGTGCACCAGTATTGTTAGTGAAGAAGAAAGAAGGTACGATGAGGTTGTGTGTCGATTATCGGCAGTTGAATAAGGTGACTATCAAGAATCGGTATCCATTGCCGAGGATTGATGATTTGATGGACCAGTTGGTTGGAGCTCATGTTTTCAGTAAGATTGATTTGCGATCGGGTTATCATCAGATCCGAGTGAAGTCAGATGATATTGCGAAGACTGCTTTCCGTACGAGGTATGGTCATTATGAATACACTGTGATGCCGTTCGGTGTATCTAATGCTCCAGGTGTGTTTATGGAATATATGAATCGTATATTCCATCCGTACCTTGATGATTTTGTTGTGGTGTTCATAGATGATATATTGATATATTCTAAGACGGAAGAAGAGCATGCAGGACATCTGAGAATTGTTTTGCAGGTGTTAAGAGAAAAGAAATTATATGCAAAGTTATCTAAATGTGAGTTCTGGTTGAAGGAAGTGAGTTTCCTTGGCCATGTGATTTCGAGTGGTGGGATCTCTGTTGATCCTGCTAAAGTTGATGCTGTATTACAGTGGGAGACTCCGAAGTCTGCTACTGAGATACGCAGTTTTCTGGGGTTAGCTGGTTATTATCGCAGATTTATTGAGGGCTTCTCTAAGTTGGCATTGCCGTTGACGCAGTTGACTAAGAAGGGTCAAGTGTATGTGTGGGATGCAGCTTGTGAAGCGAGTTTTGTTGAGTTGAAGAGGCGGTTGACCAGTGCTCCAGTGTTGATCTTGCCTAATCCTGGTGAGTCCTTCGTTGTTTATTGTGATGCTTCTTTGATGGGTCTTGGTGGTGTTTTGATGCAGAATGGTAAAGTTGTAGCTTATGCTTCTAGACAGTTGAAAGTTCATGAGAGGAATTATCCTACGCATGATCTAGAACTTGCAGCTGTTGTATTTGTGTTGAAAATGTGGAGGCATTATCTGTATGGTTCCAGATTCGAAGTGTTCAGTGATCACAAGGGTCTGAAGTATCTGTTTGATCAGAAAGAGTTAAATATGAGGCAGAGAAGGTGACTAGAATTACTGAAGGATTTTGACTTCGAATTGAGTTATCATCCCGGTAAGGCTAATGTAGTTGCAGATGCGCTGAGTAGAAAGTCTCTACATATGTCTATGATGATGGTTCGGGAGCTTGAGTTAATTGAACAGTTCCGTGATATGAGTCTGGGTTGTGAAGTTTCCGCTGATAGTGTAAAGTTGGGTATGCTGAAGTTGACTAGTGGAATTCTGGAAGATATTCGAAATGGTCAGCAAGTTGATGTCGCTCTAGTTGATCATATTACTATGGTTAACCAGGGTAATGGTGGTAATTTTGAGATTGATGAGAATGGCATCCTGCGATTTAAAGGTAGAGTTTGTGTTCCCGAGGTGTCTGAATTGAAAAAGAGTATTCTTTAAGAGGGCCATAGGAGTGGATTGAGTATCCATCCAGGTGCAACTAAAATGTATCAAGATTTGAAGAAGTTGTTTTGGTGGGCGGGTATGAAAAGAGATGTTGCTAAGTTTGTGTATGCCTGTTTGACTTGTCAGAAGTCAAAGATTGAACATCAGAAACCGACAGGTATGATGCAACCTTTGAAGATTCCTGAATGGAAGTGGGATAGCATTTCCATGGATTTTGTGACGGGATTGCCGAGGACGGTGAAAGGTAATGATTCCATTTGGGTGATTGTGGATCGATTGACTAAGTCGGCGCATTTCTTGCCGATGAAGATTAATCACTCTTTAGAGAAGTTGGCAGAGTTGTATATTGAGGAGATAGTGAGGCTGCATGGTATTCCATCCAGTATTGTGTCTGATAGAGATCCCAGATTTACTTCTAGATTTTGGGAAAGTTTGCAGAAAGCGTTGGGGACTAAGTTGAGGTTGAGTTCAGCTTATCATCCTCAGACTGATGGTCAGACTGAAAGAACTATCCAATCCTTGGAGGATTTGTTGAGAGCTTGTGTGTTGGAGCAGAGTGGTTCTTGGGATAGTTATTTGCCGTTGGTGGAGTTTACTTATAATAATAGTTTTCATGCTAGTATCGGTATGGCTCCATATGAAGCATTGTATGGTAGGAGGTGTAGAACTCCATTGTGTTGGTATGAGTCAGGTGAGAGTGTTGTACTCGGACCTGAGATTGTGCAGCAGACGACTGAAAAGGTTAAGATGATTCAGGAGAAGATGAAGATTTCTCAGAGTCGTCAGAAGAGTTATCATGATAAGAGGAGAAAAGCACTTGAGTTCCAAGAGGGAGATCATGTGTTCTTGAGAGTTACTCCGACGACAGGTGTGGGTAGAGCTTTAAAGTCTAAAAAGCTTACTCCGAGGTTTGTGGGTCCGTATCAGATTTTGAAGAGGGTTGGGGAAGTGGCGTATCGGATAGCTTTACCGCCGTCGCTTTCTAATCTGCATGACGTGTTTCATGTATCTCAGTTAAGAAAGTATATTGCGGATCCGTCGCATGTTGTTCAGTTGGATGATATCCAGGTGAGGGATAATTTGACCGTTGAGGTGTTGCCAATTCGGATAGATGACCGAGAAGAGAAGACCCTGAGAGGTAAGAAAATTGCTCTAGTGAAAGTTGTTTGGGGAGGTCCAGCTGGTGAGAGCTTGACTTGGGAGCGTGAAGATCAGATGAAGGAGTCGTATCCGGCTCTATTTGCTTGAGGTATGTTTTCGAGGACGAAAACTTCTAAAGTGGGGGAGAGTTGTAACACCCCGATTAAAATAAGAGAATTATTTAATTGAGTTAATAGTATTTTATTAATTTAATTAAATAAAGTTGAATTATTGGATTATTATTATTATTATTATTATTATTATAGATATTATTTATTTTAATAATAATTAAATAAATAATATAATTGGAATATGAAGAGTGGAAGGGTAAAAGTGGAATTGGGTAAAAGAGGCCAAAGGAGATAACTGAAGGTTTTCATTTTCACGTATTTTGCCTCAGAGTCAGAAAAGGGAGAAGCGCTGAAGAGAAAGAGAAGGAAGAGGAAAAGACCAAAGATTGCTCAGAGCTTCCTTCAATCCAAAGAGGTAAGGGGTCTGAACCTTATTAAACGATAATATGCGAGCAATTACATGATATAGGATTGGGTTGTTGATAAATTTGGGGAATTTAGGGAGATTGGGAAAGTTGTGGTTTTGAGGGAAATTGTCCGATCTGTGAGTATGGTGGCGTTATATACATTGTAATCGAAGTATGTTGTGTATGTATGATTGTTAAATGTTGATATTGGGTTGTAGGCTTAGAAGCCGCGCGTCCACTGTTTCTGCGCTTAAAAATCTTGTTTATGCACATAACAGCCAAATGACGTTCGCCATTATGCCTTTGGCGCTCGCCATTTGGGCCTTTTTCCAGAATAAGAGCGTTTAACGCTAAATGGCGTTCACCATTAGCCTAACGGCGTTCGCCATATCAGTTTGACAGACAGTTTTCAGAATAAGAGCGTTTAACGCTAAATGGCGTTCACCATTAGCCTAACGGCGTTCGCCATATCAGTTTGACAGACAGTTTTCAGAATAAGAGCGTTTAACGCTAATGGCGTTCACCATTAGCCTAACGGCGTTCGCCATATCAGTTTGACAGACAGTTTTTCCAGAATAGGAGCGTTTAACGCTAATGGCGTTCACCATTAGCCTAACGGCGTTCGCCATATCAGTTTGACGGACAGCTTTCGCGTTTTAAACTCCCAGATGTGATATCGTTGTAATGTTGTTGTTGTTTTGTTGAGTTGTATGTCATGCTATTAATGATGATGATAACATGACTATATGATGTTGTTGTTGCTATGTTGATTATGATGCATGTTTGATGTGCATGCATTCATGAAAGGCCGATGCCTAGTGATGAACGGACTGAGTTCCAATGATGTTGTTGACTCCGGGCTTGTTGAGAGGCTTGGTTCCTTATGGGGAACTCGGATTCTATGGTGGTGAATCTGGGAGTAGTGATCCTGTAGTGGTCACAAAATGGGTATACCGAGTCGTGTTGAGTCATGCATGGGTGTGTGCATTGCAATTGATGTGTTGTTTTGTTGATATTCATGAGTTTGTTGATTATAATGATGATTGTGATGATCCGTGTTGACATATGTGCAAATTATTCATATTATATTCTGTCGTTATATTATTGTTTAATAATGTAATTCTCACCCCTTCTGCATGTGTTTATGTTCATCTATGATGAGCAATGTGCAGATAATGAGGAGTAGCTTTTGTTGAGGTGAAGAATAAGTGTAGAGTTATTCTACAGAGTCGAGTCAATGCTCTGGTCATGTGACACCGGGGTTATGGGATTCAATAGAGATTATATTATTATTTAAGTTGTGTATGAAGACTAAATTATTGATATGTTTTGTTGAAACATTTTTATAAATCGTTAATTGTGTTGTTGTCCGCTGCGAAGTTTTATTAAAATAAATGAAATATTTTTATGTTGTAAAGTGATGAGCGTTAAGTTGAATGAAATGTAAACTCTTCTACATGTTGTACTCTGATAAATTCTTTAAATATGTCGTTTGGGTAGAAGGGTGTTACACCAAGGACTTCCACCCACTAGAGCTACATTGCTGTCTGTTCGAGGACATCCACCCGTCAAAGCTCTGTTCTTTGCCATCGAATGGACTTAGACCGTCGTTCATCTGTGATGCATTTCGTGGTTATAATTTCTAACAAAATATGTTTCGATACAAAACCTAGAAAACATGTTTCAACACTGTTAGAAATCAGAACCGTAAAAAAGAAGCATAAAAGGACGACGATCGGTGTCCAAATTCCGGATGATATCGGTGGTCGGATTCTAACCTACAACGACAGAGGTGAAAGAGCTTTGACGGTCATCCATAGGCATATTGTGGTAGAGGTCCAGGTTGGGTTGATTGCGGATATGTTCGGTGATGAGATGTGTTTTGAGCCCATTTTGGATATGTAGGATTTCTATAGTTATAAATATGTATCTCTATCACTTTTGTTAGTTAAGGGATGAAGACACATAGAAGACATGACAATCCTAGTTAGAGAGACAAGGATATAAATTCTTTGGTGTGTGTTCTTGAAATTTGGGAAATCATTGAAGGTATCTAAGGGGATTGAGAAACACTTATAAACACCTTAAGTTTGTATGGTTCATATATAGAGAGTTGGAGAGGTTGAGATATCCTTAGGTAAAAAATATGGTTTGTTCACGAAAACTTTGGCAACTATTTTATTGTAACTCATTTGTAATCTCTTATAATAGTTCTTGGAAGTATAATGAGTCAGAGAGCTACTCTCTCCTCTAGAGTAGATCAATTGATCGAATTAGATAAACAAGTTATTTTTGTACTTGTCTTTTATCTTATTCTTACTTGTTGTGGATTTGCTTACGCTGATTGGAAGATTAGTTTTTTTTCTTGAGGCCATTTAGTTTAGTTGCCATTGTTCTTTGTCCCACACATCAATGTTTTTGATAAATTTGATATTATCAGACTTCACGACGAAAATGTCTTGATATTGTTGAACTTTTCAATTCCACAACAAAAGATAAGAACAAAGAATATGATTTACTCTCAATATTTTCATTGTATTGATAAATCCATAAGTAAATGTGTATGCTTAATATACACATTAGAAGGAGAAATCATGGTCAATATAGTTGATAGTTGATAAACACATAATTAATCAATGTTTAACTATGATTACTTAGTTTAAGTAACATAAGTATTTAAGTTTGGAATTTAAACAACAAGGTCAAAAGCTTGCATTACAATGCCACATAATCTAGTTGTGAAGACAAGCTTCTCAAAGTGTTTTGATGAAGACATGCTCTACAAGCAAATATGAATTGCAAAAAGAATGGCTCAAGACTCAAGCTCAAGCACAAGCTTCACTTTTAAAAGTATTTCAAAGTCTTGAAGATTGCTATTGATTTGATCAAATTATCAAGGTATTAAGTTCTCAATCTCTCTATGGCCAGTCAAGTGCTCTAGTTTTTCATCCATACATATCTTGGTTGTTTAGGCCTCTTAAACTTTTCCTTTGGGCCTTACACTCCACTTTCAAATGCATTCTGCCATTCTGTTTGAGTGGTAATCAGTTACTAGTCTTAAGGTAATCGATTATCAACTATGCGTGTGTCATACCCCAAAATTTGCCCATTAATATTTCAAGATATTTGTCAGGACACTCTGACTCATTTTTATGACACTGATCCCAAAGGAACGAAGGCCCAGCTCACGAATGGCCCAATCCAGAAAATGGCCCAAACTGGCCTGTTCGCTACACGCTCGCCTAGCGAACGTTACGTTCGCTACACGCTCGCCTAGCGAACGTTCGCTACACGCTCGCCTAGCGAAGCAAACGTTCGCTACCAGCTCGCCTAGCGAAGCTGACAGACAACAAAAAATTTCGGGCTTCGTTCTGAGCCCATTAGGTCATGAAAAAGGGCATTATAAATACCAGCACTTCAGTAATGAAAAGGGAACGAAAAAGGAGAGGGGAGAACTCTAGCAAGCAAACCCTAGCGCTCACAGACGGAAAACCCTAAAGGAAGCCCTGAGGGAAAAGCCGGCGGCGGCAAGGTCACTTCCGCTCAATTCGATCCGATCAGCCAATTCAAGGTTACAATTCGATTACAAACAGGTTGGCATTGCTATTACTACCCTATGTTCTTAATTTGCACATGGTATCATGATTGAATTTATGAAACTATCTTAAGTTTTACATATGAATTTAAGTATGCATGAACCGTTGAATGTCTAACCACATAATCTCTGTAATGAATGCTATAAAGTGTGAAGCTTGCTGCCATCATATCGTTATTAAAACCGGAATCCGCAGCCGCTCGCTAGCACATCGCTAAGCGAGCATGCAGCGAGTATTCGCTAAGCCTTCGCTAGGCGAGGCAGGCGCGAATCCGACAATAGCCAGCTTTTCTGTTCTGACTTTTCATTCATGTTTTATCATAACCAGGCATTGTTTATTTGATCCTATTACTGTTGTGATTTCTTTTGCGGTGTAATCCTCGATTGCACCCTGATTTGGTATGCTAACCCGTTTGTTGAATTTTGCAAAGGTTCATATGTCCCAGAAAAAAAGACCGCCGTTAGGTCTTCCACTTTATTTGTGGGATACCCTTGTGGAGGCTCACCCTAAATTGCTTAATTAATTTTAATGTGTTAATTTTAATAATTAATTTTAATGTATTAATTTTAATGTATTATTTTTAATGTATTGATTTTAATGTGGAGATTCATCATAATCACCTAATTAACTTTAAAATGTGGCCTTTAAATATGTGATCTTGGACCCCTCTTTTGCCTTATGATATTACGGTATAACGGTCATGTCCCGCGAATGTAGGGATACACTTAGCAAAGACCCTTCGGTTAAATCATCATAAAATAAATCATGGTCCCTCGGATGTTGCCTTCGAAATTACGATTTTGTCCCTCGATGACCCTTCGGTGTAGCCTACGGTTAAATGATGATCGTCCCTTCGAATGCTAAGGTATCCTTACAACTGTTGCCTTCAATGACCTATCGATGACCCTACGATGACCCTTTAACATCCAAAGGGTAAAATTACTTACTTCTCAATAGTAAGGATAGTTTTACCCTCATAAGGATAGGAAACGTTCATAACGACCTCAGGAAGGTATAACTCTCAATTACTGGATCATAACCTAAAACATTTTTCACCCCTCACACTTTACACTTTACAAGTCCTAGAAAATCATCACTTGGTATACATTCATACTAGAATCATTACCGAGTTATATTTTTCTAAACCATTTTCAAAATTAAATGAGATAAATACTTTGTATACATTCATACGAGAATCATTACAAAGTTAAACTCTCTTTCAAACATTTTTTAAGCAATTCACCGACACTTTTCAGACAAAAATATAAGTGATCCAGTAATTAAGAGCCCATGGATAACCATGGATACAAAGGGTGCTAACACCTTCCCTTTGTATAATGTACCTCCCGAACCCAAAATCTATTGAGGTCTTTCCTGTTCTTTTCCACCTTTCCTTATTGGATAAAAGAAAAGTCGGTGGCGACTCTTGCTATCCGCGACATTGCGATAAAAAGCAAAACACCCAAAAGTCAGTTCACCGTATGACAGAACTGGCGACTCTGCTGGGGACACTTTAAAAAGAGAGGTTACCTTAAAAAACAAGATCACTTATTTAAAATTGTCTGATTTACTTTTAAGGGATTGCTTGGGTATTCTTGAGTGAAAGATCCTACACCCGGATCTAGTGTACCTTAGGTAAGTAGCAATAGATCATCGCGACTATCCGGCGTATACTGGAATGGTTAAAATGGTGGCTACGGTTAATGTGACACTTTGGTTGTCCTGATGTTCCTCATGTTACTTGAGGAAAAATTTGGCTTCCGCGTGGTGTCATTAAAGCATTAACCAGACCTTTAGAACCCTAATTGACTCATCCTGGCCATTAGAAAGTAGTGAGATAACTGACTTCGGTTCCGACTGGGGTTGGTTGATACTCGATACTACACTCTTTGAGATTGGACTTTAGGGAAGCTTCGGTCAACCACTTGGCGTTGCACTGAAGTGGACTGAAAGAAAGGTGGATGATCTGAGATCCTTCTAGAACCCGGTTACTATTCTAGGACAGGTTGAACCAACCAAACTTCAGTGGGGAGGGTACTTACCTATGGAACTCATGCAAGCCTTAAAACCTAGGATTGATTGTTGTGTGACATGTCTTTGCTTGCATAACAACATAACATCATAACATCATAACATCATGGCATTATACTAACCATTTCAAGGACTTAGGAATTTAGCTTTGCTCTGTTAAACAGGCTATGGCTTCCAGGAAGACTATCCGGGTCAATCTTGTAGCAATCTCTCCTCAACTCAAGGATTTGGTGTCAGAACTCCCCGATCATGCTCAGTTCAACAAGAAACATGGTCATCTTCTCAACTTAGTTACCACTGGTTTCAAGGAAGATATGATGAGAGTCCTATTCCAGTTCTTCGATCCTAAACATCATTGCTTCACTTTCCCAGATTATCAGTTGGTACCCACATTAGAAGAATTTTCCCAGCTGCTTGGGATACCTATCCTTGATCAAATACCTTTCAGTGGTTTAGAAAAGGTTCCGAAGTCTGAAGAAGTTGCCGCAGCTTTACACATGACGAAGTCCGACATTGAAGCTAATTGGGTAACAAGGAGTGGAGTTAAGGGTTTACTTGCCAAATTCCTGACAAATAAGGCCCGAGAATTCTTAAAAGTTATGAATGTCCGTGCTTTCGAAGACATCCTGGCATTGCTAATCTATGGCTTGGTGTTATTCCCTAATCCAGACCAATTCATAGACATGAATGCTATTAAGATATTTCTCACTCATAACCCTGTACCTACCTTGCTGGGAGACATTTTGCATTCCCTCCACACTCGTACCATGAAGAGGCAAGGGACTCTCATGTGCTGCATACCTCTATTGTCTAGGTGGTTTATTTCGCACCTTCCTCAATCAGTTTTAAAGAATGATCAAAATCTGAAGTGGTCTCAAAGGATAATGGCACTCTCCCATTCAGACATCCGTTGGTGTTCTAACCTCAGAGAAAATGTTATCATCATCGACCGTTGTGGAGAATTCCCTAATGTACCACTCCTGGGGATAAGGGGAGGTATTACTTATAATCCTGCCTTAGCCCTACGTCAGTTCGGGCATGCTCGAAGAGATGGTCCACATGAAATGATCATCGAAGGCATTGTGTTCGACTATGACAACGATTCTCAAGGTCTCCGTCAAAGGTTTGTACGAGCTTGGGGCATGGTGAAAAGAAGCACTTTAGGACAGAAAAACTCTATTCCTATGGAACCTTATCTCAGATGGGTACGCGCCAGAGCTCGTGAACTTGTCATGCCATATCTTGCAATCGGACCTCAGATTGTCGAACCTGAAGCTGAAGGAGATGCTCCTCAGATCATTCCTTATCCAGATATGCCTACCAACGTTGAGGAACTAAAGAGATCCTGGATCCAGTTGAGAGAAGAAAGGGATACTTTCGAGACTCAGTTCGTCGCAGAAAGGAAGAAAGTGTTAGAACTTACCAGTCAGCTCAATGAGGAACGAAGACTCAATGCATATCTTCGCCCAAAAAGAAGTCGCCCCTGGGAGACTTGAGCTTTCATTGTATTTTTATTATTTTTCTTTTTGTAATGAATATTGGTCAAAAAAAAAAATTAGCAATAAACATTTCTCCCTTGTTGGTGATTTACGCAAAGTTAAATTCCAAAAGTCCTTGAAAACATTTCATACATTGCATCGCATAACATAACATTGCATAACAGGTGTTCTAAAGGACCATATTCTCACGGTCTGCCTCTTAAACAGAAAAATGGATCTCGAACAAACTATCAAAGATCTCCAGACTCAGAATGCTCAGTTCAAGGAGATGATGCTAAGCTTATCCAAGGGGCAGGAGGAACTGAAGGCTCTTTTGGTTGAAAAGAAGAAAGACAAGAAAGCTGTGAGTTTCATTAACCCGGGAAGAAGGCGTAAAGGACAGGCTACGGGAATCAAATTTGGAATCCCGAATGGTCCAGAAGAGGGGGCGGAGAATGACTCAGAGGAAGAGAATGCTGATTTCTCCAACCCTGAGGATGACGATGAGAACTATGAAAATGAACAGTACTCTCCAAGAGATGATAAGTACAAATTGCTGGAAGAACGCATGCTAGCCATGGAGGGTCAGAAGGCGCCTGGTCTGGATTTCGAAAGTTTGGGTCTGGTCTCCGATGTGACCATTCCTCGCAAATTCAAAATCCCCACTTTCACTAAGTACGATGGTGCGTCTTGTCCTCAGATGCATCTAAGGGCTTATGTGAGAAAGATCCAGCCGCATACCACTGATAAGAAACTATGGATCCATTTCTTCCAAGAAAGTCTGTCTGGCGCTCAGTTGGAATGGTATTATCAGCTCGAGAGCTCTGACATCCGCACCTGGACTGATTTAGCAACAGCCTTCTATAAGCAGTACCAGTACAATTCTGAGCTAGCGCCTACTCGGCTGCAGTTGCAGAGTATGGCCATGGGATCTAAAGAAAGCTTCAAAGAGTATGCTCAGAAATGGAGAGATTTGGCCGGCAGGGTCAAACCCCCTATGACTGACCGAGAATTAGTAGACCTGTTCATGGGTACCCTGACTGGCCCATTCTACAGCCACCTACTGGGGAGTTCTTCATCAGGTTTCACTGAACTTATACTGACGGGTGAACGGGTGGAGAGCGGCATTCGGAGTGGGAAGTTACAGGCAGCTACTTCTACAAGCAGCAAAAAGTCCTACCATGGGAAGAATGAATCGAATGCTGTGTATGGTCAGAAGAATCATAATAAGAAAAATGGTGACCATGCCATTGGAGCAGTGACGATCGCAGCCCCGCCGGCTCAAAACTTCCAGCAAAGACAAGACAGACCAAGAAGGCAGTTTACCAAGCTCAATATGACTTTAGCACAAGCACTGCAAAGTATGCTAAAGGTAAACTTAATCACTCTCAGAGGTCCTCCAGCAAATGTCAACACTGCTTCGCCTCGTTATAATCCCAATGCCAGGTGTGCATATCACTCCGATAGCCCCGGGCACGATACAAACGATTGTTGGCTGTTAAAGAATAAAATTCAGGACATGATCGACGCTGGGGAAATTGAGTTCGAGCCTCCGGAGACTCCTAATGTCATCACTGCTCCTATGCCTAATCATGACAAGGCTGTTAATGCTCTCGATGACAATCCTCTCATCACTACTGTAGCGGACTTAACATCTCCTCTCCCGATCATAAAGAGGAATTTATTACAAGCTGGTTTATTTCCAGGTTGTACTGAAGATTGCAATCTCTGCATACTCCGACCCGAAGACTGTTTGAAATTGAAGAATGGTATCCAACGACTGATGGACGATCGTACAATCCTCTTTGAAAGGGTTTCTAAGGCGGAAAACCCTATTGAAGAAGTATCTGTGATTGCAAGGTCCAAAGGTCCAGTAAAGATTACTGCTCCCAGAGTACCTGTGAAGATCATTGCTGAGCCCAAGGTAGCCCCCCTGATCATTACTACACCTGGCCCAGTACCATATTCCTCGAGCAAAGCCATTCCGTGGAATTATGGAGGTGATGTTTACATCCATGGTGTAAAGCAAGTTGGCAATTCTGCTAATCCTAATGATATTGTTGGGACTAGTAAAGTTACTCGAAGCGGAAGGATCTTCTCTCCAGAAATCTCACCTCCGGTTCCCGAAAACCGAGGAAAGGAACCAGTCAACCCTTCTCAGTCAGAGATACCAATCAAAGCTACTACTGAAGATGTTGCCAAACGAGAAATGGAAGAAATGCTGAAAATCATCCGCAAGAGTGATTTCGATGTGGTAGAACAGTTGGGGCATACTCCTTCCAAAATCTCAATGTTGTCCTTGTTGTTATCTTCCGAATCTCATGCCAATGCCTTGATAAAATTCCTGAAGACTGCCCATGTACCTCAGGAGACCTCCGTCGATCAGTTCGAAAACTATGTTGCTAATCTGACTGTCGACGGTGGCCTAGGTTTTTCCAATGCTGACTTGACGCCGGCGGGAAAGAACCACAATAAAGCCCTGCATATCTCCATTGAGTGTAAAGGGATCACCCTGTCTCATGTGTTGATCGATAATGGATCCTCTTTGAATGTGTTACCGAAAGCCGTGCTCGATAAACTTGACTGCAAGAGCATTGAATTGAAGCCTAGTGACATTGTGGTGCGTGCTTACGATGGTGCAAAGAGTGTTGTCCATGGTGAAGTGGTTCTCCCTATCAAGATAGGACCTCAGGTTTTCGACACTACTTTTCACGTAATGAACATTCGCCCCGCTTATTCCTGCTTACTGGGACGCCCTTGGATTCATGAGGCAGGTGCTGTAGCTTCGTCTCTCCATCAAAAGCTGAGGTATCCAATAGAGGGTAAGATCGTCACTGTGTGTGGGGAAGAAGAATACATTGTCAGTAGTGTGCATACCTTCAGATACGTTGAGATGGATGGTGAATTCTTCGAGACTCCGACTCAGTCATTTGAAGTGGTTCCTCCGCCTAGTCCTGTCCTTAAGCCAACTCCCCTTGTGCCCGAGGTTATTCGAGCTCCTCCTGCCATGGTTTCCCTGAAGGACGCTCAAGCTGTGGTTGAAGATGGTGGCTGTACTGGCTGGGGTCAACTGATCAGCATACCCTACAAGTCTGATAAATCTGGTCTGGGATTTAGCTCTGAAAAGATGGTCAAAGATCAAATCAATGCTGTAGAAGATGCTGACAGTGATTGCGACCTGGATAGCTGGATCTACCCAACAATTGGCGACGGACTCAATAATTGGAAGGCTGAAGACACTATCCCGATCTCCTTTAGCCAGGAGTAATTGTTATTGTCCATTTAGTATTGCAAATCTTTAATTTTTCAAGTGAACTTCTTAAAGCATTGTGTCTACGCCCGGGGCACAATAGCTAATTTGTTAAGGGTTTTGTCATTTCATAAGCATATTCATATTCAATAAATCAATGGACTTTTTCGCATTCGAATATTGCGCTCTTTATTTTTCCTGTCGTCTTTCAAACAAGTTATGCTTTCTTACACACACTCACGTAACAAATTGCAGATCCGTATCCACTCTGGATCCTATTGATAATAATTCCGCTACTGTTCATTATGACTTTGAAAATCCAATCTACCAAGCCGAAGATGGAAGTGAGGAAGATTGTGAAGTCCCTGGAGAGCTTGCCAGACTATTACTGCAAGAGGAAAGGACTATACAGCCGCATGAAGAGTCCCTCGAAATTGTAAATCTGGGTACTGAGGTAGACAGAAAAGAAGTCAAAATAGGAGCAGATTTGGAAAACAGTGTAAAAGAAAGATTGATTCAGATGTTGCACGACTATGTAGAGGTTTTCGCCTGGTCTTATGAAGACATGCCCGGGTTGGATACTGATATAGTGGTGCATCGGCTGCCTACGAAGGAAAACTGCCGTCCTGTCAAGCAAAAGGTTCGCCGCATGCGTCCCGAAATGTCTGAGAAAATCAAAGCCGAGGTTATGAAACAATTCAATGCCGGTTTCCTAGCCGTTACTTCTTATCCTCAATGGGTTGCTAATGTGGTGCCAGTGCCAAAGAAGGATGGTAAGGTGCGAATGTGCGTAGATTACAGAGATTTGAATAAAGCGAGTCCCAAAGATGACTTTCCACTCCCGCACATTGATGTTCTGGTAGATAACACCGCTCAACACGAAGTGTTCTCATTCATGGATGGATTCTCAGGTTACAACCAGATTAAGATGGCGCCTGAGGACATGGAGAAAACTACGTTTGTGACGCAATGGGGCACGTTCTGTTATAAAGTAATGCCATTTGGTTTAAAGAATGCAGGGGCAACGTACCAGCGTGCTATGGTGGTTTTGTTCCATGATATGATTCATCATGAGATAGAAGTATATGTGGATGACATGATAGCTAGATCTCATACTGAAGAAGAACATCTCGATCATTTATACAAACTGTTCGAGAGGTTGAAGAAGTACAAGTTGAGATTGAATCCAAACAAATGCACTTTTGGAGTAAGATCCGGTAAACTCTTGGGCTTTATTGTCAGCGGTAAAGGAATTGAGGTTGACCCGGCTAAAGTGAGAGCTATTCAAGAAATGCCAGTTCCCCGTACGGAGAAAGAAGTCAGAGGTTTCTTGGGACGCTTGAACTACATTGCTCGATTTATCTCCCACTTGACCGCTACTTGCAAACCCATCTTCAAGCTACTGAGGAAAAATCAAGAGATGATATGGAATGAGGAATGTCAAGAAGCTTTTGACAAAATCAAGAAATATCTCCAAGAACCTCCAATTCTGGTACCGCCCGTTGAAGGAAGACCTCTAATCATGTATTTGACCGTGTTAGAAAATTCAATGGGGTGTGTGTTGGGGCAACATGACGAGTCTGGTCGAAAAGAGCATGCCATATACTACCTTAGCAAAAAGTTTACCGACTGTGAAACAAGATACTCACTGCTCGAGAGAACTTGCTGTGCTTTGGCCTGGGCTGCTCGCCGACTAAGACAGTATATGTTGAATCATACCACTTTGTTGATTTCTAAGATGGATCCCATCAAATACATATTCGAGAAACTTGCCCTCTCCGGAAGAATAGCGAGATGGCAGATGATCTTAACAGAGTACGATATCCAGTATACTACCCAGAAAGCAATCAAAGGAAGCGTGCTAGCTGATCATCTGGCTCATCAAGCGGTGGACGATTACCAATCTATGAATTTTGAGTTTCCAGATGAGGATGTCATGCTTGTCACTGATTATGAAAAACCTAGACCGGATGAAGGACCCGAATGGGGATCCCGATGGACTATGGTTTTTGATGGGTCTTCTAATGCATTGGGCAATGGTGTTGGTGTGGTAATCATTTCTCCCGAGGGTTACCATACGCCTTTCACTGCTAGACTATGTTTTCATTGTACCAATAATATGGCTGAGTATGAAGCATGTATTTTGGGACTCAAGGCTGCTATAGACCGGCGGGTCAGATTTTTGAGTGTGTACGGAGACTCAGCATTAGTAATCAGTCAGATCAAAGGAGAATGGGACACTAAGCATCCGAATCTCATCCCTTACCGAGAACTGGTGATGACATTAATCCCATACTTTGAAGAGATAACATTCGAACATATCCCACGAGAAGAGAACCAGTTGGCAGACGCATTAGCTACCATGTCATCTATGTTCAGAGTCAGATGGGACAATGAAGCTCCCAGGATCACCATTAGACGGTTAGATGAACCAGCATACTGTTATGAACTTAACACTGAGAAGGTACCGGAGAAACCTTGGTTCCACGACGTAAGAAGATATTTAGAAGCTCAGGAATACCCTGAAGGGGCATCCATCAATGACAGAAAATTCCTGAGGAAGTTCTCCGCTAAATTCTTTCTGAGTAACGGAGTATTATACAAACGTAATCATGATTCGACTCTGCTTCGCTGTGTGGATAAAAAGGAAGCAGAAAGGATTATGGAAGACATGCAGGACGGTATTTTTGGGACTCATTCTAATGGACATACAATGGCCAAGAAGATTCTGAGATCAGGGTATTATTGGTCTACCATGGAAGCGGATTGCCACCATCACTCCAGAACCTGTCACAAGTGTCAGATCTATGCGGACAAAGTACATGTGCCTCCTGCTCCATTGAACGTGTTGACAGCTCCTTGGCCCTTTGCAATGTGGGGCATCGATATGATCGGAGAGATTAAACCTGCGGCTTCTAATGGACATCGCTTCATTCTCGTCGCTATTGATTACTTCACAAAGTGGGTAGAGGCAGCCTCATTCGCTTCTGTCACCAAGAATGTGGTGGCACGGTTCATCAAGAATAGTCTTATTTGTCGATATGGCATCCCTGAAAGAATTATCACTGATAATGGTACTAATTTGAACAACAAGATGATTACTGAACTCTGCACGCAGTTCAAAATTAAGCACCATAACTCCTCTCCGTACCGACCAAAGATGAATGGCGCCGTAGAGGCTGCTAATAAGAACATCAAGAAGATCATACAAAAGATGACAGTAACGTACAAAGACTGGCATGAGATGTTACCGTTTGCTCTTCACGGTTATCGCACTTCAGTACGCACTTCGACAGGGGCAACTCCTTTCTCTTTAGTCTACGGAATGGAAGCCGTTTTACCAGTGGAAGTTCAGATTCCCTCCCTAAGGATCATGAAAGAGGCGGGTTTAGGCGAGGATGAATGGATTCAGACTCGGCTCGATCAGATAAATTTGATTGATGAGAAGAGACTTGCGGCTGTTTGTCACGGGCAGATATATCAGAAACGCATGACCCAGGCGTTTAACAAAAGAGTCAAGAGACAGGTGTATCAAATTGGCGACTTAGTGATCAAGCGTATCATTCTACCACAAGGGGATCCCAGAGGCAAGTGGACTCCCACATACGAAGGGCCATTTGTGGTTAAGAAGGTATTCTCCGGTGGAGCCATGATACTTGCTACAATGGATGGCGAAGACTTCCCGCATCCTGTGAACGCGGACGTAGTTAAAAAATACTACGCATAACAGAGACCCGCTAGGGCGACGTACCTAGGCAAAAGTAAGGGCATCCCGGCGAACCAAAAGGGTTCGGGCAAAAATTAGGGATAAACCTATAAAAATGTACACCCGGCAAGTCGAAAACCTGAAAAGGCGGCTTGGGCAAAAAAAGGGTATCCCGGTGGACTGAAAACCTGAAAAGGCGGTCCAGGCAAAAATTAGGGATTAAAGCGTATGACTATGTCCCGTTCTCTGTCAGCTTCAACCAAGTTCCAAGGGACTGAACAAGCCAATCACCTCTATCCGACAGCAGGAGATGAGATGCTTGAAGACATGATGACAGTAGTGGAATTAAAATAAATAGGACTTTCTCTGCATGGCTTTCTCTTTGTTGTCTTGACAATTTCCTCTTACTAGGATTTCTGTCTCCTTGTACACAAATTGCCTGTTTATAGGCCCTCTTTCAAAAATCAATACAATTTTATCCCCAAAAAAGATGCTTTTGTTTTCACTTTTTCTGTTTTGATTGCATAAACGTCCATTGATTTAATTTGAATTGATATATGCATTTGAATATGATCAATGTTTACAAAAATACATGCCTAAAATAGAAATAGCGATTACTACAAGACTTCAGGACCAAGGAGAAGGTCTAACCATGCTTTCCAATGAATCCGTTGCTAATTCGATTCCCCGGCAACGCCAATTATTCCCCAGAAGAGGTCGGCACCACCATACCGAAAGGTCATCTCTTCCATCCCCAGCCAGGCTCTGTTGAGTGTTTCCACCATCAGACAGAAATCAAGTATCCCCCAGCCGAGACAGGGTCATCAATACCAATGTCTCCGACCAGCAGACTGAGATTTATCTCCCCAGTAGTGTCCCCTGGAAGAATGTTTCAGACGCCTAATGCATTCATTACATCATTTCACATCACATACCTATATACAATTTTCATTCCGCATCATATACATTACATCATTTCATATACATGCACACAACGCTCGCATTTATTCCAGACGCATAATTCACTCGTCACATCGTTTCACAGCACACGCATGCATACAACATTTGCATCTCATGCATCATGACATTGCATGAAACTAACTTCATGTTTCAGGTTAATTATCCTCCTGATACAGTCAAAATAAAGATCCATTCAGACGGACATCCTTCTCAATTACAAATACGGCTTTCAGATATACCCCATGTCAACATTCATTCTGACGTCCTCCCAATGGTGGCATCTCTAAGCCCACCTCAGATATTCGCTGCAAATACAACAAATATTATCAGATACAGCCTAACGTACGGTTCATTCTGATTCAGCCCAACATATGACTCTTTTAGCTCAGATACGGTCTAACGTACGATCCATTCTGACTTTCAACCAACTCCAACACGGTCTAACGTACGACCCATTTGGACCTTCAAATCCCCAGATACTGCCTAGCGTACGGTATATTCCGGGGTGTAGTCTAGCGTACGACTGCTTTCTTCTTCAGATACAACCTAACGTACGGTTCATTCTGCAACTCCAATACGGTCTAACGTACGACCCATTTGGATACTCAAATCCTCAGATACGGCCTAACGTACGGCTCATTCTGCAACTCCAATACGGTCTAACGTACGACCCATTTGGATCTTCAGCTCAGATACGATCTAACGTACGATCCATTCTGATCTTCAACAACTCAAGTATGGTTTAATGTACGACCAAGTTAAACCTTCATCCCTTACTCAGATGCTACCTTCGGACAGGTACATTTCTGAATGGTAGTCTAGTATACGGCTACTCCCTTACTCAGATGCTACCTTCGGACAGGTACATTTCTGAATGGTAGTCTAGTATACGGCTACTCCCTTACTCAGATGCTACCTTCGGACAGGTACATTTCTGAATGGTAGTTTAGTATACGGCTACTCCCTTACTCAGATGTTACCTTCGGACAGGTACATTTCTGAATGGTAGTCTAGTATACGGCTACTCCCTTACTCAGATGCTACCTTCGGACAGGTACATTTCTGAATGGTAGTCTAGTATACGGCTACTCCCTTACTCAGATGCTACCTTCGGACAGGTACATTTCTGAATGGTAGTCTAGTATACGGCTACTCCCTTACTCAGATGCTACCTTCGGACAGGTACATTTCTGAATGGTAGTCTAGTATACGACTACTCCCTTTTCAGCAGATTCAGCCTAACGGACGGCTCGTTCGGCTCAGATATGGTTTAATGTACCACCAAGTTAAACCTTCATCTCCTCAGATGCTACCTTCGGACAGGTACATTTCTGAATGGTAGTCTAGTACACGACTACTCCCTTTAAAGTAGACACAGCCTAATGGACGGTTCATTCTGCTCAGATATGGTTTAATGTACGACCAAGTTAGACCTTCATCCCCTCAGATGCTACCTTCGGACAGGTACATTTCTGAATGGTAGTCTAGTATGCGACTACTCCCTTTTAAGCAGATTCAACCTAACGGACGGCTCGTTCTGTTACTCAGATGCTACCTTCGGACAGGTACATTTCTGAATGGTAGTCTGGTATACGACTACTCCCTCTTCAGCAGATTCAGCCTAACGGACGACTCATTCTGCAACTCAGAGACGATCTAGCGTACGATCCATTCTGATCTTTCATCCCCATCAAAGTCATCCGCCTAACGAACAACTCACTCTGGTACTCAGATATGATCTAGCGTATGATCCATTCTGATCCCTTATCCCCAGCAGTATATAGCATACTCTGACTCCCCAGCGAAGTCAACAGCATGATGGAGGATCCACTATACGGTCTAGCGTATGACCCGGTATGACATCCATGTCTTCAGACATCGTCTAACGTACGACGCAATCGGAAGCTCGTCATCAAACTTCCTGGATGGCATCTCTAAGCCCATCTCCATCAAGACTAGCTCCTGATTGACAAGCACAAATTTTTGGGGCATTCTAGTGTTCAATAATCTTTCACCTCCAGACCATGAACGGCACATACCATTCTACTCTCTCGGTTCAAGAATATTGAACAGGGGCAGCTGTCATACCCCAAAATTTGCCCATTAATATTTCAAGATATTTGTCAGGGCACTCTGACTCATTTTTATGACACTGATCCCAAAGGAACGAAGGCCCAGCTCACGAATGGCCCAATCCAGAAAATGGCCCAAACTGGCCTGTTCGCTACACGCTCGCCTAGCAAACGTTACGTTCGCTACACGCTCGCCTAGCGAACGTTCGCTACACGCTCGCCTAGCGAAGCAAACGTTCGCTACCAGCTCGCCTAGCGAAGCTGACAGACAACAAAAAATTTCGGGCTTCGTTCTGAGCCCATTAGGTCATGAAAAAGGGCATTATAAATACCAGCACTTCAGTAATGAAAAGGGAACGAAAAAGGAGAGGGGAGAACTCTAGCAAGCAAACCCTAGCGCTCACAGACGGAAAACCCTAAAGGAAGCCCTGAGGGAAAAGCCGGCGGCGGCAAGGTCACTTCCGCTCAATTCGATCCGATCAACCAATTCAAGGTTACAATTCGATTACAAACAGGTTGGCATTGCTATTACTACCCTATGTTCTTAATTTGCACATGGTATCATGATTGAATTTATGAAACTATCTTAAGTTTTACATATGAATTTAAGTATGCATGAACCGTTGAATGTCTAACCACATAATCTCTGTAATGAATGCTATAAAGTGTGAAGCTTGCTGCCATCATATCGTTATTAAAACCGGAATCCGCAGCCGCTCGCTAGCACATCGCTAAGCGAGCATGCAGCGAGTATTCGCTAAGCCTTCGCTAGGCGAGGCAGGCGCGAATTCGACAGTAGCCAGCTTTTCTGTTCTGACTTTTCATTCATGTTTTATCATAACCAGGCATTGTTTATTTGATCCTATTACTGTTGTGATTTCTTTTGCGGTGTAATCCTCGATTGCACCCTGATTTGGTATGCTAACCCGTTTGTTGAATTTTGCAAAGGTTCATATGTCCCAGAAAAAAAGACCGCCGTTAGGTCTTCCACTTTATTTGTGGGATACCCTTGTGGAGGCTCACCCTAAATTGCTTAATTAATTTTAATGTGTTAATTTTAATAATTAATTTTAATGTATTAATTTTAATGTATTATTTTTAATGTATTGATTTTAATGTGGAGATTCATCATAATCACCTAATTAACTTTAAAATGTGGCCTTTAAATATGTGATCTTGGACCCCTCTTTTGCCTTATGATATTACGGTATAACGGTCATGTCCCGCGAATGTAGGGATACACTTAGCAAAGACCCTTCGGTTAAATCATCATAAAATAAATCATGGTCCCTCGGATGTTGCCTTCGAAATTACGATTTTGTCCCTCGATGACCCTTCGGTGTAGCCTACGGTTAAATGATGATCGTCCCTTCGAATGCTAAGGTATCCTTACAACTGTTGCCTTCAATGACCTATCGATGACCCTACGATGACCCTTTAACATCCAAAGGGTAAAATTACTTACTTCTCAATAGTAAGGATAGTTTTACCCTCATAAGGATAGGAAACGTTCATAACGACCTCAGGAAGGTATAACTCTCAATTACTGGATCATAACCTAAAACATTTTTCACCCCTCACACTTTACACTTTACAAGTCCTAGAAAATCACCACTTGGTATACATTCATACTAGAATCATTACCGAGTTATATTTTTCTAAACCATTTTCAAAATTAAATGAGATAAATACTTTGTATACATTCATACGAGAATCATTACAAAGTTAAACTCTCTTTCAAACATTTTTTAAGCAATTCACCGACACTTTTCAGATAAAAATATAAGTGATCCAGTAATTAAGAGCCCATGGATAACCATGGATACAAAGGGTGCTAACACCTTCCCTTTGTATAATGTACCTCCCGAACCCAAAATCTATTGAGGTCTTTCCTGTTCTTTTCCACCTTTCCTTATTGGATAAAAGAAAAGTCGGTGGCGACTCTTGCTATCCGCGACATTGCGATAAAAAGCAAAACACCCTAAAGTCAGTTCACCGTATGACAGCGTGCTAGCCCGTGTGACAAATTTTACAGCATGTAATCGATTACATCTTTTGGATAATCGATTACACAGTTCTTTTTTTTTTCAAATTTTTAAACGTTGGCTTAGGTGTAACAGATTATACCATATTGGGTAATCGATTATCACTGAATCAGTGGCAGAAAATATTGCATTCTTTCATGGAAACTCTTTCTGAAATGTGTTCTTGAAGCATGACATCCTTTCATGTATCATAACCATTTAGAGAGGTGTCTAAGGGTTATATATAACACATTTATGCAGAATTTGAAGACACCTCATTTTCACAAACATTTTCAAACAATCTTCTTCTTTATTTTTTCAAATTCTTTCAAGTGTTATTGATTAAATTTTCTGGTGAAACTTTTTACACAGAATTTTCATACGCATTCATATAGTTTCATCCATATCATCATTAGAGCACTTGTATGTCATAAAGAATATTGATTACTTTAAACGAGAAGATCAATCAATAGATTGATAAATTATTCCATTTGTCAAAAACTTGTAAAAACTCATACTGTTGTTATTTTCCTTGTTGTCCAAAATTGTTGGAAACAAGAGGTTCATTAAAAGGGAGGATTGTTCTCTTTTTGAACTTAGTGAAAAATCTAAGAGGATTGTTCTTGGTGTGATTGTTAGTGTTATATATAAAGACTCGGAAAAGTCTTGTAAAAATCCTAACAATAGTAAAATCTCTTTCATGTTGAAAGGAGACTATAGTGCAGTGACGGAACTGAGGGGGGACGTGGGAAGGCCACGACCACCCCTCAACTTTTTTTTTTAATTCATATATATTAAATTAAAATTAATTTTTATTTTTTCTTTTTCATTCAAAGTTAGGTTAAAATACAGATAACGTAAAAAGCTCATACCTTTGCTTTCTTTCTCATATGGATTTGCTACCGGCACCTGAATCAGAACAGATTAAAGTGATCGGCATCTAACAGGTAAAAAACTTTATTCATTCTTCTTTTATAAAAAGTAACAAATTAAAGTGATTGCTTGATTTGTGTTTTTGAGATTTTTAGGGTTCTTCTTTCTTGATGTGTTAAAATAATCTATATGAGGTTTATTAAGCCATTTCATAACACTGTAATTTACAAATATAGTTATACACTGTAATAAGGTTTATTTAATCATTGTTGCTGCTAATTTCTAATAGTGAAGTTACCGGTATTTGAAAACGGATTAAAGTTGATTAATTAAGTTTATTAATTTTTTTCTCTTTTAATTTTTATGTTCTCTAAATTGATTTTTGGATCTGATATGATATTATAGGAAGAGTAAAGATGAATAATAGGAAAATTGATTCTTTTTTCAAAAGGAAAGCATGTGAAGTTGAAAGAGAAGAGAGAGATGAAGAATTATAATCCCGACATCCGAATCTGAAACAATTCTTGAGAATCCAACAATTGAAGAGCATCATGGTTTTGAAAATTCTTTGGAACGCGATCCTGGAAAGCGTCCTCCGATTTGACAATATCCACCAAATCAAGTGGACGCAATACGAAGAGCTTATCTAAAATCGGGTCCATATCAAATTCATTTAGAAAACTATCCTTTGTCCGGTAACGAGGATCATCCGAGAAGGTTTCAACATACTTGGTTTAGCATATTTCCATCATGGTTAGAATATTCACCATCTGAAGATGCCGCATATTGCTTACGATGTTACCTTTTTATCAAAAAACTAAGTGGACATCCCGGATCACTTGTCTTTATTTCTATGGGTTTTAGAAATTGGAAGAAAGTTAAGAATGGAAAACATTGTTCCTTTCTTAAACACATATGGAAGGATCCTTGCTCACCACACAACAATGCAATGAAAGCTTGTCAAGACTTGTTGAATCAAGATGGGTCATATTAGAAATGTTATTCAAGTGCAAAGTTAAAGTTAAAGAATGAATGATCGGTTACGACTCAAGACTTCAATTGACACTGTTCGTTGGTTAACACTACAAGCTTGTGCTTTTAGGGGTCACGATGAAAGTAGAAAATCAAGAAATCAAGGTAACTTTCTTGAGTTAATGAAACTTTTAGCATCCTACGATGATGAAGTTGCAAAAGTTGTGTTGGAAAATGCTCCACAAAATTGCAAGTATACTTCACATCAAATTCAAAAAGAGCTCTTGCAAATTCTTTCTAGTAGGGTGAAAAAGAGTATTCGTGAGGAAATTGGTGATTCCAAATTTTGTATCGTTGTTGATGAAGCTCGTGATGAGTCAAAAAAGGAACAAATGGCTCTTGTATTAAGACTTGTTGATAAAGTTGGTTTAATACAAGAGAGATTTTTTGATGTGGCACATGTTAAAGACACCACATCTTTAACTCTTAAGGAAGCAATATGTGATATACTTTCTCGACATAACCTTGATGTTTCTAACATTCGTGGCCAAGGGTATGATGGTGCTAGCAATATGAGAGGAAAATGGAATGGTTTACAAGCCCTCTTTATGAAGGATTGTCCTTATGCATACTATGTTCATTGTTTTGCTTATCGATTGCAACTTGCATTAGTTACATCATCAAGAGAAGTCAAACCTGTTCATAAATTTTTTGAGAAGCTGATCTTTATTGTGAATGTTGTTTGTTCTTCTACAAAGCGTTATGATGAGTTACAAGCTGCGCATTTAGAAGAAATTACTTATTTGTTAGAGATTGATGAGATTGTAACTGGTAAAGGTGCAAATCAAGTTGGTACATTGAAACGAGCTGGAGATACTCGTTGGGGATCACATTACGATTCAATTTCTAGCTTGATAAACATGTATGAAGCAACTTGTTTAGTTTTAAAAAAAATTGCAAAAGATAGAGGGAGTTATGCTACACGTGGGGATGCAGATAGTTGTTATAATTACTTGAAGGCATTTGATTTTATATTTATTTTGCACTTGATGAAAGAAATCATGGGAATAACAGATATGCTTTGTCAAGCCTTACAAAAAAAAATCAAGATGTAGTTAATGCTATGAACTTGGTTCGTTCAACAAAACATCTTATTCAAGGTTTGAGAGAAAATGGTTGGGATATATTGTTTACTAAAGTGGTATCTTTTTGTGAAAAGCATGGTATTGAGATTCCTGATCTTAATGATGTTCATTCAACAACAAGATTTGGACGCTCCCGTCTTGAAGAGAATCAAGTCACAATTCAACATTACTTTAAAGTTGAAATCTTTTTCACTATCATTGACAAATAATTACAAGAGTTGAATAGCAGATTCAGTGAGCAGACAATGGATTTGTTAACTCTTTCTTGTTCTTTATCTCCTAAGGATGGATATAAAGCTTTTAGCATTGATACTATTTGTTCTTTATTTGAAAAATATTATCCTATGGATTTTAGTGATCAAGAGAAGAATAATTTGCAATTTCAACTCCAACATTTTCTATTTGTTGCTCGTCAAGCATCAAACTTGAATAATTTATCAACTATTCAAGAACTATGTTCATGTTTGGTTGCATCTAGACAGACTGAAACTTACTTCTTGATTGATAGACTACTTCGTCTTATCATGACTCTTCCCGTTTCTACGGCCACAACTGAGAGGTCTTTTTCAGCAATGAAAATTATTAAGACTAAGTTGAGAAACAAGATGGATGATGGGTTTCTTGGAGATAACATGACAATATATATTGAAAGGGAGATTAGTGCAAGTATTAGTTCGGAGTCAATTATTGACAATTTCAAGTCACTCGGAACGCGTAAAGCATTACTTTAAGGTAGTTTTAAGTCATATAATTTAAATTTTTAGTAATTAACTTTGTATTTATTTTAACTTTAATGTTTTATTTAAAATACTATTTACATTTTATTTATAATCTTTATTTTATGTTAGCGGCCATCCCAAATTCTTTTATCTGGCTCCGCCACTGCTATAGTGCTCTCGATCTGTGAAGGGAACCAGGATATCTCTCTGTGTTCTTTACTTTTTGCACTTTACCGTTCATTGCGTAACCAAACCAGAAAAGAAAGAACAAGTTTTCATAAAATCGGAAAAAGTTTTCAAAGAACCTATTTCACCCCCTCTTAGGCGCATACTTAACTTACATTTGGCCTCAGAGTGGGTTATTGGTAACTTGCTCCTCAGACCCAGAAGATGGATTCCGCAAGCGTAAACCTGATTTTCAAAGATGGCGGTAGTAGCAACAAACCACCTCTATTTTTTAGAGAATATTTTGACTTCTGGAAAATTCGTATGAAAGCACATTTAGAAGCACAAGGAGATGGTATATGGGAAACCGTTAACAATGGTCCGCATGATCCTACTAGTATGATCAATAGTGTTGGCACTCCGAAGGTTAAAAGTTCCTATGATGAAGACGATAAGAAAAGAATACTTAATAAAAAGAAAGCTATCAATATTCTTCAAAGTGCATTGAGTATGGATGAATTCTTCCGCATATCTCAATGTAAATCGACAAAAGAAATATGGGACACTTTGGTGGAGACTCACGAAGGAACCGCTGAAGTTAAAAGATCCAAATTAAACATATTAAGTCAAGAATATGAAATGTTCAGAATGCATCCCGGAGAATCCATTGTTGCATTGCCAAAAAGATTTGTTCACTTGACGAATCATTTAACTGCTCTCGAAAATACCTTTACAAATGATGGTCTCAATCTTAAAGTGCTAAGATCATTGACTAGAGAATGGAAACCAAAAGTAACGACCATATCGGAGAAGAAAAGTATTTCTACTATGACGTCCGCATCATTATTCGGAAAACTCCAAGAACATGAACTTGAACTTGGAAGACTTGAAAAGCATGAAAGTAAAGAGAAGAAATCCAAAGGAATTGCTTTAAAGGTAGACTCAAAGGAAGATAAAGATGATGGCGCACCGGAGGAAGATGAAAATTTCATGCTTCTTGTTAAAAGGCTTGGTAAGGTTTTTGGTAAAAATGACAAATCCTTTTATGCAAAAAGAAATAAACATTTCAGGAAAAGGGAGGCTTCCATATCTACGCAAGATGTCGCATGCTATGAATATGGAAAACAAGGTCATATAAAGGCAGATTGTCTGAAACTCTCCAAGAAAGGTGGGTTTAAAGGCAAGAAGGAATTCAAGAATAAAAAGGCGTATGTTGCATGAGAAGATAATGAGATAAATTCTTCATCTGGATCAAAAAGCGACGAATGTGCAAATTTAGCATTAATGGCTTCACACGATTCAGACGATGAAGAAGATGAGGTTAGTAGTGATTTTTCTCTTTACGATAGTGACGCACAAGGTGCTATAAATGAACTTCTTAAAGAATACAAAATTCTGTATAAAACAATATCATCTCAAAAGAAACTAATTTCATCTCTAGAAGAAAAAGTTGTGACAATGGAAAAAGATGTCGATGATGAAAAACAAAAGATGATTAGTGAAAAACAGAATTTTGTATGTAAAAATTGTGAATCACTTTCTTTTCAAATTGTCCAATTAAAAAGGGTTCTTGAAAGGTATGAGAAATGACAAGTTGGGTTGGAAGGTGTCCTTAGCCAACAAAGATATTCCAATGACAAAAGTGGACTTGGTTATTCAAAGTTTTCCAAACCAAGTTCTAGTAAAACTATCTTTTTTAAAGCTAATGACCAATCATCCAAAGAGAAAGTGAACAAGCCAAAATATGTTCATCACTATCCTAAAATAAAAATATTTTCTAAAAAGAAATCTTATGTTCCTAAATATAAAAGCAATTTTGAACCTACTTGTTTTTATTGCGGAATAATTGGCCATACACCTAATGCGTGTTATGTTAGAGATTTTAGCATAACAAGTGGGAATTACGTGTGGGTAAAGAAAGACACTAATTATGAAGGACCCAAAGCAATTTGGGTACCTAAAAAAGCTTAATTTATTTTGTAGGTATGCTTGAAAACCACATCAAATCTTTGTTATCTTGATAGTGGTTGTTCCAAGCATATGAGGGAGACCTTAACAAATTTTCAAATCTAGCATTAAAGGCCAAGGGTTATGTCACTTATGGTGATAACAACAAAGGAATAATTCTTGACATAGGCAAAGTTGGAGCACCACCTTTCACATCCATTGAAGATGTCCTTTATGTTGAAGGACTAAAGCACAATCTTCTAAGTATTAGCCAACTTTGTGACATAGGCTTTAAAATCAAGTTCACCAAGGATGAATGCTTAATTGAAGATGAAGTCACACATGAGGTAAAACTCAAAGGTATGAGATTTAATAATATATTTATGATTTCCCTTGATGATGTATCTTTGAAGGTAAAATGTCTTATGGAAAACAATAATGAGTAATGGCTTTGGCATAAAAGTTTCGCTCATATTCATATGGAACATTTGAATAAACTAATAAAGCATGATCTTGTTATTGTATTTCCTAAGATAAAGTTTGTCAAAGATAGATTATGTGATGCATGTAAAAAGGTAAAACAAACCAAATCAACTTTCATATCAAAGAATGTGGTGTCCATTTCAAGGCCACTACAATTATTGCATATAGACTTATTTGGTCCATCAAGAACAAGAAGCTTTGGAGGTAATGTATATACTTTAGTTATTGTTGATGATTTCTCTAGATATACTTGGACATTCTTTTTGGTACAGAAAAGTGATCCATTCAAGGAGTTCAAGAAGTATGCTAAGCAAATCCACAATGAGAAATCTCTAACTATTGCCTCCATAAGAAGCGACCATGATGGAGAATTCCAAAATGCCTCATTCGAAGAGTTTTGCGAAGAACATGGAATATTTCATAATTTCTCGGCACCAAGGACTCCTAAACAAAATGGAGTGGTGGATAAAAAGAATAAGTCACTTGTGGAACTTGCAAGAACAATGCTTAGCGACTTAAATCTTCCAAAGTATTTTTGGGCGAATGCGGTAAGCACGACATGCTATGTAAGTAATAGAATTATTATTAGACCTATCTTGAAAAATACCCCTTATGAACTCTTCAAAGGAAGGAGACCAAAAATCTCCTACTTTCATATATTTGGATGCAAATGCTTTGTCTTAAAGAATGACAAAACAACCTTGGTAAGTTTGATGAAAAGTCTGATGAAGGTATTTTTATTGGCTATTCTCTCTCTAGTAAAGCATATATAATTTATAATAAATGAACTTTAACTATCGAAGAATCTATGCATGTTTCTTTCGATGAAACTAACCCTCCCAAGGAGGATGTTATTCACTGTGATGATGATGATGTAGATGTTCCTAAAGAAGATACTTTCAAAGACATAAATGATAATCAAATGGAACATCATGAAGAACAAATCTAACAAAAGTCAAATGATAATGATCTACCTAAAAAATGGAGAACTCATAGAGATCATCCAATTGATAAAGTCATTGGTGATATTAGTCAAGGCGTTGCAACAAGATTAAATCTCAAAGATGCATGCTTGAATATGGTGTCTGTTTCACAAATTAAACCTTCAAAACTTGATGAAGCCTTAGGAGATGATCAATGGATAGTTGCTATGCAATAAGAGTTAAACCAATTCGAAAGGAATCAAGTTTGGGAACTTGTCCCTAGGCCAAGTGGTAAGCACATCATAGGTACCAGATGGATGCTTAAGAATAATCTTGAAGAGAATTGTATAATTGTTCGAAACAAAGCAAGGTTGGTGGCCCAAGGATATAATAAAGAGAAAGGCATTGATTTTGAAGAAATGTTCGCCCCGGTTGCAAGGTTAGAAGCTATCTGTTTATTACTTGCTTATGCATGTTCATTAAATTTTTAGTTATTCTAAATGGATGTCAAGAGCACATTCTTGAATGGCTACATCAATGAAGAAGTCTATGTCAAACAACCCCCAGGCTTTGAAGACTTCAAGAATCCTTCACATGTTTTCAAGTTGAGAAAAGCTCTTTATGGCCTAAAGAAAACACCAAGAGCATGGTATGATCGTCTCAGCAAATTTCTTTGTGAAAAGGGATTTGAAAAAGGTAAAGTTGACAAGACCTTGTTTATTAAGAAAATAAAAGGCAACACTTTATTGGTTCAAGTCTACGTTGACGACATCATATTCGACTAAACAAATAAAGAAATGTGTGAAGACTTTTCATTAATGATGCAAGAAGAATTCGAGATGTCCATGATGGGTAAGATGAAATATTTTCTTGGACTCCAATTTAAGCAACTAAAGGATGAAATCTTCATCAACCAATCAAAGCACTGCAAAGATTTGTTGAAAAGATTTGACATGGATAGTTGCAAGGTAATGCCTACTACAATGGGATCCGAATCTTATGTTGATCAAGATGAATCAGGTGCTTCTATTGATATCACTAATTATCCTGATAAACTGTCATGATATAATGTTTAGTGTGTGTCTTTGTGCGCGTTTTCAAGCCAATCCAAAGGAATCACATCTCACCGCTGTTAAAAGGATCATGAAGTATCTCAAAGGAGCAACAAATGTCGGCATATGGTATCCTAGAGGTAGTATTTGCAATTTAGTTGATTATTCTGACGCTGATTATGCATGAAGTAAAACTGATAGAAAGATCACCAGTGGTACATGTCATATTCTTGGAAATGTATTAGTATCGTGGGCTTTCAATAAACAAGCATGTATTTCCCTTAGCACCACCGAAGAGGAATACATAACAGCAGGTAGCTGTTGTGCTCAAATACTTTGGCTTAAGCAACAATTTCGTGACTACAGACTCGATCTTGGATGCATTCCTCTACGTTGTGACAACACAAGTGCGATAAATATTACAAAGAATCCGGTCATGCACTTAAGAACCAAACATATTGACATTCGACACCATTTTCTTTGTGATCACGTGCTTCAAGGAGATGTCGAAGTCACATTTGTGGATACTCATAATCAACTTGCCGACATTTTCACAAAACCATTGGCACAAGAACCATTTTACAAAATTCGAAGGGAACTTGGGATTTTAGATAATTGTGACATTTGATTCTTCAAAAAACTTAGTCAATTCAAATACAAAGGTACACTATATTATTACCCAATATATTTATTTTTAAAATGTATGTATGTGTTTTCTTACAGGAGTTTGAGGAAAAGTCAATTTTGTGTGTCCTTACAATGTTTGTATAACTTGTTTGCTTCACATAAAGTTGCCCAAGGATATGTTAGATCATGTGTAATTGTTGACATTTTAAATTTCATTGCATGCTGATCTTGGTGAAGTCACTGTTTTTTCTCTTAAGGTAATCGGTTACCATTTTGGGTGTAATCGATTACATCCCTGTTTACGTGATTCTCTTCTGTTTCTATTTATGGAGTAACCGATTACACCTCCTACGGTAATCGATTACACTTGATCGTTTCAGATTTTTTAAAATTAAATATGTGTCATTTGGATAAGTGCTTATTCATTTACTCAACTTTCATTTATCACTTTCCAATATTCTATTGCTCTAAACCCCTTCACTCTTCATCTACCCTAAACCTTCAAACTTCTCCTCTCTCATTTATCTCCATAACCTAAAACTTAAACTCCATTAAACTACATTAAAACCCCACTTACAAACCTCTATATATTTCCACTCTCTCTTACCCAAACTCCATCCAAACCCCAATTCGAAAATCTTTCCTAAAAACCCTAACTCTTCCATCTCCCATGGCTCCATCAAGGAAAGATAAGGGAGAAACCCAAATTGATGAAGGTAGCTCAGAACATCAAGAAGATGCTCAACATGCACCATCCCTCAAAACCAGGAGACTTACGTTCGATTTCCGGAATCGGTCCCTTATGCTGGTGAAATATGGTAACCTCTCCTCTTTCCCTTCTCATAGTTTTGAATTTCTTAAACTTTTGAGACGACAAGGAGTATACTCTATGGTTTTCGACTTTGGAAATTTTTACCCGGATTTGGTTAAAGATTTTTATGCAAATCTGGTTATTATTCCTGGTGATAACGATGGCCTAACTTCTAAGGTTAAGAATACTGAAATTATCTTGGATTTAGAAGCTTTTGGGAACTGTTTTGGAATTCCGTATAAGGGTCAAGCTTTTCATCATGGGTTAGTCCCGGAATGGGAAGGTTATAGTAAGATGGATTATTCCTTTCATAGCTGTCGTGTCTCTCAGCAAGCTATTCTTGGTAAGAAGAATCCAGCTTCTTCCTGGCTACTTTTGTTTTCAAAGAATTTGACCGTACGTGATAGGATGCTTCATTACTTGATTTCTTATGTTTTGATTCCTAAACACTCAAATCACTCTCAAATGAGTGATCTGGAATTATAACTTATGTATGCTATCAAAAACAAGATTCAGGTTAATTGGGCATATACCATCATATACCACATGAAGCATCAACAATCCCTAACTGGTGGATTACCCTATGCTAGGATAATCACCAAAATCTTGGAAGGATGTGGTATTAATCTGAAAAGGGAACTAAAGAAGAAGATGACTGCAAAATAATGTGAGATCAACGTTTTAACATCGGTTAGGAATATCGGTATCATTTTGGACATGGATGGCATGTATAAATACAAAGATGAATCCTCAACCTCTTCAATTGCTCCTCCACCGGCTCCGGAAGGCGGATACTCAAATGAAGTCCTCTACAACAAAATCTGCTCAGTTGAGACTACTATGATGAGAAAATATCGTGAGCAAAAATTTGAAATGGCTTCTATCAAAAGACTTTTGGAAAACCTTACAAAATCCTAAAACCTGGAGATGAGTGATGAAGAAGAAAATGACGAAGATCAAGGAGAAGATGAAGAGGACATGAGAATGTTAGAAAGTGACTAAAGTGTTTTAAAAACAATTATTATGTTTTGTTTCGTGTTTCTTTTGTTATGCTGAATTTTTCTCTTTAGAATTATGTTTTAATTATTATGTATGAACAATTTGGTTGTGTATTAAGTTATGTGTATTGTGTTGTTTTTTTTTCTTCTGTGTATGTGTTCATATTATTTGCCTTATCATCATACAACATATATGTGTTATATTATTTTCGTCTTTCCCATCCTTTTTGCTAATGAGAAATGGGGAGAAGATATATTTTTGGTTGCTGTATGTTGTATGTATCTCTAACAATGCAACTAGCAAATCACTTTAAAACTCCCTCAATCATGGATCAAGGGGGAGTTTTCAATTGTTAGAGAAAGAAATACTGGATTAAACTTTCAATAAAGAGTTGTCATCATCAAAAAGGGGGAGAATGTGAAGACAAGCTTCTTAAAGTGTTTTGATGAAGACATGCTCTACAAGAAAATATGCATTGCAAAAAGAATGGATCAAGATTAAAGCTCAAACACAAGCTTCAATTTTAAAAGCATTTCAAAGTCTTGAAGATTGCTATTAATTTGATCAAATTATCAAGGTACTAAGTTCTCAATCTCTCTATGGTCAGTCAAGTGCTCTAGTTTTTCATCCATACATATCTTGGTTGTTTAGGCCTCTTAAACTTTTTCTTTGGGCCTTACACTCCACTTTCAAATGCATTCTGCCATTCTGTTTGTGTGGTAATCAGTTACCAGTCTTAAGGTAATCAATTACCAGCTACGCATGCTACCATGTGTCATAAATTTTACAACTTGTAATCGATTACATCTTTTGGGTAATCGATTACACAATTCTTTTTTTTCTTCAAATTTTTAAACGTTGGCCCAGGTGTAACCGATTACACCATATTTGGCAATCGATTACCACTGAACCAGTGGCAGAAAACATTGCATTCTTTCAGGGAAACTCTTTCTGACATGTGTTCTTGAAGCATGGCATCCTTTTATGTATCATAACCATTTAGAGAGGTGTCTAAGGGTTATATATAACACATTTCTGCAGAATTTGAAGACACCTCCTTTTAACAAACATTTTCAAACAATCTTCTTCTTCATTTTTTCAAATTCTTTCAAGTGTTCTTAATTAAATTTTCTGGTGAAACTTTTTACACAGAATTTTCATACACATTCATATAGTTTCATCCCTATCATCATTAGAGCACTTGTATGTCATAAAGAAGATTGATTACTTTAAAGGAGAAGATTAATCAATAGATTGATAGATTATTCCATTTATCAAAAACTTGTAAAAACTTATACTGTTGTTATTTTCCTTGTTGTCCAGGATTGTTGGAAACAAGAGGTTCATTAAAAGGGAGGATTATTCTCTTTTTGAACTTAGTGAAAAATTCAAGAGGATTATTCTTGGTGTGATTGTTAGTGTCTATATAGAAAGACTAGGAAGTGTCTTGTAAAAGTCCTACAATAGTAAAATCTCTTTCACGTTGAAAGTGGACTGGAGTACTCTCGATCTATGAGGGGAACCGAGATATCTCTATGTGTTCTCTACTTTCTTCACTTTACCGTTCATTGCATAACCAAACCAGAAAAAAAGAAGAAAAAGTTTTCATAAAACCGAAAAAAGTTTTCAAAGAACCTAATTCACCCCCTAATAGGCGTATACTCAACTTACACTGGTATCTATCTATAAAGACAACATGCTACCAAAAAAACCATTAACACCCCTTTTAAACTTAATTCTAATAGAGTAATAATCAATATTATTTATGACAAAGTACACTTAGCATAATCAATACACAATATTTGACCATTTATTTTTATCTTCTCTCATTATTGGAGTACACGTTCTCTGTGCATTAATAAATTTCACAACTTCTCATTTTTCAAATACTGACCTAATACACTCTCTAAGGCAACTCAAAAGTCACTTTGATAGATGTAAAGTCATTTGAATCCATTGGTAAAGCAAACTCAATTGCTATCTTTAAACTCCCGCATGTGATATATCATTCATATCCGTACACAAGAGTTGGAAGAACCCATTCATAGCATTGAAGTACTGATTCCAATAGGAATCCGTGCATATTACTGCCTCCATTAACACTCCTTCATTCTCCCAACAATTTTTGAACACAAATCCACCCCTTTTTGTCACTAGTAAGGGGAAGAAACTTATCTCATTATTATTTTCTTTTCCTTTCATATATATTCCGTCTTATCTGATAATCGTTCGTTTTGAAGTTCAAATTTGTAGTTTGATTATAGTTTCTACATGGTGTTTATTTTTGTTTTCGGGTAATGTTAACTTGTGCCCTAGGGGCACAAGTTAAGAATCAAATGAAGAAATATTATCTTGGAAATTGTGTATTAATTTTAATAAAAGTATAAAATTAATTTTTTAATTGTTTTTTCCAATACAAACTTTCTATAAATGATTTTTTTAACTTATGCCCCTAGGGCACAAGTTAGCATTACCCTTTGTTTTCAAATGCTGTTGACTGTAATCGTCACTTTCTCTTTTCACTGACTGTTTAACTGGGTGTATTATGTTTTTTTTACTATGTTGGTTTTGCGCTTGGTTTTTTCCATTGTCTGTAATGACATGTTTATTTATTATCAGCTCAAATTTGTAATCAATGGCACACCCAATTTAGAATGTTAAATATATCAATGACTCCAAGGATTTGTGGAAACTTTTTGTTAGGATTAGAGATTTATGGTCTATCACAAGCCTGTTGAACAAAGAGCACTTGGAAATGGTTGCAATGGATGCAAATGTAAGCTATTTTGTCTATCCGGTAAATGACTATATTTTTTGTTTCAAACATAAATATGATTTTGTATCTCATAGTGTTTATTTGTTTGTAGAATATTGTAGTGCGACATGATTCAAGTCACTGTACCACCACATTTGATTCAGGATCATAAGTCTACCCTTATTATAGGAAATACATACATTATGACGAACTTTAAAGTTCCTAAAAATGATTTATCTTTCAAGGCAACAAATCATAAGTTCAAGTTGATCTTTTGTGGTGCATCTTCCGCAAAAATTTCATATTTGCTAGACATTCCTCATAACCATATGAAATTGATTAGTTTTGGTGACATACTTGTTAGAAAATTTCAATATGAATTCTTAGTTGGTAATTAGGCGTTGAAATTTTGATGGTTTTCATCTATAATAAATTGGATTTTTTTTCTTTCTTTAACAATGTGGTCTATTCGTAGTTGTTATTGGAGGAGTTCATAAAATCATTCAGACACAGATGAATTCGTCAAACAACAAAAATAAAGTTGTCTTTATCCTATCAGATATAAGGTATTCCACATCATTCTTATAACAAGATGTGAATTATATATTTGTTTATATTATATTTCATATTGACCATTAACATATTGCATGTTTTACTTGATTCTTTTATTATTGAAGGTATTTAGTTCAGTTTACTCTTTGGGGTGACCTTGTATCACAATTGTGTAATTACTACAACAATAACAAGGACCACGGTCATGTTATTGTAATTTTGCAAAATGTATGAATCAAGGAAACTGAAGTTATTGATGCTTTCTATATTTGTTATAGTAATTTATGCAATGTGTTTTTCCAATTTGTTTATATAACTAAATTACACTATACTAATTTACAATCTATAAGAAGTTTTCCATTGATTGTATCCAACACACAGAATGGTACAAGATTAACAATAAATGATGTTACAATAGATGAGATAAAGTCGTTCAAAGACAGATGATTGCTTTGAATTATTATTATTGTATTGTTTCAAGTTATATATAAAAAGTTTATTATTCTTAGAGGTTGATAATATGTTTTTTGTTTTCTATTTTTAAAAGGGAGATTCCTTTATTATCAACATCTAACTTGCAAGTTAATATGACTCAAAACTCACATTATTCTGATCTTGATAAGTTTACATAGAAAGATCAGGTGTTAAGTACTGATGAGATCAACAATCTTCAATATGTAAGTGTATTTTGATTCAGGATTTATATAGATGTTTCTGATGATTAAATTTCAACTATTGTACTATGTCATTATCTAAAGAATTATTGTTTCTCATTAAACTAGGAGACAACATGTGTCATTGTTGCCAAGTTTATAAGTTTGAAGCTGGACAGTCTGAGTGGTTTTATGTTGGGTGTGGGGAGTGTACAAAGAGTTTTTCACTTCAACTATCCATTTTTATGTATGACTTATCGTATTTTTTATATTTTATAGTTGCATATTTTGTATTTTGGATGATGTTGACATACATTGGTTATTTTGGACCATCAACATTGTTTGCATAATTTCTCTATTGTAACTTCAGACTTATCTTCAATTCTATACAACTTTCTATTTTGATTAAGATTTTCACTGTCGATTTTGCTTAATTTGTCTTTTGGTCTTTTTATGTACTTGAGCTTAGATCTCAATAGACCAGATTGGTTAGTATGCTTCAAATTTTCATTTGGTTAATTTGTCTTCTAGTCTTTTTATGTACTTGAGCTTAGATCTCAATATACCAGATTAGTTAGTATGCTTGAAAATTTCGATATATATATATATATATATATATATATATATATATATATATATATATATATATATATATATATATATATATATATATATATATATATATATATATATATATATATATATATATATATATATATATATATATATATATATATATATATATACACACATGTATGATGCGCTAACTTTACCATGTTGTTATATTTGAATATGGTAAGTATAAAGAACTTACATGGTTTGTTATATGTTTGCCATTGAGTGGTTTTTCCTGTGTATTGACTTGAATCATATACAATATTTCCTAATCTCACCAAAATGCATCATTATTATTAACATCAAGTCATTGAGGATAATGCTCTAACTTAACACCAATCAATTGTTGAATCATGTATTACTTTGATTATGATAAATGTAAATATATATGTTAGATGGTTATCACTAACTGGTCTTCCCGCAACAATCTAGATGTCAAAAATATCTTATTGAGTGATAATGTGTTATATTTATTGATAATTCTTACGTTTCAATTGATTGATAGATGAATAATATTCAATTTATCATAAAATAATGCAAGCGATGAACAATCGAAGAGGTGAGGTGTTTTTTATATGGTTATGGAGGCACCGGAAAACTTTTCATGTGGAGAGCTTTATCAAGTGCATTGAGTTTGGAAAAGAAATTGTTCTTGCTGTTGCTTTAAGTGGGATAACATCGTTATTATTGTCAGGTGGAAGGACAACACGTTCAAAGTTCAAAATTCCTATACCAACACTTGATAACTCTACTTGCAACATTGAGAAAAATAGTGAGAATTCACATTTATTGGTACAAACATATTTTAAATATAGGATGAATCTCATATATCTCATAAAAATTGCTTTGAGGCTTTGGATAAAACCCTTAAAGATGTCATGAGCTCCCAAGGTCTTGGGAATATCATATTTGGTGGCAAAGTAGTAATTTTTGGAGGAGATTTTAGATAGATTCTTCTTGTTGTTCCAAGAGGAGGTCACTATGATATAATACATGCTTCAATTAGCTCATCTTATGTATGAAACTATTATCAAGTTCGTACTCTAACAAAAAATATGAGACTCCAACAAGGTTAAGGAGATACAAGTTCGTAAGAACTACCTGAATTCTCAAAATGAATTTAAAATATGGGGATGGTAAGATTTGTGAACCAAATGATGGTTTGGTAGATATAGAAGTTCCTTAAGATCTCTTAATATCCATCTTTGAGTATCCTATAAGGTCAATTGTTGAGAGAACTTATCCTAATCTATTAGAAAATTACACAATGAAGAGTTCTTACAATGCAAGACTATTCTTGCTTCAACCATTGAAGTAATGAAAAAAACAATGATTATGTATTAGGCTTAATTCCAGGTACAAAATGTTGAGTTACATTAATTTATGCATATAACATATATGTTATCATATTGTATTACTAATGTTTTAATGTTTTGTTTTTATTCAATTTTGAAGGAGAAGAAAAAGAATATTTGAGTTTCGATTCAATTGATAGAACGAAAGCCAATTATAATCAAGCTTATGATGTTCTAATACCATAATTTTTGAGTTCTCTAAGAACATCAGATTTACCAAATCACAAGATTAAACTGAAAATTGGAACCCCCAATATGCTAATGAGAAATTCGGACCAAGTCGAAGGTTTATGTAATGGAACAAGGTTGACCGTGACAAAGTTAACAAATCACGTCATTGAGGACAAAACTATGTCTAGAAAGAATATTGATAACATAATTTATAATCCTCGAATGTCTATGTCACCTTTTGAGTCACCATTGCCATTCAAATTGGTTAGGAGACAATTTCCAATCAGTGTCTCATACGCAATGACAATCAATAAATCTCAAGATCAATCACTTGATAGTGTTTGATTATATTTGCCTACTATTGTTTTTAGTCATGACAATTGTATATAGCACATTCAAGAGTTAAGAGCAAGAATAGTTTGAAAATACTAATACACAACAAGAACAATGAATCATGTATGACTACTACCAATGTAGTATAAAAGAGGTATTCTAAGCACTAAGTTAGTTGGGAAACGACTTTTCCTTTTTTTAATGCTTCAATACTAATCTAAATCTTGACGTTTCTTTTTTTATGCTGTTGTTTTTATGCAAATTGAATTGAGATAACCAGATATACGTTTTATACACTTCAACAAATTTTTAATTGATGGATCACCGTAATTGTTTTTTGCTTTCAAAATGTTTGATATTGGCATACTTCTTTTTAAGTAGATTTGGTGATTCTGTTGATAATATTTTACACCTTAGTTTGTATATGGTTTAATATGACACTTGGTAAATTTATGTATCTTTGAAATTAAAACTTCATATTATAGATTTTGCATTTTGAAAAATGGAATAACTCTGTTATATTTGTTCTACTGCATGATGAAAAAATAACTATTGAGCATATTGCTGCAATGATTAAATAGGTTGCTGTAGCTACAAATTCAATTAGTTGACATATTTACTTTGAGATGTTTAAGAGTGTTTTATTTTCACATTTTTAATGCAAGATATCACAACTTTACAACATAACATAAGTAACATCTTGTCTTTTTAGGATTTGTTTAGCCATATTTTCATATTTTTTTGAAAATACTACTTGAATCAATGCATAATGATTGATGCATATTATTAGTTTATATTTAAAATTTTGTAAAACAAATTTCAAAGCTGACAAATGAAATATCGCAATGTGTAATATGAATTCAGACGAAACCAATACTATCACACGAGTATTTTACTAGTATTTAAGGAACATCCACTCCCCTTTTGCATCCTAACGTATTCTCTTAACAATCAATACTTGACACTATCATTAAATGAAATGGTCATGAAATTGATTATTAATCTAGTATACTTATTACCCTTGTAATTAAGATCTTCCAAATTACAATTATGAGTATTATTCCAAGAAAATTAGCGATTCTTTCATTAATAGGGTTACCCCCAATTTTCTCATCATTAAGAAGTACAATGCTAAAATCTCTACAAAGGAGTCAATTGTTACTTTGAAGATTAATGAACAAATCCTTAATTAGCTCACACGAATGATATTTTACATTACCTTTAGAGAAACCATAGAGCCCAAGGCTTGCATCTAGTCTAAGAATTGGGGTGCTGTTTGATTTCTTGTTTGTTGTACCAATTTCTTCAAATTTCCTTCTTTTATTTGTCGAGACAATAATTTGATCTGTGATTGCATGAGTAGTTCCCTCCCTTATTTGTCTAGCAGGTGAAAAGAAACAATCAAAGAACATGGAAACTAGCAGGTTCAAAACAACATAGTCTTGACAATGTTTTTTTATACATGTTAGAAAGAATAGCCACATTTTCATTGCATATTCCTCAGCATTTGCTGATTGTTCTTGGCCATCATAATAAGAATCAACATTGTTAGCATATCAGGTCTTGTCTTTGAACTTTGAACCGGGGGAAACCCATGCTTGAAATAGAAATAATCAATGGTGTGACCACATTTACCAAAAATAAAAGAAAATTTTCTTATTTGAAGAACCTCTTCCTAGATAAGATAGTCTGCCTCTTCCTCGACTTTTGTATGTTGAAATCTTTCTTGAGTGTTGTTATTGCTTACATTGAAGAAGATAATTTAGGAAGAGTAAGGAGTCACAAGCTGTCGTTCTTGTTCCAGAATGTTAATGAAAGAAAATTGTCTCATATGAGTTTTATTTTAAATTTAAAAGCAGACTTGTGCATGCTTGAAACTTGTTAAGGAAACAAGAAACACTTTGTTACAAGCAAATAAAAGAATGCAAGAAAGAAAAAAAGAGCAAAATATAAGAGTTAGTCTTAATATTTTTTTGTATTGATAAATGCACAAGTAGCTGTATATAATATACATAAATAGTCACAAAAATCATGATTGATGCAGCTAATAGATGATAAATGCAAAATCAATCATAATTTAGCTTGATTTACAATGTTTAGGTAACATAAATACTTAATATTTAAGCAGTAGGGTAAGATGCTTGCATTGCAATGCCACATAGTCCTTCAGCAGCATCGACTCCCCTTTGCATCCTAATGTATCCTTCTTCTCCCCAATCAGCTCCCCATGAGTTCTTAACCAACCAATACTTGCTTCCATCACTATCGATACCAAAACCCACAGCAGTGACACCGTGATCGAGCTCAGTTCCACATGAACCAGTAAAAACACCGCTTTTATAAAATTGAAAGTCGGATCCACTAGCATCAATGGCTACAGAAATTGGTTGATTTGCAACAGCTTTTTGTAGTGCCTGCTCATTGTTGGCCGGGACATCTTCATACCCAGTAATGGTAGCCGCTTGGGTGGATGCTTGGTTTGCACTGCAAGTTCCATCAACACCTTGATAGGGGTATTGAGCTTCCGTGCTGAGTCCATGATTTTGAATGATGAATTTGAAAGCATCATCCATAAGACCACCCTCACAACCTTGGTCCACACCTTTTGTGTCGCAATCAACAAGTTCTTGTTCTGATAAAGAGACCAATTTTCCAGTACTCAACTGATGAATTCCTTCGGTTGCTGCAACAGCAGAAAAGGCCCAACAACATCCTACAAAAGATCAATTAATATTAATTAGAGTTTGACAACAGTTAAACTTATATTAGAAAATACTGATTTGAATGCTTTATTTATTAGATAGACACTTACCACATTGACCTTGATTCTTCACTGGCGTCACAGCTCCTTTCTTCCTCCAATCAACTGTGGATGGAATTGTAGTTACATTTTCATATCTAAAAGTAGTTGTCCTTGTGATTGAGGAGCACATATGTCCCTTGAATTTGTTTCTAGATGTTGTGAACTCCTCGTTCGTGAGGTCTGCAAACTGATTAATGCCTAGTTTGTATGATTTGTTACTGTCAGCATTGTTAGACGCTTCAATGTAGTTCACGTTTTCTGCAAATATCTTTAAACGACTCTCCCTTTCTTGAGAATCCTTATAGACTTTGCCATAGTGACTCATCCATTGTTGGTGCCTCTCATAGATAGAGTCGTCTTGGAGAGTGCGAGAAGTGACTTGGAGAGCACACAATCCCAAGCAGAATATGAATGTCAAGGCAATACTATGATGTAATTGATTTTGAGCAGCCATGTTGTGTGTGAGAAACAAGTGTTTTTAGTTGATTAGTTAGCAGTTAAATGTGAGAAAGAAGTGTGGTGTGTATACTGAATGATCTTTGTGGTATTTATACTTAGAAAATTCGATGGTGAATTGAAATGATAGTTTTCAATTTAAAGATTAAAACAAATTTATGTTCAATATGTAGTTACGTACTCGTGAGAAATTTCTGAATGATACATTATGTGAATAGCTATTTGGCAAAGTTGCTATGGACAAACTTTATGTCAAGGGAATCACTCAAAGGAAGCCTGGTCCGTTGGAAATATTTTGGATTATAAAACTGAAGGCAGACCAGAAGTTTGTTTGAGACAATAATTATAAAATGCTTATGAACAACAAATTTATTAAAATGTATGGTAATACTTCTAATCTACATTAATAGCAAATTAACTAAAGGTAATACAAATATCATAGTAGAGAGCGAACCACAATTTATCTCAAACGAGGAACATACTAATCCTATTCCTAATTAAATATGAACAAGTTTTTAATTTGTCAATATACATTACATTCTTTACAATATTAAAAATTTCCAAATCCATCCTTACGACCGACTAATTCAAGAGGATATGCACCGACCCAACGGAGACTTTGTTTAAAGACAGAACAAAACTCTGTATGCACCGACCCAACACAAAAATTATTAACATCTAGTAGGATTCAAACTCAGGACCTTGAGAGGAGCACACTCTCAAGACTCAAATCTCCACTACTAAACCAACATTCACATGTTAGTCATAATGAAAACAATCTGAATTTCTTTTAGATATCAGATACCCCAATTGAATTGCAAAACAGACATGACTTTTATAGTTGTTCTAATTAATGAAATTTTTATTGCACAAGTTATTAAGTAAGTCGTGTAACAAATATAATAGGATATATTTTTCTTTATAAACACCTTAAATAAAATCCTTTTAACACTTCTTTTTGAAAACACCAACCTTAAGAAGATTTTTTCCTCAATGACTCCCCGTCACTAACTTCTCAAGAGCATGACCAACCTGATCGCTTGAGGAACATAACCAACTGGATTATAGCAGTTTGTGTTTACAAGTGTGCTTCTTAGATAAACATATTACATAAGATGAAGTTTAGATAATTACACTTAAGAGATATGCAATGAAAGTTCTACGTGTTTCTCTCTTTGTTGTGTTGTGATGTTATGGCTTCAGCATCTACTAAGATTCACACACATCCACATGCATGCTTGCGTTCACACATTCTTTCTTCCTTTTTACTTTCTTATCTCTTTTATGTTCACTCTCTCTCCGGCATCTTGTTTTTCACCTTCCATATTCTTCAGAATATATAGGACATGAATTGTTCCGTTGGAGGATAGAATAGGAGTTAAGCGGCGCTTGCAGTAGAGAGTTATTTGATGATGGGACGTGAGAAGTCTTCTTTACTTTAAAAATAGATTTGCTTTTTGAACTCCTGTCACATTAAGCAGAAAAGACATTAAATTAGATCTTCTAATCAGAGGCTTCTTATGAAAGTGGTTGGAAGCTTGAGTAGAGATTAGAATCTATCTTCATTAGGAAATCTCTTTTTGATTGTACTTGAGTATACTACTCGTCATAATCAACGGCTTCATATAATTGATAAAGTGAAGCTTGATCAGAGTCCAGAGCCTAGATGATATATACAACAAAGTCTATTCAAAGTGAGACTTGAAAGTACTACAGTCTAGAGTGAATGTGAACAATAAATGCAGAAACATTTAATACTTTGTTCATGTCATATGCGTTGACTATAAGAGAATATTTCATTTGCTTACCAACTCTAGTCAGAGGCTTCTAATATAACTTTGTGAAGCTTAAGTAGAATTCAGAAGTTGTCTTCAGAACATTTAGAGACTTCAAAGTCCTTTGAGTATTGGGTTCTAAGACTTACAGACACACTTGTAGTCATAGCTTTATCAGAGTTTGTCTGGATGATTTCTATTCAGAAACGTTGACTTGATAATCTTGAAACTTGAATTTTGTTAAACACATCTTTTTATTCTTCCTTTGTTCAACATGTGGTTTTCCTTTCTTCAACTTGCTTTCTGCTTTCTTCAGAGTTTGGCTTATATAATTTGATATCGTTCAAATCTTGCTTTGATTTTAAGTTTACTTTCCATTAGGCTTTGATGTCTTATGAGTTGACAAACATAGTTGACTTCTTTCAGAGTCTTCAACTATCAAAGTTTCCCTCAGGCAAGCAATTTAAGTTCCTTGATCAAAATCTGCTTCAGTTAGTGTTTTCTGTTTCCATTTAGATTCCACTCCGATCTTTTACTTTCTGCACACTTGACAAATAGTTAGTGCACAAAAAATTTCTCTTATACACTTTGTTATCATAAAAACTTAAAGGTATGTAGATGTAAAACCATACTTGTTCTTATAATCTCCCCCTTTTTGATGATGACAAACAAATGTATTTTGATGAACAATTTTTTACTTTGATAATCATGTTTATAAAATTCCAGAGTTAGGTTTGTAAGCTCCCTCTGAATTTTTTACTTTAAAAGTAATTTCTTCAACTCAAATCTACAAAGTGAGGTTTGCAAGCTCCCACTGAGTTTAAGATTTAAAATAACTTTGATTTTATTGAAAATTCATATAAGATAAACATATTTATAAAACATTTGAGATATTCTTGTAAGCTTCCCCTGAGTTCTATACTTTCAAAATTATATCTTCATCTTAAATATGAAAAGTGAGATTTGCAAGCTCCCTCTGAGTTTAAGATTCCAAATAATTTTGGTTTCAATGAAGGTTGAATTCAGATAAATATGCTAAAAACTTTAGAGTAAGGTTTGCAAGCTTTCTATGAGTGTTTTGGACTATAAAAAATTCTTTATCACAAAGTACTGAGTGAGGTTTAGAGGCTCCCTCTGAGTACAAGACTTAGAATTTTGATTCCATGAAATTTGTTTGAAAAATAACTACTTTATCTTTAGAGTTGTTAGATTAAATTATTCAGAGTCATTATCATTGACCTCTTCAGAATGTTAATGTTAACACACTCTTTAGATCACTTCTCTTCTTCCCTTTTGCTTAATGTATGGGATATTATCAACTGAATAAAATTTATCAAAATCATTACTCTTCTCCCTTTTTATCATTATAAAAAAGAATCATAGAATGATACCAATTGAAGGAAGTTAAAATGAGGATAGAGAGAATAAAATATTCATGAATAGAGAAGGTTACACAAAAGTATTTTAGAGGGAAGGCCGGATAACACAGAGAAAACACCAAAAACAAAAGATACAGGAACTAATATCCATATGATTTTTCCTAAGGATCTCACTTCATTTTCTTTTGAGTCCTTAATCCTTCAACACCTTCTAACTTATTTCCCCAGGAGGTCTAAAGCACTTCAGTTAAACCTTCCATAAGTACTTTCTTAACTATCCCTTTTTCAACAAACAGTTCATAGAGAACTCTCCCAAAATGAATGAAGGAAAACTCACCCTCACAAGAGGTTAAGATTTTCTCCTTCAGATAGTTGAAGATAGTAAGAGGTATATTTACCTTTACCCTTGAAATGAGGAAGTCGATGAGGTATTGTCATCCATAGACAAGAACGGAGACTTCTGATCCATTGGTAAAAGTCTGTGATAATCACCAGATATCATAACTTTTCCACATGAGTTAGATCAAAAGCTATGGAAGGGTTTCCAGAACTTTTGGTAATGGAAAGAATGTCTTTGCGAAAGGTGAGGTTGGTTTTATAACACACAATATCGACACCATCTTCTTTACACTTAATGATATCAGCAATAAGTGAATGAGTGATGGTAATAGGAGTGTTTAAGACAACATACCAGATTTTCTCAACATTATCGTTATTAAAATGAATCGCATCATTCAACTAAAAGCTTTTGACAAGACCAGGAAAGACTAGACTAGGGAGCATTTCAAAATAGTTTCCCCACCGTTGAGAGGTAACCAGATTTTGAATGTTGGACCCTATGGCTTTTAGCTCTTTAATGTTAACAACTTGTTCGAAAATGGTAACAAGCTTGGTGTCATCGTCGTGGAAGGTTTTAATGGAAGTCATTTTAGGAGATACCAATTGAAGGTACAAGGAGAAATTAAGAGTAAAAAAGAAAAGAATGAGTGATATGATGAGAGAATAAAACAATACTAGGTTTATATATAGGTGGAGGAGAGGAAGAGTAAGAGTTTAAAAAAGACTCAATGAACAAATAGAAAAGAGAGAGAGAACAAACTAACTCCAAAGAAAACTGAAAAAGACACAAAACATATGAGAGAGAGAGAGAGAGAGAGAGAGAGAGAGAGAGAGAGAGAGAGAGAGAGAGAGAGAGAGAGAGAGAGAGAGAGAGAGAGAGAGAGAGAGAGAGAGAGAGATCATTGCTATTCTAATTAATTAATGACGTAGGGAGTGCATAAGCATGAGTTTGTTTTACCCAATTAAAATAATAATTACCAAAAGGTTCTTCAAGTGTTTTTGACAACTTAGAAGATAGTGGGACAACTTGTTACACATATTATCTATAACAAAGTACTTGAGAGTAACTAAATATTTTCTAAAGATTAAAATACAGATAAATTCCAACAGGGTTCTGACTTAGAATCTTCTAAAGAAGACAATCTTCTCACGCAGAAAGTTGATTGGTTCAGAGGTGAAATCTTAGAATCAGATTTAATCATTCGGATGTTATGCATTATGAGATTTCATCATTCATTTCATGACAAGATTTTACTGTAAGTTCTTTTCAACAAAAAGAAACTTGTATTCAACAAGGGATTTTAGATAAGGTATCAACCTATTAAGGGTTTGTATTAGTGAATATCCTTCTAAACATTGCATTTGATGAAATGATGTTTATCTTAGTATGGTTGGCATTTTGAATGCACCATATGATTCATAGATAAACACAAGGAAGAGAGTAATCAATGGGAAAGGAAAGTTTATGTTAGACGATATATCTAGATCTATAGAGGAGTGAATAGATCCCGAGTTAAAAAAAATTGACAAAAATAGTTTGAAAATTTTATGGCGTGGAAGCAAGTTACAAATATCCTGGATCAAAAATCGTCTAACCGAACCCGCTATCAAAACGCTCGGATATGCGTATTAACGACAACGGTATGATAATGATTCACAAATCAATCAACAATAACTAATCACATCTAGTTGAATGCAAAGTAATACGGGAAGTCTATCTCCAATGAAAATTCACAAAAAAATAAAAATGAAGCAATTTGTCGAACACTTAGTGTGCGATCAATAATGTTTGGAATTATATGTGGTATTGTTGTTCTAGAACTCCAATCACAACCAAATGGTTTATGATATACAACAACACCAATTTCAAAATATCTTCAAAATTATGATCCAAACAAAATTGATCAACTGATCAATGTAATCGACAATTTTCAAATTGAAAAAGAGAGAGAGAGAGAGAGAGAGAGAAAGCATACAAGGATTTGTTTAGGCAGTTCCCCGATCGACCTCGTTACGGGTACGTCCGCCCTCAATTCGAATGCGAACTAAGATAATATATTATATCTTACTTTGCAAATATGTGTATATAAGAGATGTAGAAATCTAACCCTATAAACCCTAGGCTTGATGTTGATTCTACCACCTCCAAAACCCTTGATCAAAAGATTGATCAAGTAACCAACAATGCCGCTTCAATTCACCGTTTCACGCTACTTTTTTGAAAGAAACCCATTTTCACCACTCAAACCAAAAACAAAGATGTTATCAAAACAATGACACACAATAAGAATTTTGATAACATTATAACATGTTCAACCATATTTCATGCAAGAATAGATAACAAACCAATGTACGAAATGCATATTTCAAGCATATAGAAAGAATAACACAAAGTCACTATAAGCATATAAGTTGACATACATCAGTACAATTTTTCGGAAGTGAACATTCATGAACTATTTCGTACAACAAGAATATTAATTATTTGGAGCACAAGCAACATGCAAAAGTAAAAGCCTACTTACAAAAAGGGAACAAAAAAATGGAAAATGGAACAATGTTACCTCTCTCATGAATTGATGAAGGATGCACTCTTCTGTGGTCGACCTTCCAAGGAAATTTAGAGAAAAAATATATAAATTGGATGCAACAAATAATATTTAGGCGAGATATGAGACATCAAGTATCCCCAATTCTCTTCGAATGTTGAAAAATGGTTCGGTTGCAAGAGGTTTTGTAAAGACATCCGCAAGTTTATTTTTACTATCAACATGCTCAAATACAACGTCTTATTTCTCAACATGTTCATGTAGGAAGTGGTGACGAATCTCAATATGCTTAGTGCGAGAGTATATCACCAGATTTTTGGTTAGATTAATGGCCTTAGTGTTGTCGCACATCATAGGATCACATTAATTTAATATCAAAATCAAGTAGTTTTTGTTTGAGCCACAAAATTTGAGCACAACAACTACCGGGCGCTACGTATTCCGTCTCGGCAGTTGAGAAAGCAACAAAAACCCGTTTCTTGCTATGCCAACTTACTAAGGAATTTGAAAACATGTGGTAAGTTCCACTAGTACTCTTCCTATCCGATTTGAAACTGTAAAAATAGAAATCGGTATAACCAACCAAATTACAATCACGTTACTTAGAATAACAAAGCGCGTACTTAAAATTACCATGAAGATACCTAAGAATGCGTTTTACAGCTTTTAAATGAGATTCCTTGGGAGCCGATTGATAACGAGCGCACATACACACACACACAACATAATATCCTTCCTAGATTCAGTGAGCTATAGAAGAGAACCAAACATACCTCTATACTTTTTTACATCTACATCCTTACCATTTTCATTCCTTTCTAAGTTTCCATTTGTATGCATCAGATTGTTAATCGACTTTTCATCTTCCATACCAAATCGATTGTCATGTATGGAACTTGCAAAAAAATCTAGAACACTGATTTGTGACAATCGATTGTCTCTATTGTGCCACCGATTTTCATGCATGCATTCTTCAATTTTTTTTGAAACTGAGAGTTGTGACAATCGATTGTCACAAGGATGCAACTGATTGTCACTTGGCGAATTTTTTCGTTTTTTTTCCAAGTTAAATCTTGGTCCAATCACAATATTTCTCTCTCCACACTATAAAATCCAAAATATTCTCACTTGAAGAAAACCCTAGATGCATAACCTCAAATTTGTCCCTCCCTCAAAAGTGAAAAAGGAGGCCCTACACTCTCTCTTCAACTTCATTTTCTCAAATTATCAAACGTTCCAATGTAGCAACATCATCTTCACCAAAGGTTTTCAAACTCCACTAAATATTAAGTTTGTTCTTCATCAACTATGTCTTTCTCAAAGAAAGAAAAGGAAAATTCATAAGATCAAGATCTTCTTCTTCAAATTTGTCAAGACTTATAGCCTCTCCCCAACCAATAAAACAATTTGAGCACTTATTTCAGTTGAAATCTCTCATATCACCAAAGTTTGGTTCTCGTTATAATTTACCTTCTCCATGATTTAGTTTCCCTTTACAACTAAAAGCTCAAAAAGTTGAAGAATTGATTTCGATTTATGGTACTTACTATCCTGATTCAGTTAAAGTTTTCTACTGTAACATGATCATTAAGAAGGACATGATAAGTTTATTTGTGAAAGGTGTCCCTATCTCCTTCTCAGTAAAAGAGTTAGGTAAATGGCTAGATATACCTTATTGGAGTTGGCGCAACCCACTGCCGATTATTTCGTTGATGTTATCCATTATTCAATCTTGCCAATTTATGTTATGTTACGTACATGACCGTAAACCACGAGATGCAGGCGGGATTTACAGAGATGTCGAATTCAGATATGTCATATTTCCACCTTCCTATATGATATATGACCATCCCTTTGGATGACATATCATGCCCCATGCATCTTCCCATCAAGGGAAGGTTATTGGCCTACAGAAGGGTCGGTTTAGAGGAATCTGTCGAGATGATGGTCACCCATTTGGGGGCTGATCCAACTAAGGCGGAAAATGAGATAGTTGACATTAGGGTTTCTCATTCTAGATTTATTTTTTTGGAGCATATTTATAAAAACCATCTACATTGGTTTGAGGATGCAGAAGATGATGATTTGCATATTGACTACCATCAAACTTGTGCATTGAGGTGTTACCTCTTTTTCTTGGTTGACACGTCTATTTTTGTGGACAAAAGTGAAACCTACGTCAATGTGGTCTACCTTAATTACTTCATCTACTTGAAGGCGATTCACGAGTACAACTAGGGAGGTCGCCTATTTGGTTTACCTATACTCGAAGCTTAGCAAGGGTTGTCTTTGGAAGACAAAACAAATGAATGAGAGTTGCATGTTGCTTACGGTAATTTAATGTTACTAATATTTTCATAATTCATTTTTTACACTTTTTATTAATATTGTATTTGAACCATTTTTAGGTATGGTTCATCTCCCACTTTCCTCACATCACCGGGTGGGAAGTTGTGCTAGCCTACAATGAGGATTGACCATGTGTTGTCGACTTTACACTGTACAAAGGGAAAAATGTGATTGAGCTATTTCAAGTATATCTTGGTCGTACTCTAGCATATGGCATTTCCTTCTACCCATACGACAGTCATCGTAAGACGCCTATGATGGACCTCATTTCTTTATATTCCAGATGAGTGTCATGTGGGTCATCTCTGATGTATCCTTATTTTCTTGAGCGAGTGATGCACTAGTTTATCTATTTACAGATTATTCTAAGACCCCCTCTGTAACACCCCGATAAAATAAGATAATTATTTAAATTGAGTTAATAATATATTTATTAATTTAATTAAATAATTGGAATTATTATTATTATTGGAATAATAATTATTGGAATATTATTGGGATTATTATTATTGGATTATTTTGTTATTATTGGAATAAAAGTAGAAATCAGTAAAAAGGTTCCATTTGGTAAAAAGAGTTATTTTCACGTGAAAAGGGAAAAGAGGCAGAAAAGTGGAAAAGGGCAAAGAAAGCCAGAGAACAAGGGTTGAAGGAAGGAAAACCTTGAAGCTCAGAGATTTGCCGGATTAACTCAGGTAAGGGGGGTTTATCGTCGATTAATGGGTATTATGGGATAATATGTCATGGGTAGTGATAAACCATTGATTTACCTCTGATTGGAATAATTATGCTGAAAATTGTGAACTTTTGGGATGAACGAATCTGGATTAAAATTGAAGGAAATTCGTAGGAATTAGATGCAATAGTGTTAGAAATTGTGAGATCGAATAGGTTATGATTCGTGTTAGATGATATGAACGATTATTGTGAAAAATTGGACTGTGGAAGGTTGAATTGGATAGATCTCGTAGCAGAGAAAGCCATAGCAGATCTAGAAGTCTGGTTTCTGGTCATACGCGTATGGCACTAGGCAATACGCGTATGAGATGGCATGGTACGCGTATGGCACTAGGCAATACGCGTATGGATGAGGAAGATGATGTTTTGAACGTAGTTTAGTCTCTGTTGGTACGCGTGTGGGGAAGTGGTACGCGTAGTATACGCGTATGAGATGGTGTTACGCGTATGGGATTTGGCTGAGGAATGGGCCATACGCGTATGGGACTAGGCAGTACGCGTATGGGCAGACTTGTGATTTTCCTGAGCTGTTGTTGTGCAGTTTTAGCTGTTCAGCCGAGTAATGTGATTTAGCTGATGTATGATATATTAGGGAACATTCCCCGTTGTTGTGAGTAGTATAGGTATTAGTAGAGTGTGCTAATACTGTGGTTGTTATTTGGCATGATATGATATGCTTATGTGATAAAATACTGATGATGTGTGATGGTATGCATGATGCTGTGAATGTATCAGTTATGTGTGCATTTGTGAATAGACTGTTTTATGGCTTAGAGTGTGAGCATATATCTATTCCTGAATTGTTGTTGATGATGTAGCATTGCTAGGTGATTAGCATGCATGTTGTGGCCTTTATGGTGGTAGCTAATTCCCATGGTGAGGAATTAGTGATGAGTTAGTGTGAATTGTTGTTGATGTTTGCATGCTAGGTGATTTAGCGTGCATAGCATGACCCTTGGGGTGGTAGCTAATTCCCATGGTGAGGAATTAGTGATGTGAGTCACTAGGTCTCAAATGAGTGGGACTAGTGAGCTTGGTAGCCGTACCTGGATTTGGTCGGTGAAGTTGAACTATATGTTCACGAATAGTCGGTACCGCATGCATGGAGTCTCATTGCATTTGTATTGTATGGCGTATAATATGAATGGATGTATTCCAATATTATACGTGTGTTTTGTGGTTGAGTTGAGTATGATTTTAGTTGATGTTGCCGCTGCTGAATGTATGATCTGATTAGGGTGATGAATGTGTGAAATTACTTGGCATTACATGTTAATTTATAATGCTTATTATATCGATTGAGAAACTCACCCTTACAACTATTTTTCAGGTAACGAGCAGTGATTGAGTAGAAGCTAGTGCTTGGAGTCTAGTGTAGTCTCCTTAGTGGGTCGTGCTCTGATAGATGTAACATCGGGATGGGATGTTTTACCTTATTGAATAATTTTACATGCAACATGTTACATGTTTTACATGATTGATGAGATTTATATCCGCTGCGTTTTATGCAAAAATGCTTATGTTTTGAATTAACAAAAGAGCATGACAGTTATATTGTTGAATGGTGTGAAATATTGTGTGACACCCTTAATTGCATATTTACTCTGATTGAGATATTTATTATTTTAATTAAATATTTGGGGGTATTTTAGAAGGGTGTTACATTAGTGGTATCAGAGCATAGTCGGTCGAGTCGAGTCGTAATTATTCTGTTTCCCCTGTACGGGATAGGTGTTGTGTAACCCTATCAGTACTTATTGTTTTAGCTTGTTGGGTTTTCAGAATAGAGATGGCTGGAAGAGGTAGAGATGATGCTGCGATTGCTGAGGCTCTGGGTATGCTAGCTGGAGTACTTGGAGGAAATCCGAATGTTGTGGGAATGGGAGCTGCTCGTCAACTGAGTGAGTTCCAGAAGAACAATCCTCCAATGTTTAAGGGAGCATACGATCCAGATGGTGCTCAGAAGTGGTTGAAGGAAATCGAGAGGATCTTCCGAGTGACTGAGTGTGCCGATAACCAGAAGGTCAGGTTCGGTACGCATATGCTGTCAGAAGAAGCAGATGACTGGTGGGTTGCTACCCGTACTGAGTTGGAATCTGCTGGGAATGCTGAGATCACTTGGGCTGTATTCAGAGAGAGATTTCTGAGGAAGTACTTTCCAGAGGATGTCAGAGGAAAGAAAGAGATAGAATTCTTGGAATTGAAACAGGGTAACAGGTCTGTTACTGAGTATGCTGCTAAGTTCACAGAGCTGTCAAAGTATTACACTCCCTATAACGAGGCTACTGGGGAATTTTCGAAATGTGTGAAGTTTGAGAACGGGTTACGTCCCGAGATTAAGCAGGCTATTGGGTATCAGCGGATTAGAGTGTTTTCTGATTTGGTTGACTGTTGCAGGATTTTTGAACAGGATTCCAAGGCTAGAGCAGAGAGCTATCAGCAAAGGGTTGATAGGAAAGGCAAGAATCAGAATGATCGTGGGAAACCGTATGCAGCTGGCAAAGGTTTCCAGAGACAAAGTGGGATGAAGAGGCCTAGTGGGGGAGACTCCAGTGCCCCTGCTAAGTGTTACAGATGTGGTCAGGCTGGACATCGTTTCCATGAGTGTACCAGTAATGAGAAGAAGTGTTTTAAGTGTGGCAAAGGTGGTCACTTGGCTGCAAAGTGCCGGTTGAAGACTGTGACTTGTTTCAACTATGGAGAGGTGGGTCATATTAGCCCACAGTGTCCTAAGCCGAAGAAAGAGAACCAGTCGGGAGGCAAGGTCTTTGCTTTATCGGGTTCCGAGACTTTTGCAGACGATCGTTTGATCCGAGGTACGTGTTATATTAATGGCTTTCCTCTTGTAGCTATTATTGACACAGGTGCGACTCATTGCTTTATATCTTTGGATTGTGCTGTGAAACTTAAGTTAGAAATATCTGAGATGCTTGGAAGTATGGTGATTGATACTCCTGCGAAGGGTTCAGTGACTACTACTTCAGTTTGTTTAAATTATCCTTTGAGTATTTTTGGTAGAGACTTTGGGATGGACCTAGTGTGTCTTCCACTAGTGCAGATCGATGTTATCTTGGGTATGAACTGGTTGGTGTTTAACCGAGTTTCTATCAACTGTTTTGATAAGACTGTGATCTTTCCTGAGATTGAGGAAGGAAAGAGTTTGTTTCTATCAGCAAGGCAGGTGAATGAGGCAGTAGCAGATGGGGCAGAGTTGTTTATGCTGTTAGCGACTTTGGAGGCTAAAGATAAACTGGTGATTTGCGATCTAGCTGTGGTGTGTGATTTTCCTGATGTGTTTCCTGAAGAAGTGAATGAATTACCGCCAGAGCGTGAAGTTGAGTTCTCGATTGATTTGGTACCTGGTACTAGGCCGATATCGATGGCTCCGTACCGTATGTCTGCTATTGAGTTAACTGAATTGAAGAGTCAGTTAGAAGATCTGTTGGATAAGAAATTTATTCGTTCGAGTGTGTCACCGTGGGGTGCACCAGTGTTATTGGTTAAGAAGAAAGAAGGTACTATGAGGTTGTGTGTGGACTACAGGCAACTGAATAAAGTGACGATCAAGAATCGGTATCCTTTGCCGAGGATTGATGATTTGATGGATCAGTTGGTTGGTGCGAGTGTGTTCAGCAAAATAGATTTGAGATCTGGGTACCATCAGATACGTGTGAAAGCTGAGGATATTCAGAAGACTGCTTTCAGAACAAGGTATGGACATTATGAGTATTCTGTAATGCCTTTTGGTGTGACTAATGCGCCTGGAGTATTTATGGAGTATATGAATAGGATTTTCCATCCGTACCTAGACAAGTTTGTTGTGGTGTTTATTGATGACATTTTGGTGTATTCGAAATCTGAAGAAGAGCATGCTGAGCATTTGAGAGTGGTGTTAGGAGTTCTACGAGAAAAGAAGTTATTTGCTAAACTATCCAAGTGTGAATTTTGGTTAGAAGAGGTTAGTTTTCTTGGACATGTGATTTCTAGAGGTGGTGTTGCTGTTGATCCTTCTAAGATAGAAGCGGTATCTAAGTGGGAAGCTCCGAAGTCGGTTTCTGAGATAAGAAGTTTTCTTGGACTTGCAGGTTATTATAGGAAGTTCATTGAAGGATTTTCTAAGTTGGCGTTACCGTTGACGATGTTGACTAGAAAGGGGCAAGCGTTTGTTTGGGACTCGAAATGTGAAGAAGGTTTCCAAGAGTTAAAGAGAAGGTTAACTACTGCTCCTATTTTGATATTACCAAGTCCGTCAGAACTATTTGAGGTTTTCTGTGATGCTTCATTGTTGGGTTTGGGTGGTGTGTTGATGCAGAATAAGCAGGTTATAGCTTATGCTTCGAGACAACTGAGGGTTCATGAGAGGAACTATCCGACGCACGATTTAGAGTTGGCAGCCGTGGTATTTGTTCTGAAGTTATGGAGACATTACTTGTACGGGTCAAGATTTGAGGTTTTCAACGACCATAAGAGTTTAAAGTATTTGTTTGATCAGAAAGAGCTGAATATGAGACAGAGGAGATGGTTAGAGTTTTTGAAGGATTATGACTTTGGTTTGAATTACCATCCGGGTAAAGCAAACGTAGTGGCTGATGCATTGAGTCGGAAATCATTGCATATGTCTATGTTAATGGTTAAGGAATTGGATTTAATTGAGCAGTTTAGAGACTTGAGTTTGGGGTGTGAGAGTACCCACAATAGTGTTAAGTTGGGAATGTTGAAGTTAACGAGTGGTATTCTGAATGAGATTAGAGAGAGTCAGAAATCCGATGTGCTTTTGGTTGATAAGTTGACTTTAGTGAATCAAGGTCAAGGTGGTGAATTCAGAGTTGATGAGAATGGTGTTTTGAAATTTGGTAATCGGGTGTGTATTCCGGATGTTACCGAACTTAAGAAGAGTATCCTGGAGGAAGGACATCGTAGTGGCTTAAGTATTCATCCTGGAGCTACGAAGATGTATCATGATTTGAAAAAGTTATTTTGGTGGCCGGGAATGAAAAGAGAAATTGCGAGTTTTGTTTATTCTTGTTTGACTTGTCAGAAGTCGAAGATTGAGCATCAGAAGCCGTCTGGGCTAATGCAACCGTTGGTTATTCCAGAGTGGAAGTGGGATAGTATCAGTATGAATTTTGTTTCTGGGTTACCAAGGACAAATAAGAATTTTGAAGCCATTTGGGTGATTGTTGATAGATTGACGAAATCGGCTCATTTCATTCCGATCAGAATGGATTATCCGTTAGAGAGATTAGCTGAGTTGTATATTGAGAAGATTGTAAGTTTGCATGGTATTCCATCGAGTATTGTTTCGGATAGAGATCCTAGATTTACATCGAAATTCTGGGAAGGTTTGCAGAGGGCTTTGGGAACTAAGCTGAGATTGAGTTCTGCATATCATCCGCAGACTGATGGTCAGACTGAGAGGACGATTCAGTCACTAGAGGATCTTTTGAGAGCTTGTGTTTTGGAAAAAGGAGGTGCTTGGGATTGTTATTTACCTTTGATTGAGTTTACCTACAACAATAGTTTTCATTCGAGCATTGGTATGACACCATTTGAAGCTTTGTATGGTAGGAGATGTCGGACGCCTTTATGTTGGTATGAGTCCGGTGAGAGTGCTGTGGTTGGACCGGAGATTGTTCAACAGACTACGGAAAAGATTAAGATGATTCAGGAGAAGATGAGGATTGCTCAGAGTCGTCAGAAGAGTTATCACGACAAGAGGAGAAAGTCACTTGAGTTTCAAGAGGGAGATCATGTGTTTCTTCGTGTTACTCCGATAACTGGGGTTGGTCGAGCTTTGAAGTCGAAGAAGTTGACACCTCGATTTATTGGTCCTTATCAGATTTTGGAGAGGATAGGGGAAGTAGCCTATCGTATCGCTTTACCGCCGTCACTTGCAAATTTACATGAGGTTTTTCATGTGTCTCAGTTGAGGAGGTACATTCCTGATCCGTCGCATGTGGTCCAAGTAGATGATGTACATGTGAGAGATAACCTGACTGTTGAAACATCACCTATGAGGATCGAGGATCGAGAGTTGAAGCAGTTGCGGGGTAAAGAGATTGCTTTGGTAAAGGTAGCTTGGGGCGGACCAGCAGGTGGCAATGTGACTTGGGAACTTGAGAGTCAGATGAAGGAGTCTTATCCTGAGTTATTCACTTGAGGTATGTTTTCGAGGACGAAAACTCTTTTAGTGGGGGAGAGTTGTAACACCCCGATAAAATAAGATAATTATTTAAATTGAGTTAATAATATATTTATTAATTTAATTAAATAATTGGAATTATTATTATTATTGGAATAATAATTATTGGAATATTATTGGGATTATTATTATTGGATTATTTTGTTATTATTGGAATAAAAGTAGAAATCAGTAAAAAGGTTCCATTTGGTAAAAAGAGTTATTTTCACGTGAAAAGGGAAAAGAGGCAGAAAAGTGGAAAAGGGCAAAGAAAGCCAGAGAACAAGGGTTGAAGGAAGGAAAACCTTGAAGCTCAGAGATTTGCCGGATTAACTCAGGTAAGGGGGGTTTATCGTCGATTAATGGGTATTATGGGATAATATGTCATGGGTAGTGATAAACCATTGATTTACCTCTGATTGGAATAATTATGCTGAAAATTGTGAACTTTTGGGATGAACGAATCTGGATTAAAATTGAAGGAAATTCGTAGGAATTAGATGCAATAGTGTTAGAAATTGTGAGATCGAATAGGTTATGATTCGTGTTAGATGATATGAACGATTATTGTGAAAAATTGGACTGTGGAAGGTTGAATTGGATAGATCTCGTAGCAGAGAAAGCCATAGCAGATCTGGAAGTCTGGTTTCTGGTCATACGCGTATGGCACTAGGCAATACGCGTATGAGATGGCATGGTACGCGTATGGCACTAGGCAATACGCGTATGGATGAGGAAGATGATGTTTTGAACGTAGTTTGGTCTCTGTTGGTACGCGTATGGGGAAGTGGTACGCATAGTATACGCGTATGAGATGGTGTTACGCGTATGGGATTTGGCTGAGGAATGGGCCATACGCGTATGGGACTAGGCAGTACGCGTATGGGCAGACTTGTGATTTTCCTGAGCTGTTGTTGTGCAGTTTTAGCTGTTCAGCCGAGTAATGTGATTTAGCTGATGTATGATATATTAGGGAACATTCCCCGTTGTTGTGAGTAGTATAGGTATTAGTAGAGTGTGCTAATACTGTGGTTGTTATTTGGCATGATATGATATGCTTATGTGATAAAATACTGATGATGTGTGATGGTATGCATGATGCTGTGAATGTATCAGTTATGTGTGCATTTGTGAATAGACTGTTTTATGGCTTAGAGTGTGAGCATATATCTATTCCTGAATTGTTGTTGATGATGTAGCATTGCTAGGTGATTAGCATGCATGTTGTGGCCTTTATGGTGGTAGCTAATTCCCATGGTGAGGAATTAGTGATGAGTTAGTGTGAATTGTTGTTGATGTTTGCATGCTAGGTGATTTAGCGTGCATAGCATGGCCCTTGGGGTGGTAGCTAATTCCCATGGTGAGGAATTAGTGATGTGAGTCACTAGGTCTCAAATGAGTGGGACTAGTGAGCTTGGTAGCCGTACCTGGATTTGGTTGGTGAAGTTGAACTATATGTTCACGAATAGTCGGTACCGCATGCATGGAGTCTCATTGCATTTGTATTGTATGGCGTATAATATGAATGGATGTATTCCAATATTATACGTGTGTTTTGTGGTTGAGTTGAGTATGATTTTAGTTGATGTTGCCGCTGCTGAATGTATGATCTGATTAGGGTGATGAATGTGTGAAATTACTTGGCATTACATGTTAATTTATAATGCTTATTATATCGATTGAGAAACTCACCCTTACAACTATTTTTCAGGTAACGAGCAGTGATTGAGTAGAAGCTAGTGCTTGGAGTCTAGTGTAGTCTCCTTAGTGGGTCGTGCTCTGATAGATGTAACATCGGGATGAGATGTTTTACCTTATTGAATAATTTTACATGCAACATGTTACATGTTTTACATGATTGATGAGATTTATATCCGCTGCGTTTTATGCAAAAATGCTTATGTTTTGAATTAAAGAGCATGACAGTTATATTGTTGAATGGTGTGAAATATTGTGTGACACCCTTAATTGCATATTTACTCTGATTGAGATATTTATTATTTTAATTAAATATTTGGGGGTATTTTAGAAGGGTGTTACACCCTCCCCCTCAGAGTCTGGTCCTCCCATCATCCGCTGTAGAGATATAAATATGATTCTTGATGATTTAGAGAGTTACTTGTTACTAGAGGATTATCTTAGGGTGGCAGCTCCTTTACAATGGGCTTATGCTGATGACTACATAACATTGTTATATAGCGTGTCACACCCTATCTTGACACCAAACGCTCTTAGAAGACCACATAGGCCAACTAATCAGGAGGTACTTGAGGCTAGAGATGACCACACCGAGGACGTGTCAGGGGTCTGTTGGAGTATTGTGGAGATGGGGAGATTAGGCATATAGGCAAGACTTTTTGAAGATGGAAGTTCCCACTTGGACCTTGTGGAAGGCATGATTGTTGAAACACAGAATTCCTTGTAGTACGGGCGGAGGAGAAGGCATGGGTTAAATATACCCTGTAGGTTTTTGTTTGGTTGTATTATTATTTTTTGAACAACTTATTATATGACTTTTTTCATAATCGGGTACTATGTTTGAATCAATTAATGTATATGTTTTCATTATAATTCATGGACTAAATTGATCTAAAATATGTTGACCTAAAATGATCTAAAATATGTGTTCCTAAAAGAATATCAAATTTAGTGAACAAAAACAAAACAATTGAGTATATAGGATATTTCACAGATAAATCTTCGGATACACCTAAATAACGTACATAGATGCATCTTCGGATCATATTTTTTCAAAATGGGGTGGATATCATAAGTACACAGATTTGTATGATATTGGGTGTGTCAGAGATGCATCTCTAAATGCATGAAGGACATTTTCATATTTCAGCAGTGTGGGGTGTGCACCTCTAAAGGTGGAAATAACATTCCCCTATAAATTTATAGTAGACTTGAAAATTTATAAATCTACATTGTTTGACCAAATCATGGAAAACCCACCCGATATGTCTCCTCTTGAAACAACATAGTTGATTGAGAAAACATTGATTAAGGTAATCTTGAATAACAAATGAAAAATAATATTAGTAATTTTTTTAGTTTCCCTGAGGAAGATAATATTAGGGGAATTGGAGCTTATTTAAGGCTCACATTGTCTGTGGGTTACCCAGTCCACTACACGAACATGATACAAGTATCAGAGACGATATGTATCTGATACAGTGATACATTACTAATTAAGAAAGACTAGACACAATACGTTTAAGATAGACATATAAAAATGTGGTAATAAGAATATTTTTTAAAATATTTTAGATGGATAAAAGTGAAAACTATATTATGGTAACAAAATTTTCTTAGTGAAAAAATATAAAGGTATGAAGAAGAAGAAAGTAATATTGCAATTGTAGAGAAAAAGGTTCGTTCATAAATAAAAGTAATGATATGTGAAAGAAAATTATATTTAATATGAATTAAATTTAAAATATTAAGAAATGATGGAAAGTTAAATAGGGTATTATAGAATGACCATTAAAAAATTAAGAGAAAATGAGTGATGCACGAATGGTGTAAACTAATTTTAGATTGTCAACCAATAACAATTATATGTCCCGTCAAATTATATTGAAAATCTCAAGTTACTGACATGGCAAAATGATATATTCTTATTGGACGATAGTGTATAACTTTCTTACATTGTCGGTGCATCTTCATTAAATCCAAAAATTAAAAGGAATGAAAAGTCATTAAAAACAAAAAGAATCTGTTAAAAATTGAAAAGTCACGGAAATGTGAAGTATTGGAGGCGTATCGCAGCCGTATCAGAATTTTTCTATTTAATTTTTAAAATAAATAAATTCGGATACTCCTTCGATACGTATTAACTTCGTATCGGAGCGTATCAGTGTATCAGTAAGTATCAGATACCATTTAGAAGAGATTTTGAAGTATTCATGCTTCATAGATTAGAACCTTCATTGCTGTCTGCGTACTTTAATTACAAGGCTTGATGCTGGTCCAAGAATTGGGGGGCTATTTGATTCTGTGTTTGTTGTGCCAATTTCTTCCAATTTTCTTCTTTCATTTGTCGAGAGAACAATTTGGTATGTGGTTACATGAGTAGGTTCTTCTTTTTTCTGTGTGTTACCTTGATGGAGAGATAGAAGGTCTAGTTTGTCTAACATAGCTTGGGGAACAAGACTATACTATCCAACACTAGGTTTTCATTGGGGGGTTGTTGAATTTACTGTCTCTGTTAAAGAAGTAGCGCCTGGTATATTGGTTTGAATGTAGACATGTGCGTAATAGATTGAACTTTGAGAATCCCTGGATGTTTCCCTTAGTTCAATTGTAGAATTTTTCATTATGCCCAATTAGCCCACAATTAAAGCAAAAAAATGGAAGTTTTTTTTAGAAAAAGTCGTCCCAATTGACTCCATTGGCTAAATTCCCTATGTATAATCATTGTTTGATAGGTTTAATTGTGTCAAGATTAAAATTAACTTTCACAATCATAACCTTATCGGGATAGTTGTAGTAATCAACATCCAACACTTCATTGTATTTCTCTCCAATCTTGATCCCCATTTTAGGGGTCTTGTACTAGAAAATTAATCTCTGAGGATGAATCCATATAGGGACATGCTGAAACTTCAGATTCTGAATAAGGGTGTGTCCATCCCATTCATGAACCTTCAGCCAAGAATCTTGGAATTTCCAAGGCTTTCTTTTTAGAATGTGCTTAACGTCTTTGATTTTTTCCACTTTGATCTGCATCGGTCACTATTTGATTTTTGTTACAAAAAGGTCGATTGGGTTACATCATATGTTTGATAGCCTTATTTCTAGATATACACGATGAATAATCTTGAGCAATAAGATCTTATATATTAAAATTAAATCGTTGTTGACATCGGGGACTTGAATTTTACATTGATCATAGTCTAAGAATTTCACATTGATCCCAACCGTGGTGAAAAGTCACCGAGGATCATGGGTTTGAATCCTAGCACATACGTTTTTTGTTTATTTATTTATTTATTTTTAAGTCACTTTTCACAATGATTTGAATTTCAACCGTGGTAAAAAGTCACCCAGTTTTGTTTTTCCAAGATATATAACACACTTTATTCATTCTTTTTTCCCTAGACGAAGTTAGAGGAACTTAGACGAATTTCGTCATCTATCTTCAAACTCCATCTCCTATTTACGAGACTCTATTTCTCAACTAAGCCAAACTCGAAAACATCATTTCTTCCATAAACAAAACTCGAAAACATTATTTATTTCATTAACGAATTTCAAAACTCTATTATCTCTTCTTTAACTTGAATGAGACAAGAAAAACATGGATTCAAGTTAGCAATGTTAGTTGTTATTGTGTTAGGTAAAATGTTTAATGTTGTTTTTGTTGTTGAGATTTACTGTTTAACGATTTTTTTTTTTGAGGTTGAGATTTAATGTTTAACGATTTTAGTTATTTTGTTATTGTTGTTGTTGTCGTTGTTGTTGTTGTTGTTTTTTTTATTGTTGTTGTTGTCGTTGTTGTTGTTGTTGTTTTTGTTATTGTTCTTGTTCTTGCTCTTGTTGTTGTTCTTGTTCTTGTTGTTGTTATTATTGTTATTATTCTTGTTCTTGCTCTTGTTGTTCTTCTTCTTCTTGTTATTCTTGTTGTTCTTGTTGTTGTTCTTGTTGTTATTATTGTTGTTGTTCTTCTTGTTGTTATTGTTGTTGTTCTTCTTGTTGTTATTGTTGTTGTTGTTGTGTTGTTGTTGTTGTTGTTGTTGTTGTTGTTGTTCTTCTTCTTCTTCTCCTTCTTGTTTTTGTTGTTGTTATTGTTGTTCTCGTTGTTGTTCATGTTGCTCTTGCTATTGTTGTTGTTTTACTGCTGCATTTTTTAATTTTATTAAAAGACATATAACATTGGTTTTTTAATACAACGGTTGATATAGATAGTGCACTATCCAATTTACAACCACGGGTGATAGACAGTGATTGTAAATAAGTCACTTAAACAAGACGCTATGTAACAACGGACCATCAATCATGATTGTATGTCTTTAACAACCGTTGTTATATGTGTTTTCTGTAGAATACAAAGTTCTCTCTTCCATAAATAATTCTCCTACCTACCAAGTTTCTATTCAAGCCTCTAATATTCCCACACACTTTTACTAAACACAAAAGGGTTTATTTCCAACAAAGTGGCATCAGAGCTTCAAGGTCCTAAAAAAAATGGCGAATGGAGGTTTCCCTTTTCAAATGCCGATGCTAACAAAGAACAAGTATGACAATTGGAGTATCAAGATGAAGGCGCTACTAGGAGCTCAAGATGTGTGGGATATTGTTGAGAAAGGCTTCAATGAGCAAGATGAAGCTTTGCTAGGCCAAGGTGTAAAGGAGACATTGAGGGAGTCAATAAAGAGAGACAAGAAAGCTCTCTTCTTCATTTATCAATCGGTGGATGAAGATACATTTGAGAAGATCTCCAATGTAACGGCGGCCAAAGAAGCATGGGACAAACTTCAAACTTGCAACAAAGGAGTGGAACAGGTGAAAAAGATTCGACTTCAAACTCTTAGAGGTGATTTCGAACGTTAATTTATGGAGAGTCAGAGTCAATTTCTGATTATTTTTCTCGAGTATTGGCCATAGTCAATCAACTTAAAAGAAATGGTGAAGATCTTGATGAGGTAAAAGTCATGGAGAAAATACTTCACACTTTAAATCCAAGTTTTGACTTCATTGTTACCAACATTGAAGAAAACAAGGATTTAAAGACCATGACTATTGAGCAACTCATGGATTCCTTACAAGCATACGAAGGAAAACAAAAGAGAAAAATTAAACAAAAGGAGGCTATGGAGCAACTACTACAACTCAACATAAAGGAAGCAAATTATGCGAATTACAAGAGCCAAAGAGGACGAGGTCGTGGCCAAGATCGTGGGCGTGGACGAGGACATGGAGGAGAAGGAAGAGGCAGTTACAACAACTACTCTAACAATGGAGAAAGAAGTTGGAATCCACAAGCAACAAGAGGTCGTGGAAGAGGAAATTCATGGTCGAGGTGTGACAAATCACAAATCAAGTGCTTCAACTACAACAAGATCGGTCACTATGCATCTGAGTGTAGATTCTCGAAGAAAGTTGTGGAGAAAGCTAACTTTGTAGAAGAAAAAGGCAGAGAAGAAGAAACTTTGTTGCTCGCGTGCCAAAACCAAGTTGAAGAGTAAAGAAACAAATGGTACCTCGACACCGGCGCAAGCAATCACATGTGTGGCTATCGAAGCATGTTCGTAGAGATCAATGAAGCGACAACTGGAAATGTATCATTTGGAGATGACTCAAAGATACCGGTCAAAGGCAAAGGTAAAATTCTTATACGCTTAAAGAATGGGAGTCATCAATTCATATCCAATGTCTATTATGTTCCTAACATGAAGAATAATATTTTGAGCTTGGGATAATTATTAGAGAAAGGCTATGACATCCACTTGAAAGAACATAGTCTTTTCTTAAGAGATTATAGACATAACTTGATTGCTAAGGTGCCTATGTCAAATAATAGAATGTTCCTCTTGAACATTCAAAATGATGTTGCAAAGTGTCTCAAGACTTGTTATACCGGCTCTTCGTGGCTATGACATCTACGATTCGGACATCTCAACTTTGATAGTCTAAAATGTTTGTAAAAGAAGGAAATGGTGAGAGGCTTGCCTAGTATAAACCACCCAGACCAACTATGTGAAGGATGTCTAGTTGGGAAGAAATTCCGGAAAAGCTTTCCAAAGGAATCAACGTCAAGAGCGACAAAATCACTAGAGCTCATTGTGATACGGTGAACTGACTTTGTGTTTTTGCTTTGAAAAGCAATGTTGCGGACAGCAAGAGTCGCCACCGACTTTTCTTTTATCTAATAAGGAAAGGCGGAAAAGAACAGGAAAAACCTTGATTAGATTTTGAGTTCGGGAGGTACATTATACAAAGGGAAGGTGTTAGCACCCTTTGTATCCATGGTTATCCAAGGGCTCTTAATTGCTTAACTCACTTATGTTTTCCTTGTTTGAGAAAGTGTTTGAGAAATGTGGTGTGTTTACAAAATATTTTGAAAGGAGAGTTTAACTTTGTAATGATTCTTGTACGAATGTATACAAAGTGTTTATCTCGTTTGATTTTGAAAGATGTTTAGAAAAATATAACTCGGCGATGATTCTGGTGCAAATGTATACCAAGTGGTGATTTTCTAAAAGATGTTTTGAAAAGTGTGAGGTGTGAAAAGTAGTTTAAGCTATGAGCAAGCATTTAAGAGTTATACCTAACTAAGGTTTTTATAGGTATTTCCTATCCTTAGGAGGGTAAAACTGTCCTTACTATTGAGAAGTAAGTAGTCTTATCCTTTGGATGTAAAGGGACATCGGGGGGTCGTCGATTGGTCATTGAAGGCAACATTTGTAAGGATACCTTAGCATTTGAAGGGACGATCATCATTTAATCGTAGGCTACAACGAAGGGTCATTGAGGGACAAAGCCATATATTCGAGGGCAACGTTCGAGGGACAAGGTCATATATTCGAAGGCAACGTTCGAGGGACTATGATTTATCTTGTAGGGACATTGACCTTTTGATCGAAGGGACTATGACTTATCTGTTTAGGGATGATGATGATTTAATCGAAAGGGTCTTTGCTAAGGGTATCCCCACATTCGCGGGACATGACCGTAATATCGTAAGGCAACAAAGAGAGGGTTACCCTAGAGGTGCAAGTGTGGAAATGATTGGATTCGGATATATTATCTTGAATTAATTTATCTAAGTTCGATTATTTATCTTTCCATGCAATCCTATTAGCATACATCTAGACAGTTATATTCACAGTATGGAAAAATAAAAGTGCGAAAAATAAGACTACGCTATTAGATGGCTTCGGGATGGGGGGTATATAATTTAAAAGGGGATATGAAATATCTAAATCTTAATTAACGAGTACAAAATTAAAAGGGCATACCAAATAATAAAACCTAATTAAACTAAAAAGAAAGAAATAAAAAAATTCCTAATTAAAACTATTACATAGAAAGTTAATGACAAATGAAATAAATAAACTAAATTTAAGAATGAATTAAGAATATTTTTAGTCTATAATAATAGAAACTTTTTTTTTATGAATTTATGGAAAAACTTAGACTAAATTGATAGAAATTTTAAAAGAAAAGAGAAAAAAATATAATTAGATTTTTATTATTCAAAATAACCCATTTTAATTAATTAAGTGATATATGAAAATTTAATTAATAAACTAGATTAAATTATATCCTAGTTTAAATAACTAATATAATATATTAATTAGAAAATTAATTAATGGGTTTTATTTTAATAATAGAAAAATAGTGGTGAATTAATTAGAGTGGAAAGGGGGGAGCTACCAACGAGTCATGTCGGTCCATTCGTTATTTATTCGTCTTCATTAAAATATATATTAATTCTACATGGATTTTTCCATTTTGACACAACACCACCATGCATGTTACAACTTTCTCTCTTAGGGCAAGCTACTTTATTTTTTCTCATGCTGTTTCTTGCATGTGAATACAACAAACCTGTAACTTCATCTTATATCAAACCACACACATAAAATAAGATCATATGTAATCATCATGCAATAATAAAAATAGGCATGCACAAATCAAGAAGCTTATATTATTTTACTCATGTATTTGTTCTCTTTACTGCAAGTGATAATGATAAAACAAACCTTACACATACATGTTAAAGACAACCAAGGATTTATATTATCACCATGCTATGACATATCAAGAACAAATGCATACTTGAATAAAGCAATATCAACATCCACCAAACCATGAATACATCATCTCAATATATATATTAAACCAATATTATTCATGCATGAATTAAGGAGTATTGCAAGGTAATCATGCTGGATGCAAATTACATAATAAACACTTACTGGGGATTTGATTCTTCTAGCTTGCTCACTGTATGTGTGTTGTTCTTATTCAGGCTATGAGTGCTTTATGGTTGCTTCTCTTTTCCCTGCCCGTGAATCTTCTTGCTTCTGCCTTGCCTTGTGTATCTTCTTCTTCTGTTGTATCTCTCCTCTTTTTCGTCTCCTCCCTCTCGCTGCAGCCATATGAAGTATTTATAATGGTGTGGATTAGGGTTTAACCTTGCTAAATATTTGGATCCCTTCCTATACTTTAGAGTTTAACCTTGCTAAATATTTGGATCCCTTCCTCTTGCTAAATATTTATTAAAATTCAAATATTATTATAAATAATGAATAATTTAAATAAAAATTAATTTAAATTTTAGTTACATAATTGGATTAAAATTTAAACCTATTTCTATTTTTACTTTCATCATTTAAAAAAAATCAAAATTATTCTTACTTATATCAACCAAAATTATTTTATAATTTATGGGCTTTTAAAAAAATGTTACTCTTATAAAGATCAGAATGGATCGTACGCTAGATCGTATCTGAGTAGTAGAATGAGTCGTCCGTTAGGCCGTATCGGGCGATAAAAAGTAGTCGTACGCTAGACTACATTTCAGAATGTGCCGTACGCTAGGTAGTATCTGATGAGAAGAGCCAGACTGGGTCGTACACTAGACCGTATCTGAGTTGCAGAATGAGCCGTCCATTAGGCTGTATCTGAGGATAAAAGATCAGAATGGATCATACGCTAGATCGTATTTGAGTAGCAGAATGAGCCGTCCATTAGGCTGTATCTAATGATAAAAGATCAGAATGGATCATATGCTAGATCGTATCTGAGTAGCAGAATGAGCCGTCCATTAGGCTGTATCTGATGATAAAAGGGGTAGTCATACGCTAAACTATATTTCAGAATGTACCGTACGCTAGGTAGTATCTGAGGGGATGAATATCCAAATGGGTCGTACGCTAGACCGTATTGGAACAGTTGAAGGAACCATACGTTAGGCTGAATCAGAATGAGTCGTACGTTAGGCTATATCTGATAATATTTGTATATGTTGTATTTGCAATAAATGTCTGGGATGGGCTTAAAGATGCCATCATTAGGAGGATATCAAAATGCTTGTCAGAATGAATATTCATATGGATTATATCGGAAAGATGTATCTGAATCTTGAATGTAATCGATAAAGATATCCATCTGAATGAATCTTTATTTTGACTGTATCAAGAGGATAATTAACTTGGGAAAAAAAAGAGTTAGCCTCATGCCATGTCATGATGCATGGGATGTTTTATGCTCTTGAAAATAAATGCGAACATTGCATGCATGTATATGCTGTGAAATGATGCATGAATGAATTATGCGTCTGAAATTTTTTGCCATGGGAAAATAAATCCCGATATTCTGGTTGGAGATATTTGTATTGATGACCCTTTCTTAGCTGGGGATATTTGATTTCTGTCTGATGGTAGAAATATTCAACAGAACCTGATTGGGGATAAAAGAGATGACCAGTCTGTCTAGTAGTGCCAATTTCTTCTGGGAATAACTGGTTTTGCTGGGGAATAGGATTTGCAACCGGATTTGTTAGAACGTATGGTTAAACCTTATCCTTGATCCTAAAGTCTTTTAGTAATTGCTATTTCTATTTTATGCATGTATTTTCGGTAAACATCAATCATATTCAAATGCATATATTAATTCAAATTAAATCAATGGACGTTTATGCAATCAAAACGGAGAAAGTAAAACAAAAGTATCTTTTTGGAAATAAAATTGTATTGATTTTGAAAGAGGGCCTATAAACAAGCAATTTTAATACAAGGAGACAAAAATCCTAGTAAGAGGAAATTGTCAAGAAAGCAAAGAATAAACAGCTGTGAAAAAAAAGTCCTATTGATTTTAATTCTACTACTGCTATTATGTCTTCAAGCATCTCATCTCTTGCTGTCGGATAGAAGTGATTGACTTGTTTAGTCTCTTTGACTTTGGTGAAGTTGACCGAGAACGGGACATAGTCATACGCTTTAATCCCTAATTTTTGCCTAGACCGCCTTTTCAGGTTTTCAGTCCACCAGGATACCCTTTTTTGCCCAAGCCGCCTTTTCAGGTTTTCGACTTGCCGGGTGTATATTTTTATATGTTTATCCCTAATTTTTGCCCGAACCCTTTTGGTTCGCCGGGAGCCCTTACTTTTGCCTAGATATGTCGACCTAGCGGGTCTCTTTTATGCGTAGTATTTTTTAACTATGTCCGCGTTCACGGGATGCGGGAAATCTTCGCCATCCATTGTAGCAAGCATCATGGCTCCACCAGAGAATACCTTCTTAACTACAAATGACCCTTCGTATGTGGGAGTCCATTTGCCTCTAGGATCACCTTGTGGTAGAATGATACGCTTTATCACCAAGTCGCCAATTTGATACACCTGTCTCTTGACTTTTTTATTAAATGCCTGGGTCATGCGCTTCTGATATATCTGCCCATGACAAACAACCACAAGTCTCTTTTCATCAATCAAATTTATCTGATCGAGTCGAGTCTGAATCCATTCATCTTCATCTAAGCCTGCATCTTTCATAATTCTTAGAGAGGGAATCTGAACTTCCATTGGTAAAACGGCTTCCATTCCGTAGACTAAAGAGAAAGGAGTTGCCCCTGTCGAAGTGCGTACTGAAGTGCGATAACCATGAAGAGCAAATGGTAACATCCCATGCCAGTCTTTGTATGTTACTGTCATCTTTTGTATAATCTTCTTAATATTCTTATTAGCAGCCTCTACGGCGCCATTCATCTTTGGCCGGTACGAAGAAGAGTTATGGTGTTTTATTTTGAACTGCGTGCAGAGTTCAGTAATCATCTTGTTGTTCAAATTAGTACCATTATCAGTGATAACTCTTTCAGGGATGCCATACCGACAAATGAGACTATTCTTGATGAACTGTTGAAATTCTGGTGTAGTCAGAATTCAGATGTTCTACTCCAAGTCATGACATCTGATCTAACATTGTAACTAATACAGCAAGACAGTTATTAACCACTGTACTAATATGCACACGTTCACAGATGTCCCGACATCTCATTCTATGTCACCCTAGGATGGATGAACACCTGGTTCTGTGCATCAGGAAGAAGGACTCAACAGAGATCAATCCTAGCACTCACTTCTGTTGTTTTCTTACACAGATATCAGCATGATGTCTTACTGTTGATTTTGGATATCATCTGTTACATTGTTCCAGTGTGTTTTTCTTTTACTTGTATTTCTTGAATTAAAGGTTGAGCACGTTAATCTAATTTCCACTTATTAGATAGCTAACAGCTAGGCTATGTGCTAGGTTCATTAATTGTAGGTTAGTAGTTGGTTTCCTGGATTTTAGTTCAGCTATTGAATCCCTGAAGAATAGCCTGAGAAAAATACCGAAACTGAAAAACCAATCATCCTATACTTTAGCACATGCTGTTGAGAATGAATGCACAACATTCAGTTCGACAGTCAGAACATATGTTGATTCTGTTATGTTCCTGGAAACATGCTGTGCTAAGTTTGCAGTACTGTAAAAGACCAACTAGTCTCTACTTCAGTATCAGCCTTCAGTATCAACTGTCAAAACATCCAGTTTAACAGTTTCACAATGATCCTTCGGCCAGGTCTGTTATCCTGGAAGCGAACAGACTTAAATAAATACTGAACTGAACCTAACCTGCTTATTGTTCAGTATACACTGTCACTGATGAATGTTACAACATTCTGATTGACATTCAAACAGAAGGCTATATACCAGGTCTGTTATCATCTTGATAAGCTGACTGGAATACCAGCTGAGTTATGACAGTAACAAAAACACATGCAGAAGGAAAACAAACACAGGAAATTGTTAACCCAGTTCAGTCCAACATGACCTACATCTGGGGGCTACCAAGCCAGGAAGAAGATCCACTATCAGCAGTATTAATTCAGAGTTAAACTCCCCCGTTTACAACTCTTCACTTAATCCCTACCCAATGCAATCTATACCTAGGAACTCCTAGATAGAAACCTCCAGTTTCCATTCCTATCACTACAAATACAATGTAATGTTACCACACCTTGAACTTGCTTCACAGCTTCATTCAAGAACAAAATCACTCTTGCCTACAGGCTTTGAGTTACAAATACTCTCAGCTTTGACCACTGAGAAACACATGGTAACCTTCCCACAGATTGGGAGGTTTACCTCACACATCCCCCTAAAAATTCATTATAAGAGGCTTACAAATACTAGGTTACAATGAGCTATTTATAACCTAATCACCCAACTGGATTTGGGCCTTCAGAAATCGCAGCAGACTTGTTCTTTGCTGTTACAACTTCAGCAGAAAAATTCTGCTACAAACAAGGTCTTCAATCCTAAAATCTCTCCATATATATCTCCATATTTAGAGCCTATATATATTCTGATTAAGTCTTTAAGACCTCCACATGGGAGTTAGGATATTCACCAAATATCCTTACTAATCTCAGAATATATACTGAATTAATTAATTCAGTTTTCTACACATGTACGATGTCACAGGCCTGATGTCATGACATCGTACATGACATGTTGGTCCAGATGTTGAACTTCTTCAACCCAACATATTAAAACAACAGAGATGAATACATTATTTGTTTTACAAAATTAATGCCAATCCTAAGGTATTAACAATCTCCCCCTTTGGCAAATTTTAGCTAAAACAAATAAACATTACACTGGACAAAACATCCCATTATGGGTATGCTCTTCATCTCTGTCATTGACTCCACCACCACAAACACCAAGGTTGGTGTACATGAGGAAGTAGAGGAACACGGATCAGTTGTACCAGAACCCTTTCCCTCAACAGGAGAGCTTCCGGAAGAATATGTAATACTGAGTACATAGATAATGTAACTCAGATCACAAGACACAACTGTCCTCTTAACTCAGATCACAAGACACAAGTGATATACCCAGTTGGTGGATTTTGTGCCTGACACCAACTTCTGTTTGCTACCACAGTTAGCTTGCTTCTGGTACATTCTCAACCCCAGGACTGTATTTCTCTCCCCCTTTTTAGCTAAACATTTGTAAAGGCACCCCTCACAAAACCAGATCCAGGCGCAGCTTGCCCAAACCTTAACATACCCCATGATTCTGAGGGAATGGAGTGTTTCTCTTGTGAGAAGAAGAGGGCTATTACATCCTTTAAATAGTCCAACCCGTGCTTAGGAATTAACGGTAGGAATTAATGCTTGGTCAAGATTCATTAATTTTTGCTGAGAAACAGTCAGAGAATCACCAACAAAATCTCAGACTATCTTTGAATACCTTTTATAGATCTTGACTGTTTCTTTTCCAAAACAGCAGTTCCAGTGCATGGAGACTATTCCATATATGCAGTCAGACACGTTGCACGCGATGTCTTAACATTCCACGCGGCTTTTTCTTGCATTCTGCTAGTATTCAACATTTCCCAAGGCTCCTGTCATACCTCCAGTAGAGACTTGACATCTGGCACTGCTACATGTAACACCTCAAAATTTGCCCTCCTCTCTTGGGACTAGCATTAACATTGTACATATCATTTTAGGTCATTAGGCATTGCATATCATGTGGTTACATTGTGCAAGCCACTATCTCAAGTCTGGATCAGAAGATGAAGAAGTCAGAAGTGCAAGCCTAAGGTTTTATTGACTGATCATTGGCCATCTGAGGATTGGGCTATAAATTAGGGTTTCATGGTTCTCAATGGATGTTGGTCTTCATCTTGATTGAAATGATACATCATCATCATCATGGTTTGACATCATCAAGTGTTGAAGCAGGATTCCTTGAGATTAGGGTTTTGACCACTGGTCAACCCTAATCAGTTGCATTGGGCCAGTCAGGGCATGATCAGGAGATGGCTATGGGGTTCATTATATGATTACATTGAGATTATTGAGGCTAGGGTTTCACCCTTGAGCCATTTCAGTTGAAGATTGGGGCTCAGATTGATCAATGCATTGCCAAATTCATTTATCAGATGAAAAGTCAACTGTGGTCAACTGTACATGATCTGATGGATTTGGAGGTGGAAGTGAGTTAGACACATCTCATTCATGTTGGAACAAGTGTTATTTGACATTGCAAAGCTTAAAAATGAAGAAAATCAAGTCAGGACAAAAATTGCCAAAAATAGAAAGTGACTTGTAATTGAAGTTTCCAAAAATGGAAAGTTTTGGACCTCAAGGCCACGTGTCCAAGGAAGCTTCAAATGAAAATTTGTTCAACATGAAAGTTGTAGATCTTGTTCTCACCTTTCCAAAATGTCCAAGAACTTGAAAATCCCATGTATGGTTGGGAAATTATGGCTCAGTGAATTTCAAAAATGACCCATAATCAGGAGGCCATAATTTCCACATGGTTTGTCCAAATTGCAAGTTCTTTATATGCACAAACTCCATTTGACATGTACTTTCATGGTGCATAATTGGATTTTCTCAAAAATGGTCAATGCAAAAAGTCAATTTTCAACTGGACAGTTAAAATGGACCAAGGGCAAAATTGTCCAACTTGTGAAATAATTGGAATCTTTGAGTGGGGATTTTTGCTACACCTCATGAATGGCATTTAAAAGTTGTTGGAATCATCATTTCATGGCAAAGGCTTGTAATTTGAGATTTGGCTTGAAAAATGAAAGTGCAAAAATGGATAAAGTGCAATCACAAGGTGAAAATGAGAATGGTGCATCCAATGAGAGTGAGACAAGTTGCTACAGCTCACACATGTCATTTAGAGAGTGTGTGAGCTGTCCATGAGCTGGCATTGGCTTGTATGTGAAAGTACACTTTTGCCCCTTGCTTAAAAATAACCATTTCACTAATCAAATGCATTTGGCTAATTAGATGGATTAAGTGGTAATTAAGCTTGAGTATATAATCCTAATCTCATTCTAAGCATAACAGAAAATCACAATTCCCCAAAACAGATCTGAAAACTCTTCATTCTCTCAAAAATCCTCAAGAACACAAAACCCTCAAATCCTTCAACCTTCCTCAATTCTTGCCTAATCTTGGAAATTCTTTTTGCATTGGTCTCCAATCATCACATGCTCGAGCTGTTTTGGCTTCTCATCATCAATCAAGCACTGATTCTCGACTGTACAAGATGACTCCATCAATGGTGAATTCGAATTTTGAGCATTAGAAGCCTATTCCATCAAACCTAAGCATTGGATTTAGCATCTGGAGGATTGTTCTACATCAGTTTGTGGAGAAAAGCACGCGAGGAGCATCAATACATCACTGCCATTCCAGGTATGTCAAGTTTTCGAATCTCATGAAATGCTTAATGTTCATATGCGTTTGAAAGAGCATGCTGCGTAGAGTATGGTGATGTGCTTGGTTTGTGAAATAGTGAACTATAGCGTGCGAAATCTGGATTTGAAATTATGAACCAAAACCCTAACCTCTTCGATTCGCATGATTTAGGAACTTTTAGGAGAAATTAAGATGATATTCGTGTTGTGTGTTCTTAGACGGTTCGATTGGTTATATGCATGCTAATTTCTGTGAAGATTTTGTGTTCATCAATTTCTTGAGGATTCTGGAAAAGTCTGGGTTGAGAACGATGAAGTTAGTTTGTTTGATCCGTTTTTCCATTTAAATTTTCAAACTACATGTTTCCCGCTCCCGCCATCTTTATTTACCAAACTGCCATTGTAAATTCCATTTAATTTGATTAATTCTTAAAAAATTATAAACACCTTAAAAAATTCATAGAAAATTGAAGAAAATTCAGAAAAATATGGAAATTTTTGTGTTGACTTTGTTGTTGAGTGTAGAATTTGTTTGACCTATTGGTCAAAGTTGTGCATGGCAAAAATATTGTTTGACCTAGGCTTATTTCACATGTGTTCACATTTGATACATTTTACCATTTGGTTCATGAAATGCTCATAATGTAAAATAAATTCTTGACAATTTTTGTGATGATTGTTGACTGGCTGATGTTCATTTATATGTAAATTTCATGAATTTTTGATACCTGGCCATTGAGATATGAATTTTGGAACTTAGGTGTGACAATTTGTGTCACACCTCTTGATGTCAACTTGCTGGATTTAATTGAGTGGTCTATACTTGTTAGAATGAAATGAAATTTTGCATGGTGAATCACTAACATGTTGAGATGTTCTATGAATTTTTGTGGAATTTTACATTGCATTTTCAAATTGATTGTGATTTTTCATCTCTGTTGGTCAAATATGCAAGTCCATGTGGTACATGTTTGTAATTTTGATGTGAAATGCTCATATGGTATTGGATAATCATGAAATTTGGCATGCTTGTAATAGACACATTGTGTGACATCCCTGTTTTGGTCTCATCCATTTCTTTTTTGTTTTCATTGAGTTATGAATTTTTGAAGTGGATGTATGTGTTGATGTTGTGATTTGGAGCCTATAATTGTGTCTGTTTTTGTTGATTTTCATTGACATGGTTCTATTTGCCCAATTAAGCTGAAATTTGGTGTGCCATACCTGGATTAGGTCCTGTTTAGGTGTAATTTATTTGAGAATTTTTGAAGTTGTTTTGATGTGGATTTGAATGCAATAGTTCTGTTTGCATGTTTGGTGCTTCATTTGAACTAATTTGCCTTGTTTTGTGCATAACATGAACATGATGAATGATATGAACATGAGACTAATGGTGTTTGCTATTGTTTGATATTAATTTGACTTTGGTTGGTGAATACTTTGCTGTTTAGGAATTTTTCTTGCCTTTGGACCCTAGGCTTAGCCTAGTGGTCTTGTTGCTAATATTTGCTTGATTTTTCAGGATCAAAAGCATAATGCACATGGAGAATGAATCAAGTTAAATGCAATTGATGTTGTTTGATGTTTGTACACTAACATAACATTGTTTTGTAGGGTGTGAAGTTTGGGATTGAGCTTTGAGCTTGCTTTGTTGTGCATTGATCTGTATAGATTAATTGGTTGATACTTGCTGTTTAGTTTGTCTGTCTGAGTACTAACTGTGTTTGACTGTTTCCAGGTACTTTTAGTTGCTCAGTTCCTTGTGAACTTTTGCTTTGCTTTGCTTAAGCAACTTGCATTGAGGTATAACTTCCTAACTTCATGTAGTCTGGAGACCCGGCTGTTACCGGGCCGGGCAAATAAATGTCTGAAGTCCTCCTTAAGAGGCGATGATTGTGATTGTTTAATTTTGTGCCTAAGCAGGTAAAGTCCTTAATCAAGGCAATTGGTGGAAGGTAGGGATAAGCAATCTATCCCCCACTATTCAGTTGAGTCTTCTCCTTGCTCCCATTACATGGTTGTAGCATTGAGATCCAAGCCCAAGATCCTGTGCAATGCACATTGTGTCAGTGTCTCTGAGTATAGAAGGGTTCCCCCATTCTGGACCCATGCTCATTTGTCAGAAGCTCTCCCTGGTTAGGGATAAGAGCTGTGAGGTCTGATCCTCACTTCATCCTTTCATCTGCTTCACCTTAGCCTCGTAATGGCAAGGTTAAGAGCAAACCCAGCCCGTACAGACGACTTGCTGAGGCAGTCAAACCTGTTGATTGAGCCCCCTTGTTTGGCTATAGTGGGTGCTCTGTGGATATCTGATTGACATGCCTGTTTGAGATGCTTGTTCTCATTTGATGTATGCTTGTATGTTGTTTGCTTGTGTGCTTGCTTCTTTCCTGGTTAGGATGGGCTTGCTTATGCAAGTAGGATAGAAACCTGAACTTAGGGTGACTTTGCATGACAACATCTAGGCTCGAGTCGTAGTCTCCCTAGTGTCGTGTCTTCCCCTGGTTTCTGGTTAGGAATCTTTTTCCCTTTCAGGGGAACTACATCGCCCTGATCCTCGTTCCAGACGAGGTATGTAGGCAGGTGGTCGTGCGAGACCACTCCGGGCAACCTTTTTCTTTTTGTGTGTGTTTGCTTGTTATCTGATTGTGTTTTGGCTCGGATGCCGACGTAAGTCCAGTAAGTGGCTGTCGGGCTCCACGTTTGCCGTTTTGTGCGTGTTTTGGTTCGGATGCTGACGTAATTCCATCCAGTGGTTGTCGGGCTCCATGTTTGCCACCCTTGCTTGTTTGTATGTTCTGTGTTGTTTGGCGTGCGTAAGCCGAACTACAGTGGCTCTGATTCTTGTTCCAGACAAGATATGTAGGCATAAGGTGCGATACCTTATCGAGCTCGTTCCTCTTAACCCCCACCTGCGTTCCCTGTGTGTGTGTGTGATGTTTAACAACCTTTTCTTTATTTTAGAACGTGGATCCCGTCGAGTACGACGGACGTGAGGGGTGCTAATACCTTCCCCTTGCGTAACCGACTCCCTTACCCTTTCTCTTTGGTCGCGAGACCATTTCCTTTCCAGGTTTCTCTGAGCGTTTCCTTTCCCTATTTTGGGATAAATAACGCGCAGTGGCGGCTCTGTGTGTGTTTTTCTTTGAGCCTCGCCGGTTGATTTTTCGCAGGATGCGGCAGCTGGCGACTCTGCTGGGGACTAGATGTAGACCTGTGCTGGTCCATCGTCCCTAAGCGAGTCTTTCCTAGCGTTCTAGGATTAGTTTAGGTTGCTTGTGTTGCTTGATTTATTGCATTTATTATTCTAACCTGTATATATTTGCATAAATGTCTGCATGCATCATACTATCATGTTGCTGTCCTCCGTGCAGGTGTTTCCTCTGTTTGGGGTGGGTGTTCTGAGTGGGGCTAAAACCCAGGCCCGAGTATACACCTAGGATTAGCGTGGTCTCGCGTCGCTCACATGTCGGTTGGGCATGATGTTGCGATGTGACATACCACAAGCCGGACGAGGTTCATCTGAGAAGTGCTCTTCCAGTGGGGTTTTCCACTTTGGTTGGGTTATCTCTTTTGAGCTGTTGACTCTGGTGACCGACCATTTCCCGGATCTTTGGTTTAGACGATCTCAGGAGAGCTACAATGGCACACCCGAAAGGGCAAACCCATTGAGTATCTCTGCCCGATTGTCGAGACTATTATCCGCCTTAGGGTGACCTGTTTAGAATTTACCTGTGAGGGGAGGGTGATTCTTACAGATGCATGTTCTGTTGGTGACTCAGATGGTGACTAATTGTTCCGTGGATCAGAGTCATATTTATCAGTCGGATTTATGGCCATTTATTGCGGTGACGCCGGAGTGCTGTCCGTGGTATTTATCAGTGGGGATCCGTTTATTTCAGGATTCCCCGGGCCGAGTTATTTATCAGTAGGGATCCGTTTATTTCAGGATTCCCCGGGCCGATTCAGATGATGATGGGTATCTGCTCAGAGCCTGGTGATGATGATGATGTATCTGTCTTCCGTTTATTTCGGAACTCGTGGGTCAGATTGGTGGTTACTTGCTCCTTCAGATGGTTATGATCAGTTCAGAAACCAGGTTTCAGAGCAACAGATGATCAGAGGACTTGGAGGATGGCACAGTGCATTGCATTCATGCATCATTCTCATTTTGCATTCATCTGCACTAAACCTACGTCTAGCCATATGGGGAGTATTATTGATTGAGAATCTGGTTGAGAGACATCTGGATGTCAAAATGTTATTGGTGAAATGTTATCTGTCTCGATGAAACCAGAATCAAAGGACAGAAGCTTCCTCATATGGATAGACGTTGCGTTCATGCATATTAACCTGTTTGCTATTTTGCAGGAATCATTGCTCACGCTCGAAGAACAGTACCTTTGCACTCAACCCGTCCTCACAGATACTTCACCAGACGCAACACTCCTAGGCTGATGGATCTTCCGAGTACTGATCTCCTTGAGCTGAAAGACAAAATGACTGAGCTGATCAACATCATGCAGGGTTTTGCAGTTGGTCAGAAGGCTCTGGCTGATAAGGTTGAGAAGCTCGAGCGGGCTTCAGCAGCGAACAGTGGGGTTAACCTGGATGGAGTCTCCAACCAGGGGCTGGGTGGATCCAGAGATGGTGGTAAAAGAGCAACTGTGGGTATGGTAAATGACAATACTGGTGGATTTGGTGCTGCTACTGGTGGTGGGCCCGGTCTGGGGCATAATCTGAAGGACGGTCAGTTGCCTCCATTCTACGGGTTTGATGACGATAAAGAGGAGGATCGAGAAGCTGATCAATTCTCCATGCACAATGAGCCATTCGGTCAGTACAATGTTCAGCCTCAAAGCAAAGAGATTCAGTTGCTGGCAGAGAAGGTAAGGGCTCTGGAAAGCCATGCTACTCCGGGGTTTGTCAACATGTCCAACATGGGGCTAGTTGAGGGGATTGTGATTCCACAGAAATTCAAAGCGCCTGCATTTGACAAATATAATGGAAGTTCCTGCCCAGAGACTCACCTCCAAGCTTTCGTCCGCAAGATCTCTGCGTACACTACTGATCAAAAGCTTTGGATGTACTTCTTCCAAGACAGTCTGTCCGGAGGATCCTTGGAATGGTATACCAAGCTGAAATCTGCTGACATCAAGAGTTGGCAAGATCTTGGGGATGCTTTCTTTAAGCAGTACCAGTTCAATGCTGACATGGCTCCTAGTCGTACCCAGCTGCAGGGTATGTCTCAGAAGTCAAGTGAGGGGTTTAAAGAATATGCTCAAAGATGGAGAGAGTTGGCTGCCAGAGTTCAACCTCCTCTAGTGGACAGAGAGATGTCTGATCTCTTCATGGGTACCCTGCAAGGGGTTTTTGCTGAAAGAATGGTGGGCTGTCCGGTAACCAACTTTGCAGACATTGTGGTGGCTGGGGAGAGAATTGAAAGTTGGCTAAGAATGGGGAAGATCCAGGGTGGTAATGCTTCGTCATCGGCATCGAAGAAGCCATTCGGGAACGGCCAAAGGAAGAATGAGGGAGAATCAAGCGCTGTGTATGCCCAGAGAGGATACGGTAGGGATCGTTACTACCAGCACACTGCTGCTGTAACCATCCCTGCTGGTAATCAGTCAGTATGACAGCAACGTCAGCCACCTCAACAGAGAGCTGGGTACCAGGTGAAAGGAAAAGGGATTGATCGCCATTTCGACAAGCCGCTAGTGACATATGCTGTTCTGTTCAAAAAATTGATGGATCTTGGGTTGGTTCAGCCGAGGGCGATGGTTCCGATGAGATCAGATCAGAGGCCTCCTAACTACGATGAGAACGCCCAGTGTGAATTTCATTCTGGAACGCCGGGGCATAACATTGAGGGCTGTAGAGCATTCAAGAATGTTGTCCAGGATCTGGTAGACTCCAAGGCCATCAATTTTGCACCATCACCGAATGTTAATGCTAATCCCATGCCGACGCATGGTCAGGCGATGGTGAGTGCAATTGCTGAAGATTCAGGTCACACCGGTGTGATGGGTGAAGAGAATGACAGTAACTGCAAGTTCAATAGTTGGATAAAGCTATGCGTACCAGGAAGCTGGAAGGCTTAAGAGATCAGCACTGTCACTCATTCGGAAGAGTAATGATTTCTGTTTTGATCTGCATGAAAGCCTTGCGTGTTGCCCGACACGTAATGGTCCATTGTAAGGGCCACCTCATGTTTAAATTTGCATTTCTGCATCATTAATAAATGGATGTTTTTCAGTCAAAAAGCGGTGTTCCCTGTTTTTCATTTATTTTTGCAGTTTAAAAACAAATAAAAATGGCAATGTTTGTTTTCATTTTTCTCTTTTTGATTTGTCTCGTCCCAAAATTCAAAAATAATTCTCCGGATCTCGTTGATAACAATTTGGTTACACCTCTGTATGACTTCGACAATCCGAGCAATCAGGCTGAAGAAGAAGGCGAAGAAGATTGTGATCTGCTGGGAGATTAGCCAGGTTGTTTAAACAAGAGGAGAAGGTGATTCAGCCGCATGAGGAGCGGATTGAGATTGTTATTCCAAGCACCGCCGAGGTCAGGAAGGAAGTGAAATTAGAGCCGCTTCAGAGGCGAATCGAGAGCAAAATGGTAGCCCTGTTGAAAGAGTATGTAGATACTTTCGCCTGGTCATGTCAGAATATGCCAGGGTTGAACACCGATGTCAGTGCGCACAAGCTACCATGGAGAGAAGATTGTCCTCTAAAGAAGCAGAACGCCAGTACTTGTCAGAGAGCCATGGTGACTTTGTTTCATGATATGATTCGTCATGAAATCGAATGTTATGCTATGACATGATAGCAAAGTCCCAAACAGGAGTGGGGCATCTGGTGGAGATAATTCAAACTGAGGTTGAATTCAAAATGAGTGCACTATCAGAGTGCGAGCCGTTAAGATGTTGGGGGTTCATTGTAAGGGAGGAATCGAGGTTCATCCTGCAAAAAAAAAAAAAAAAAAAAAAAAAAAAAAAAAAAAACGCCTGAACCGAGGAAGAACATGAAAAAGAGGTTCGTGGTTTCTTAGAAAGATTGAACTACCTGTCATGGTTCACATCTCATCTAACAGCCACGTGCGAACCTATATTCAAGATGTTGAAAAAAAAAAGATCAAACGGTCAGGTGAAATAATGATTGCCAAGGGGCATTGAAAAATAAAAAGAATAAGTTGCAGGAACCTCCGATTCCGATGCCTCCCTATGGAAAGAGACTGTTAATCTGTGCTTGACGGCCTTCGAGGGGTCTACAAGGTGTATTGGGTCAGCATGACGCGTCTTGTCGAAAAGAGCATGCAATTTACCTTAGCAAAAAGTTTACCGACTGTGAAACAATACATTCACTGTTCGAGAAAACTTGATGTACTTTGGCATAGGCTGCTCGCCGACCGAGACAGTATATGCTGGTTCATACCACTTTGTGGATTTCGAGATGGATCCGATCAAGTATGGGTTTGAGGATCCAGCATCGACCGGACGGGTTGCGAGAGGAGCAAAAGAATGTTGATTGATTTGTGATACTCTCAAGAAGCAATCAAGGGGTGTATTGTCTGATTAAATTGCCCCGCAACCCATTGAGGATTATCAACCGATGAAGTTTGAGTTCCCTGATGAGGACATCTCGAGGTGCTCTAATCGAAAGATTGAGAGTAACCGATCCCGGAGGAGGGGCCTGACCCCAAATCCGAACGGATTCTGATGTCTGATGGGGAGGTTAAGGAGAATAAGATTTTGTTGCCCGGATAACGTTTGAATACACCAACGACGGTGTGATTGAGTAGGAAACTGGTATCCTGGGTATTGATCTTCGGTGTGTCTACTGGGGCAACTCCTTTCTCATTGGTATGTGGAATGGAGGCGGTATTACATGTTGAGGTTCAGATTCCCTCTTTGAGAGTCCTGATGGACGTGAAATTGCAAGAGGCTGAATGGGTAAGGACCCGGTACGAAGAGTTGAGCCTGATAGAGGAAAAGAGGCTGGCAGCCATCTGTCATGGACAGTTATATCAGCAGAGGATGAAGCGTGCTTTTGACAAGAAGGTACGACCTCGGGTATATCACGTGGGTGATATGGTGCTGAAAAGGATCCTTCCTCCTCAAAATGATCGAAGGGGCGAATGGACACCGAATTATGAAGGTCCATTCGTGGTCAAGAAGGTTTTCTCTGGTGGAGCCTTGTTGTTAACGACCATGGATGGTGAGGATTTTCCATCCCCTGTGAATGCGGACGCAGTTAAAAAATACTTCGTATAAGAGACCCGCTGGACGAAAAGAATAAAATAGTCCAGGCAAAAATGGGCATCCCGGCGAACCAAAAACAGAAAGAAAGGTTCTGGCAAAAATTAGGGATAAAATGAAAGACTGTACACCCGGCAAGTCGAAAACCTGGAAAGGCGACTTGGGCAAAAAAGGGTATCCCGGTGGACTGAAAACCCGAAAGGGCGGTCCAGGCAAACGAGGGATTGAAACGAACAACTGCGTCTCGCATGATCGTTTGCGCTTTGGTTAAAGCATCATGGATAATACCCGGTAGGGATTAATCAGAAACGTCTTGTTCAGAAGGCAGAAAGCATGGAGAGTCTGAGGACATATGGGGTGTAACCGAGTTGGAACTCGATAAGATCACGGGTTTCACATTGCCATTAGGATAGATTTTTCCTTTTGAGCGCAATTACCTCTTTTCAGGAATTGCTTCCTTTTGTATTGCTCATTTGAGCCACATTTTTCAATCAATAAAATGCATATTCAGTCAAGTAATTTTGTTTTTGTTTTTCATTACCGCTTTGATTGCAAAAACATCCAGATATTTTTTATAAAGAATTTTGCATTTTAAGACATACAGGTACCTTCCAATGCGTGTTTATAAGATGGAAAGCTTGAAATCTTATTTGGAAGGTTGAGTGACCCAAGTGTTGAAATCTTGACACGCCTGGGGCACGGTTTTATCTAACGATCTGTTTTGCAGGAACTGTTAGATATTCTTCACTCACTTACAGGTGGTGATGTGGGAGCTTTGTAACAGATCCCCAGAGAGTTCGCTCAGGAACGAAAATGACGGAGAAGACGTCGAGACGTCCGACGATCCTTGATGATAACCAAGAAGACTCTTCAAAGTCGGAAGATTGGAAAGTCTGTAGAAATTCCCCGCAGAGTCTAACCAGGGACGAGGGACGGACGAAAGAATGTGAAGGGACGAGGAGAGACGTCGAGACGTCCGACGACCTTTGGAATTAATCAAGAAGACTCTTCAAAGTCGGAAAATTGAAATTTCTGTATAATCCCAGGAGTACGTTCTCGTCGAGCGCGGAACGATTTGGAATACAAGATGATGGAGCAGAAAAGATCCAGACGAGTCTGGGAATTCTCAAAAGTGGAAAGCTGATGCGAGATTGGGAGGTGAATACCAGGGTTCGACGAGTCGACGGGTGTTCTGTACCAACTTTTCTCATTTCCTCAGCTAGGTCCCCAAGCAGAGTCATAGGACTAGCTCCCCAGCAGATCCAATGTCTGTGGACTTCCCTAACCGAGTCTGAAGGTTGCTATTCCCCGAGTGGAGCGGGTTTCAATGAAATATATCTCCAGCAGTGTTCATCCTACCAGTGGATTGGACAAGTTTCCGTAGCAGACGGATTTTGCATCCCCAGCTGAGCTGATTCTACCTATGGATTGCATGGGTTGTCCCCAGCGGAGTGGTATGCGGTTCCCTAGCAGGGTCAAGATGATTATCCCCAGCAGGTGTCAGATTGATGCTTCCCCCAGTTGACAAGCCTGGAGATTGCTATTTCCCCAGCGGAGTTCTTTGTGAGCATTTCCCCAGTAAAATCGTCAGGTATCTGTGAGGGTTCTCAAAGCAGAGTCGGGATTGATATCCCCAGCAAGTCAAAAAACTGTTGTATCCCCACAGAGTGTTGGTGGTGCTTATCCCCAGCAGTTTCCCGAGCGGATTGGGTGCAAAGGAGGTTTCCCCAGCAAGGGTTGCCTATTTCCCAGCAGCAGTGCTTATTCCCCAGCAGGGTGGAGATTGGAGAATTGACGAGTTCCTCAGCAGAGTATCTCGTGCTCCCCAGAAGAGTCCCTTGAGGGGGATACTTTTTATGCATTCATCATGTAGAGTAAGCATAGCATATTGCATAGAAAAATAATAAAGCGCGTAGCATTTCCATAATTATGGAGCATTACGCAGAAAAATCAATCATGCATCATATTGCACGCATAAGCTAGTCTCAAGCTGTGGTTACTGTTTGAGAGGTGGTTTGGCCCGAAGAGCAAGGTGTCACTCCGAGGAGTTCAGAATCTTGGGTTAATCAGAGATATTCCCCAGTAGTGCGATATTGGAGGAAATGTTTCCGTCGGACAGAGATGGAAATAACATCAAAGGACGTTACGCGATCAGCGCGATTCAAGCCGTGGTTACCGCTTGGGATTTGGTTTTGCCGGATAGTGAAGACGATACTCCGAGGAGTTCAGCAGCGGGATTTTGAAGCAGCAGTATTTCCCAGTCATCAGTAAGTGCCTGGTCGAGCTTTCTTTGGTGTCAGTCAACATCATCATTCGATGTCCAGTCAACGTCAAGGTATTTCCCAATCATTGTTTAATTTCTGGTCGATCATTGTTTGATGCCTGTAAACATCATAGTTCGATGTCCTGTCAACATCATAGTTCGATGTCCTGTCAACATCATTGTTCGATGTCCTGTCAACATCATTGTTCGATGTCCTGTCAACATCATGGTTTGATGCCTGTAAACATCATTGTCCGATGCCTGTAAACATCGAGTTTTCTCCCAGTCATTGTTTAATGTTTGGTCGAGTTTCTTTGGTGTCAGGTAAACATCATTGTTCGATGTCCAGTAAACGTCGAGTTTCTTCCCAGTCATCAGTCAGTGTCTGGTTGGAAGTGTTACTCTGAGGAGTTTGGTATCATGACGTCAGATCAGCAATGTTCCCCAGTAGTGCGATATTGGAGGAGATGTTTCCGTCGGACAGAGATGGAGATAAAATCAGAAGACGTTACGCGATCAGCGCGATTTCGGGGTTCAAACGGAGAAAAGAAGATGTTGAGGCATTTTCTGGAGATGGGGTTCAAACGGAGAAAAGAAGATGTTGCGGCATTTTCTGAAGAACGGGGTTCATATTGGCGATCGCGAGTTATCGTCAGGCGACTGGGGTTCAAACTGGAGATTGGGGTTCATTATTTTGGCAAAAAGGAGTGCTGAGGCATTTTCTGGGGTTCAAATGCAGAGATCCGAGGATCGTTTGCGCAGAGAAAATTTTTCGGGGTTCAAGAAAATGAAAAATAGAGAAAATTTCGGGGTTCAAGAAAAGCATGAAAAAAGAAGAGAATAATAATCCCGCGTGGATGAGTGGTGATCAGACCATGGTTATCCCTGTGTTACCATTTATTTTGGTATCCAGGTCGACGTTTTTCGAGTTTGTTTCTACGCCGATGCTGACAGGCGTTGTTAATTATTTTCCCATCAGAGTGCAAATTGTTCGTCTGTTTCTGGGTATTCAATCACTCTTCATCCTGATCATCTGAAAGCCGAGGCTATTCATATCGACAGGTTCACAGTGGATTGAATAGGGGCAGCTGTAACACCTCAAAATTTGCCCTCCTCTCTTGGGACTAGCATTAACATTGTACATATCATTTTAGGTCATTAGGCATTGCATATCATGTGGTTACATTGTGCAAGCCACTATCTCAAGTCTGGATCAGAAGATGAAGAAGTCAGAAGTGCAAGCCTAAGGTTTTATTGACTGATCATTGGCCATCTGAGGATTGGGCTATAAATTAGGGTTTCATGGTTCTCAATGGATGTTGGTCTTCATCTTGATTGAAATGATACATCATCATCATCATGGTTTGACATCATCAAGTGTTGAAGCAGGATTCCTTGAGATTAGGGTTTTGACCACTGGTCAACCCTAATCAGTTGCATTGGGCCAGTCAGGGCATGATCAGGAGATGGCTATGGGGTTCATTATATGATTACATTGAGATTATTGAGGCTAGGGTTTCACCCTTGAGCCATTTCAGTTGAAGATTGGGGCTCAGATTGATCAATGCATTGCCAAATTCATTTATCAGATGAAAAGTCAACTGTGGTCAACTGTACATGATCTGATGGATTTGGAGGTGGAAGTGAGTTAGACACATCTCATTCATGTTGGAACAAGTGTTATTTGACATTGCAAAGCTTAAAAATGAAGAAAATCAAGTCAGGACAAAAACTGCCAAAAATAGAAAGTGACTTGTAATTGAAGTTTCCAAAAATGGAAAGTTTTGGACCTCAAGGCCACGTGTCCAAGGAAGCTTCAAATGAAAATTTGTTCAACATGAAAGTTGTAGATCTTGTTCTCACCTTTCCAAAATGTCCAAGAACTTGAAAATCCCATGTATGGTTGGGAAATTATGGCTCAGTGAATTTCAAAAATGATCCATAATCAGGAGGCCATAATTTCCACATGGTTTGTCCAAATTGCAAGTTCTTTATATGCACAAACTCCATTTGACATGTACTTTCATGGTGCATAATTGGATTTTCTCAAAAATGGTCAATGCAAAAAGTCAATTTTCAACTGGACAGTTAAAATGGACCAAGGGCAAAATTGTCCAACTTGTGAAATAATTGGAATCTTTGAGTGGGGATTTTTGCTACACCTCATGAATGGCATTTAAAAGTTGTTGGAATCATCATTTCATGGCAAAGGCTTGTAATTTGAGATTTGGCTTGAAAAATGAAAGTGCAAAAATGGATAAAGTGCAATCACAAGGTGAAAATGAGAATGGTGCATCCAATGAGAGTGAGACAAGTTGCTACAGCTCACACATGTCATTTAGAGAGTGTGTGAGCTGTCCATGAGCTGGCATTGGCTTGTATGTGAAAGTACACTTTTGCCCCTTGCTTAAAAATAACCATTTCACTAATCAAATGCATTTGGCTAATTAGATGGATTAAGTGGTAATTAAGCTTGAGTATATAATCCTAATCTCATTCTAAGCATAACAGAAAATCACAATTCCCCAAAACAGATCTGAAAACTCTTCATTCTCTCAAAAATCCTCAAGAACACAAAACCCTCAAATCCTTCAACCTTCCTCAATTCTTGCCTAATCTTGGAAATTCTTTTTGCATTGGTCTCCAATCATCACATGCTCGAGCTGTTTTGGCTTCTCATCATCAATCAAGCACTGATTCTCGACTGTACAAGATGACTCCATCAATGGTGAATTCGAATTTTGAGCATTAGAAGCCTATTCCATCAAACCTAAGCATTGGATTTAGCATCTGGAGGATTGTTCTACATCTGTTTGTGGAGAAAAGCACGCGAGGAGCATCAATACATCACTGCCATTCCAGGTATGTCAAGTTTTCGAATCTCATGAAATGCTTAATGTTCATATGCGTTTGAAAGAGCATGCTGCGTAGAGTATGGTGATGTGCTTGGTTTGTGAAATAGTGAACTATAGCGTGCGAAATCTGGATTTGAAATTATGAACCAAAACCCTAACCTCTTCGATTCGCATGATTTAGGAACTTTTAGGAGAAATTAAGATGATATTCGTGTTGTGTGTTCTTAGACGGTTCGATTGGTTATATGCATGCTAATTTCTGTGAAGATTTTGTGTTCATCAATTTCTTGAGGATTCTGGAAAAGTCTGGGTTGAGAACGATGAAGTTAGTTTGTTTGATCCGTTTTTCCATTTAAATTTTCAAACTACATGTTTCCCGCTCCCGCCATCTTTATTTACCAAACTGCCATTGTAAATTCCATTTAATTTGATTAATTCTTAAAAAATTATAAACACCTTAAAAAATTCATAGAAAATTGAAGAAAATTCAGAAAAATATGGAAATTTTTGTGTTGACTTTGTTGTTGAGTGTAGAATTTGTTTGACCTATTGGTCAAAGTTGTGCATGGCAAAAATATTGTTTGACCTAGGCTTATTTCACATGTGTTCACATTTGATACATTTTACCATTTGGTTCATGAAATGCTCATAATGTAAAATAAATTCTTGACAATTTTTGTGATGATTGTTGACTGGCTGATGTTCATTTATATGTAAATTTCATGAATTTTTGATACCTGGCCATTGAGATATGAATTTTGGAACTTAGGTGTGACAATTTGTGTCACACCTCTTGATGTCAACTTGCTGGATTTAATTGAGTGGTTATACATGTTAGAATGAAATGAAACTTTGCATGGCGAATCATTAACATGTTGAGATGTTGTATGAATTTTTGTGGAATTTTACATTGCATTTTCAAATTGATTGTGATTTTTCATCTCTGTTGGTCAAATATGCAAGTCCATGTGGTACATGTTTGTAATTTTGATGTGAAATGCTCATATGGTATTGGATAATCATGAAATTTGGCATGCTTGTAATAGACACATTGTGTGACATCCCTGTTTTGGTCTCATCCATTTCTTTTTTGTTTTCATTGAGTTATGAATTTTTGAAGTGGATGTATGTGTTGATGTTGTGATTTGGAGCCTATAATTGTGTCTGTTTTTGTTGATTTTCATTGACATGGTTCTATTTGCCCAATTAAGCTGAAATTTGGTGTGCCATACCTGGATTAGGTCCTGTTTAGGTGTAATTTATTTGAGAATTTTTGAAGTTGTTTTGATGTGGATTTGAATGCAATAGTTCTGTTTGCATGTTTGGTGCTTCATTTGAACTAATTTGCCTTGTTTTGTGCATAACATGAACATGATGAATGATATGAACATGAGACTAATGGTGTTTGCTATTGTTTGATATTAATTTGACTTTGGTTGGTGAATACTTTGCTGTTTAGGAATTTTTCTTGCCTTTGGACCCTAGGCTTAGCCTAGTGGTCTTGTTGCTAATATTTGCTTGATTTTTCAGGATCAAAAGCATAATGCACATGGAGAATGAATCAAGTTAAATGCAATTGATGTTGTTTGATGTTTGTACACTAACATAACATTGTTTTGTAGGGTGTGAAGTTTGGGATTGAGCTTTGAGCTTGCTTTGTTGTGCATTGATATGTATAGATTAATTGGTTGATACTTGCTGTTTAGTTTGTCTGTCTGAGTACTAACTGTGTTTGACTGTTTCCAGGTACTTTTAGTTGCTCAGTTCCTTGTGAACTTTTGCTTTGCTTTGCTTAAGCAACTTGCATTGAGGTATAACTTCCTAACTTCATGTAGTCTGGAGACCCGGCTGTTACCGGGCCGGGCAAATAAATGTCTGAAGTCCTCCTTAAGAGGCGATGATTGTGATTGTTTAATTTTGTGCCTAAGCAGGTAAAGTCCTTAATCAAGGCAATTGGTGGAAGGTAGGGATAAGCAATCTATCCCCCACTATTCAGTTGAGTCTTCTCCTTGCTCCCATTACATGGTTGTAGCATTGAGATCCAAGCCCAAGATCCTGTGCAGTGCACATTGTGTCAGTGTCTCTGAGTATAGAAGGGTTCCCCCATTCTGGACCCATGCTCATTTGTCAGAAGCTCTCCCTGGTTAGGGATAAGAGCTGTGAGGTCTGATCCTCACTTCATCCTTTCATCTGCTTCACCTTAGCCTCGTAATGGCAAGGTTAAGAGCAAACCCAGCCCGTACAGACGACTTGCTGAGGCAGTCAAACCTGTTGATTGAGCCCCCTTGTTTGGCTATAGTGGGTGCTCTGTGGATATCTGATTGACATGCCTGTTTGAGATGCTTGTTCTCATTTGATGTATGCTTGTATGTTGTTTGCTTGTGTGCTTGCTTCTTTCCTGGTTAGGATGGGCTTGCTTATGCAAGTAGGATAGAAACCTGAACTTAGGGTGACTTTGCATGACAACATCTAGGCTCGAGTCGTAGTCTCCCTAGTGTCGTGTCTTCCCCTGGTTTCTGGTTAGGAATCTTTTTCCCTTTCAGGGGAACTACATCGCCCTGATCCTCGTTCCAGACGAGGTATGTAGGCAGGTGGTCGTGCGAGACCACTCCGGGCAACCTTTTTCTTTTTGTGTGTGTTTGCTTGTTATCTGATTGTGTTTTGGCTCGGATGCCGACGTAAGTCCAGTAAGTGGCTGTCGGGCTCCACGTTTGCCGTTTTGTGCGTGTTTTGGTTCGGATGCTGACGTAATTCCATCTAGTGGTTGTCGGGCTCCATGTTTGCCACCCTTGCTTGTTTGTATGTTCTGTGTTGTTTGGCGTGCGTAAGCCGAACTACAGTGGCTCTGATTCTTGTTCCAGACAAGATATGTAGGCATAAGGTGCGATACCTTATCGAGCTCGTTCCTCTTAACCCCCACCTGCGTTCCCTGTGTGTGTGTGTGATGTTTAGCAACCTTTTCTTTATTTTAGAACGTGGATCCCGTCGAGTACGACGGACGTGAGGGGTGCTAATACCTTCCCCTTGCGTAACCGACTCCCTTACCCTTTCTCTTTGGTCGCGAGACCATTTCCTTTCCAGGTTTCTCTGAGCGTTTCCTTTCCCTATTTTGGGATAAATAACGCGCAGTGGCGGCTCTGTGTGTGTTTTTCTTTGAGCCTCGCCGGTTGATTTTTCGCAGGATGCGACACTACAGTCAAATTCCCACACTTCAGTAGATGGTTACTCCCCCTGTACCACACAGCTGTAGCCATCAGGCTTATTCTGATTTATCAGAATTTGACACAACACCCTTATAATTCCTAATGACTTTAAGACTCAGAAAGAATTTACAGCATTGTCTAGGGAAATGTCATGACATCCGGTCAGACATTCTTCTGCTCACTCAGCCTTGACATACATCACAGCATCCTGATAACTGACAAGGTGCCATATCTAGTTATCTGAGAATACGTAGACCACAAGCTTGATGATTTCTTGCAGCACACAGACAGAACTCCCCCTGTCATGAACAACCCACTCTCCTCTTGAAGCTTGGAGATCACACATGGGCATATCCAACATCCCAAAGTTGGACCTTCACATACTTCCTGATTCAAAGAGAATCCAGACCACTTGATGAATGGAAAACATAAGACGCATCTTCATGTCTTCAAGAGCACACCCTCTGTTCAACCCTCTTAGCTGAACACATTCACACTCTGTGTCAATCTCTCTTCTAACCAGAACAAAAGACCACTTCACAAGATGTTCTAACATCAGCTGGGACATCCTTCATAATAAGACAAGGCACATCATCTGATAGTCTTCAGATATCACTGAGTCACCGGGTTGATCAAGAAGAACCCAGACATACATTGGGACATATACATTTTCATCCCATTACAAGAGATAATCTTCCATAGATGGCCCAGAACTCCTACCACAAGCTCCAAGGGATGAATAGAAAGCACCTCCTTTTGTCTTCAACTTAATACTTTTCTGCTCAAAAGTAATTTGTCTCAGACTTTCCTCAAGAATAATCAGCTGCCATATGTTGATTATCTTGATTCTCCGAACTCACTTCTGAGGTAGACCAACTGCCACTGGTTGATTACCTCCTTCTTGAATCCTCATATGAAAAAGTCAAATGCCACCTTTTGACCTCTCCAAGTTTATCAGACTTCTCCCAAAGATATTCTGACCTTCCAAGTGAGATTTGAACTTCAAGCCTTTTGAAGTGTCCAATCTACAACCCTGCAGACCCTTCTATCTCAAGTTGATGTGCCACTTCACCAACTATGAATCTAATGTTGAACCAAATGTCACAACATTATGTTTTGACATCCAGCTGTTGAATTCAGCTCCTTCTTCTGCCACTTGAAAGAGCTTCCTCCCTTCACAGAACAAGAATTCAATGTTCTCATAGACTTGATTGTGGAACCAAGTTTGAGTAAACAACCTCCATCCTGCAGGTTTGCAGTTAAGTCATCCAAGTTCACACCTTGATGAATTCCTGCTTCTTCTCCAAAGACATCAGACACTCTGGTGCATGAGTCTTCAGAAGGACCAGTTAGCAACTAACCCTTCAGCTATACCAAGGATTCTACTTCCTAAAGCACGACTGTTTCCATGATGTTAAGAAAGCTGCCACTTGTTCTTAACTTCATAGTGTGCATTAGCCAATGCACTTCCTTACCTAGATCAGGAATAAGCTGATCCAAGTAACCACCATCAAGACTATGATGTCTTCTTCTTCTTGTACACACCAAGGCTGAACATGTTTCTTGCCAGGAAACCTTTTCAGAGATCATATGCTTTTGCTGCCACCAAAGAGATAGATCATAAGCCAATGTACTATCCTTCCTGTGATTCTGCACAGGGTCTTGAAGAAGAGATGTTCCAACATCTTTAAGAACATCAGATATCTTGAGCTCCAAGGATAATCAATTAAATACTTGTACTTGGCACAAGCTGACATTGATCTTAAATCCTTTCCCAATATTCCTTTCAGATACTTCCACCATAAGACTACTTTGAACATACTCTTCTAGTGTCAACATCTTCTGCTTGCAAGCACTTCAACAGTTTTGAAAATCTTTTCAGATTAAATTCACCCGTAGGAATGAGATAGATGAATTCTTCCTTGCAAGTGAGTCACACAACCACCAGAACCCATGTGACACAGGTCAACAGCCAACCAGACTTTAGGCTGACCAAATGTGAGGAGGTTAACCAGAACTCCCCCTCAAATTAACAAACATGGAAGCTTCACACCAATATCCATGCATTGTACAGACATGTCTCAACATGACATACACCATCCCTACCGGTGGCACCTAACTCTATGAGTTATACATATACATACTCCAATCACACCAATCAGACTTCAGCTGACCATAAGTACTAGTGGAAGACATCAACACCAGTCCATAGTAGATATGCATTGCCAGAGCACACTACCTCAACCAACCTCTGAATCTTCATATTCTCACTCCTTGAAAGAACTGCCACTTCTGAACGTGGTGTTTGAACAACAAGATTCATGGTTCCAATCCTCTTAAATGATATAGTAATCAGGTTACCCCAATATTGACTTCTAACATTCAGGGGACTTGTCTTCCACCACTACATAGTACTTCAGGGAACAACTATCCCACCCTGATCAATCTACAGGAGTAAGACAACCAGCAGGAAATTGCACAATGTCACACTTCAACCAGCTCCACTTCTAGAGATCAGACTTCTATGAGTGACCTTCTTGAGCACACACCCGGTTGATCCTGCCCTTGTCAACTGAGCACACACAGATGTCTCCTCTTCCAGGTCAGGAGTAGGTTCCAAACAAGAGTATCCCTTTGTTTGACACCTAAAAACATCTGTTCTTCAACCAGCAGCTGTATATTTGTTGAACAACATGTTCTAACATCACATAGAACATTGGTTCCACCTCCTTGGAACAAACCCTCCTTGAAAGTCTTCAAGGTCTTCATATACACTACCCAAGAGTGTAAAAGAATTAGTGATCAGGTGATTCTTACCATCCTGACGTGAGAACATCATGATGAGTGGACTTGAGGGGACTCACGTATCTTTGACATCTTCAGAGGTTATGATGAAGTCTTGAATACAGCAGCCTTTCATCCACATGAGGGGAAACTACATCAGAGTTTGAGTTTTGCCAGGTATTATGCAGCGGAAATCATAATACAACTCAACCAATGAACACACACTTCATCAGATCAGCCTCCAAGAGCATACCAAGTTTGAATATGATTCAATACTTGCACAGCTGTCCAACACAAAGGCCAATTGCCAATCTCCAGAGGCAGGTGCACACAGTTCCTGTCGTAAATAGTCCATCCACCTACTTCAAGGGACCATTCAGGGAAACCACAGAACCATCTACAGGTTCCAACATCAGTACTAACATAACCTCTTGCCAGATACCAGAAAGTATCAGCCATGGATCTCATCCAGAAACAGAACAGGATGCCTGCTCTGATACCAATTGAAATTCTGGTGTAGTCAGAATTCAGATGTTCTACTCCAAGTCATGACATCTGATCTAACATTGTAACTAATACAGCAAGACAGTTATTAACCACTGTACTAATATGCACACGTTCACAGATGTCCCGACATCTCATTCTATGTCACCCTAGGATGGATGAACACCTGGTTCTGTGCATCAGGAAGAAGGACTCAACAGAGATCAATCCTAGCACTCACTTCTGTTGTTTTCTTACACAGATATCAGCATGATGTCTTACTGTTGATTTTGGACATCATCTGTTACATTGTTCCAGTGTGTTTTTCTTTTACTTGTATTTCCTGAATTAAAGGTTGAGCACGTTAATCTAATTTCCACTTATTAGATAGCTAACAGCTAGGCTATGTGCTAGGTTCATTAATTGTAGGTTAGTAGTTGGTTTCCTGGATTTTAGTTCAGCTATTGAATCCCTGAAGAATAGCCTGAGAAAAATACCGAAACTGAAAAACCAATCATCCTATACTTTAGCACATGCTGTTGAGAATGAATGTCACAACATTCAGTTCGACAGTCAGAACATATGTTGATTCTGTTATGTTCCTGGAAACATGCTGTGCTAAGTTTGCAGTACTGTAAAAGACCAACTAGTCTCTACTTCAGTATCAGCCTTCAGTATCAACTGTCAAAACATCCAGTTTAACAGTTTCACAATGATCCTTCGGCCAGGTCTGTTATCCTGGAAGCGAACAGACTTAAATAAATACTGAACTGAACCTAACCTGCTTATTGTTCAGTATACACTGTCACTGATGAATGTTACAACATTCTGATTGACATTCTGTCGCATCCGCGAAAAACAACCGGCGGGCTAAAACAAAAACAACACAGAGCCGCCACTGCGCGTTATTTATCCCACAATAGGGAAAGGAAACGCTCAGAGAAACCTGGGAAAAAGCATGGTCTCGCGACCAAAGAGAAAGGGTAAGGGAGTCGGTTACGCAAGGGGAAGGTATTAGCACCCCTCACGTCCGTCGTACTCGACGGGATCCACGCTCTAAGAAAAGAAAAGGTTGCTAAAACACCACACACACACACGCACCGAAGACAACACAGGTGGGGTTAAGAGGAAGAGAGCTCGATAGGACATCGCATCCTATGCCTACGTATCTCGTCTGGAACGAGAATCAGAGCTGCCGTAGTTCGGCTCACGCACGCCAAACAAACAAACAAACATACCGGCAAACATGGAGCCCGAAGGCCAATCATTGGACTTACATCAGCATCCGCACCAAAACACACACAAGAAGGCAAACGTGGAGCCCGAAAGCCAATCACTGGACTTACATCGGCATCCGAACCAAAACACACGCACACTGGAACCCGAATGCCACCCGATGGACTTACATCAGCTTCCAAGCACACAACAACCAACAAGTTAATAGGGAGTCGAGAACTCGAGCCTATAACTGTCAAGCACACACACAAAAAGAAAAAAAAGTGCCCGGAGAGACCTCGCACGGTCTCCTGCCTACATACCTCGTCTGGAACGAGGATCAGGGCGATGTAGTTCCTCTGAAAGGGAAAGGAAGAACATGCAAACTAGTAGGGAGTCGGGAACTCGAGCCTACAAGTCATCAAGCAAGCCAGAAGAGACGCTGAGACGTCAGAAGAAACGACACACACAGACTAACAGGGAGTCGGGAACTCGAGCCTGATAGCTGCCAAACAAAACACACGCAAAAAAGAAAAGGGTGCCCGGAGAGACCTCGCGCGGTCTCCTGCCTACATACCTCGTCTGGAACGAGGATCAGGGCGATGTAGTTCCCCTGAAAGGGAAAGAAAATCTAGCCAGAAACCAAGGGGAGACACACTACCAGGGAGCTGTACTCGAGCCTAGTGTTATCATGCATCATTGCCCTATGTTGTGGTTTCTACCTACTTGCACAACTGCAAGCTAATCCTATCCAGGAAGAAAGCAAGCATGCAAGCATCAATCAAAAATAAAACAAACATGTCAAACAAATATTCACAAAGCACACACTATATCCAGTCAGAAGTGAGGCTCAAACAAAGGGTTCGACTGCCGAAGCAAGTCATCTGTACAGAGGTAGTATTAGCTCTTAACCTTGCCATTGAGGGGCTAAGGTGAAGCTGATGAAAGGTGAGTGAAGATTAGACTTCACAGCTCTTATCCCTATCCAGGGAGAGCTTTAGACAAAGGAGCGTGGGTCCAGAATGGAGGGACCCTTCTACGCTCAAAGACTCTGACACAACTGTACAAAGTACAAGATCTTGGGTTTGTGTCCCAATGCATCAACACAATGGTGTGAGCAGAGGGACGACTCAACAGAATAGCGGGGGATAGATTGCATATCCCTTGGGTTCCGCCAATTGCCTCATAGAGGTCTTCACCTGCTTGGCACAAAAGTAAACAATCACAAACATCACCTCTTAAGGAGGACTTCAGACAGTTGCCTGGCCAGGTAACAGGCCAGGTCTTCCAGACTACATGAAGTATAGAGATTCTACCTCAACTGGTTAAAAAACCAAGCAACAGCAAGCAAGTTCTTAAAGAACTGTAAGCGACTAAATGTACCTGAAATCAATCAAGTATCATCAGTACTCAGGCAAACCAACAATAAACAGCAAATGTTAATCTGTACAGTCAACACAAGTTAATGCACATAAGTGAAAACCATGAGCTCAAACTCAAGCATCAAACCCTACAACACAAAATCAATGTTATTTTACAACATCAAACAAAACTCAATTTAATCAACTTGCACTTTTTCCCTTAAGCCTTTTGCATTTCAACCTGAAAAATCCACACCAAATGTGAGAAACTAGACCACTAGGCCAAGCCTAGGGTCCAAAAGGGATAAAAAATTCTAAACAGCAAGTGCAATTCAACCAAAATCATATTCAAACAAATTAAAAGCAAATGCAATTGGTCCCATGCTCATATCCATCACCATTATCATTTCATGCACAATTTAACATCAATCATGTAATTTGCAACTTCAAATGACCAAACAGAACTATCTCAATCAAATCCATATCAAAACAATTCAATTAATTCCACAAAAATTCACACCTAAACAGGACCCATTCAATGTATAGCATGTCAATTTTCAGCTCAATTGGACAAAAGAAAGTAGGTCAATGAAAATCAAGAAGTCCAGACACATTTATACAAGCCAATTCAAGGCATCAACACAAGCATCCATTTCAATAATTCATAAAACAGTGACAACAATTAAGAAATGAATGGGATTAAAACCATGATGTCCTATAATTTGTCTAGAATGCACATATCAAATTTCATCTTCATCCAATACAATATGAGAATTTCACAAGCAAAATGCCAACATGTGTCACACAATGTCACAAAATGAGCATACAGAGAAGAAAATTATCAATCAATTAGAAAACTCCATCAAAAATTCCAGAAAAAATCACATGTAATCTTGACATATCAATGATCATCCACACAAAATTTCAGCTCAAATCAACATTCCTAAGCCAGGCAAATAAAATCAGAAAGTTGACCTAGCTTGGTGTGACACAAATTGTCACACCTTAATTCAAAAAATCATATCTCCATCACCAAGTATCCAAAAATTACAAACTCTACATGAAAATCACTATCAACATGTCCAGAATAAGCACAAAAATTTTCATCCATTTCTATAAAGGTATGAGCATTTCATGAAGGTTTTGGCAAAACATGCAAAAAATGTACACATGAACAAGATCAATAGGCCAATCCAAAAATCCTCCAAGCACAACTTGAGTTATTATACCTATAAAAAACTAGAGAAAATTATGAATCTAACAAAAAAACTCCCACTAAATTTGGATTAATATTGAATTTTTTATGATTTTTAGAAGATTTGTTAATTTATGGAATAATTATTTAATGTGTAATATAATTAATTTCCAGCGGATGGCATAACCGTAATTCTCGCTGCCAGGCTCAAAACGGTACCGTGTTCATTTATGCCGTGGCAGCTCGCGATTGGACTGTTTCGGCGCCAAATAGAATTTCGAAATTGGCATGGCTGTACAATGGATCAAACAATGAGTTTTTTCCAGAAATTTGGTGTTCTTCCCCGTGTTCATGTTCTTCACTTCCAAAATTCGGTTTCGCTCAAATCTCAACCAAAATTCACAAATGATATACCAATCTCTCCGTCTCTCAACGTAGATTTCGAATATGACAACGATTTCTCCTAACTCTCACTGTAGCGACGGGATCGATCCAAAACATAATCACGTATGAAACTTCAAATCCTTATAACTTTCTCATTTCTTAACCAAAATCAATGAAACGAATTTCAGAATCACCTACTAAGTACGATCTACAAGATGCATATTACAATTTAAGCAAAGGCTATGGTCGAAATCTAACCTCTTGGAGACGGAAGCGTTGGATTCGTGCGTGTTTGGCTCCAATTATGTGAAACAGATGAAGCTTATTGATGAGGAAGATGATTGAAGTGATAAGCTCAACTCGAAACAGCTCCAAGTGCAAGAATCATGAAGTTGCCATTGTTGTGCAAGGTATGAACAGTCCTTGATCTTGATGCCTTTGCCACGAATTCACCAAAACAGATGTAGAGCAAGGCTTATGGAAGATGAATCAAAAAGAATCAAGCAATTTCATGAAGAAATGGTGGAGAAATCTTGAAAAATATTGATGAAGTTTTTGAGAGAATTTGGAAAATGGAGGGAAAGTTTGTTATGATTCTTGAGAATTGCAATTGTGATTAACATTCTGTTATGATTAGCATCTTATACTTCACCTTAATCCACTTTGTTAATCATAATTAGCCAAAATGTGGAAGAATTAGCATAATGTGATTTTTAAGTGCAAGTCCAAAAATGCCCTTGCCAAATATTGCACCATGACAGCTCATGACAGCTCAAACAACTTCTAAATGTCATTTGGAGTGTGTTGCAAAAATCCTCATTCCAAAATTCCATGTATTTCTCAACTTGGACCATTTTGCCCTTGGATTTTAATTAGTGCACTTGAAAATTGACCTTTTGCATTGACCATTTTTGATGAACTTTGATTATGCACCATGAAAGTACATGTGAAATGGAGTTTGCTCATAAAAAGATCATCCATTTTGGACACTCCATGTGAAAGTTATGCCACTTTGATTATAGGTATTTTTGGAAATTGAATGGACCATAACTTGTCAACCATACATGGGAATTTCAAGTTCTTGGACTTTTTGGAAAGGTGAGACCAAGATCTACAACTTTAATGTTGAACAAATTTTCATTTGAAGCTTTTTTGGACACGTAATTTTGTGGTGAAAAACTTTCCATTTTTGGAAACTTCCATTACAAGTCACTTTCTATTTTTGGCAATTTTTGTCCTGACTTTATTTTCTTCATTCTTGAGCTTTGACATGTCAAATGACACTTGCTTCAACATGAATGAAGTGTATCAAACTCTCTCCCACCTCCAAATCCATAAAATCAAGCACAGTTGACCACAGTTGACTTTTTCAACTGATAGATGAATTTGGCAATGCACTGATCAATCTGAGCCCCAACCTTCTGATGAAATGGCTCAAGGATGAAACCCTAGCCTCCATAAGCTCAATATAATCATGAAATGATCCCCACATCCATCATAGACCCCATCTCTTGCCATGCCCTGGTTGGCCCAATGCAACTGATTAGGGTTGACCAGTGGTCAAAACCCTAATCCCAAGGTAGCTGATCAATCTCCTTGAAAATCAAAACCCTAATTTGAACCACCATATCCTCAGATGATTAGTGATCCAATCCAATGAAACCCTAGCTTGCACATAACCTCTCCATCTTCTGATCAAGACTTAGGAGGATGACTTGCACAATGTGACCACATGATATGCAATATGCAATGCCTAATGACCTAAAAATGATATGCAATATGTTAAGCCAGTCCCAAGAGAGGAGGGCAAATTTTGAGGTGTTACACATTCAAACAGAAGGCTATATACCAGGTCTGTTATCATCTTGATAAGCTGACTGGAATACCAGCTGAGTTATGACAGTAACAAAAACACATGCAGAAGGAAAACAAACACAGGAAATTGTTAACCCAGTTCAGTCCAACATGACCTACATCTGAGGGCTACCAAGCCAGGAAGAAGATCCACTATCAGCAGTATTAATTCAGAGTTAAACTCCCCCCTTTACAACTCTTCACTTAATCCCTATCCAATGCAATCTATACCTAGGAACTCCTAGATAGAAACCTCCAGTTTCCATTCCTATCACTACAAATACAATGTAATGTTACCACACCTTGAACTTGCTTCACAGCTTCATTCAAGAACAAAATCACTCTTGCCTACAGGCTTTGAGTTACAAATACTCTCAGCTTTGACCATTGAGAAACACATGGTAACCTTCCCACAGATTGGGAGGTTTACCTCACACACACCCCTAAAAATTCATTATAAGAGGCTTACAAATACTAGGTTACAATGAGCTATTTATAACCTAATCACCCAACTGGATTTGGGCCTTCAGAAATCGCAGCAGACTTGTTCTTTGCTGTTACAACTTCAGCAGAAAAATTCTGCTACAAACAAGGTCTTCAATCCTAAAATCTCTCCATATATATCTCCATATTTAGAGCCTATATATATTCTGATTAAGTCTTTAAGACCTCCACATGGGAGTTAGGATATTCACCAAATATCCTTACTAATCCCAGAATATATACTGAATTAATTAATTCAGTTTTCTACACATGTACGATGTCACAGGCCTGATGTCATGACATCGTACATGACATGTTGGTCCAGATGTTGAACTTCTTCAACCCAACATATTAAAACAACAGAGATGAATACATTATTTGTTTTACAAAATTAATGCCAATCCTAAGGTATTAACAATCTCCCCCTTTGGCAAATTTTAACTAAAACAAATAAACATTACACTGGACAAAACATCCCACTATGGGTATGCTCTTCATCTCTGTCATTGACTCCACCACCACAAACACCAAGGTTGGTGTACATGAGGAAGTAGAGGAACACGGATCAGTTGTACCAGAACCCTTTCCCTCAACAGGAGAGCTTCCGGAAGAATATGTAATACTGAGTACATAGATAATGTAACTCAGATCACAAGACACAACTGTCCTCTTAACTCAGATCACAAGACACAAGTGATATACCCAGTTGGTGGATTTTGTGCCTGACACCAACTTCTGTTTGCTACCACAGTTAGCTTGCTTCTGGTACATTCTCAACCCCAGGACTGTATTTCTCTCCCCCTTTTTAGCTAAACATTTGTAAAGGCACCCCTCACAAAACCAGATCCAGGTGCAGCTTGCCCAAACCTTAACATACCCCATGATTCTGAGGGAATGGAGTGTTTCTCTTGTGAGAAGAAGAGGGCTATTACATCCTTTAAATAGTCCAGCCCGTGCTTAGGAATTAACGGTAGGAATTAATGCTTGGTCAAGATTCATTAATTTTTGCTGAGAAACAGTCAGAGAATCACCAACAAAATCTCAGACTATCTTTGAATACCTTTTATAGCTCTTGACTGTTTCTTTTCCAAAACAGCAGTTCAAGTGCACGGAGACTATTCCATATATGCAGTCAGACACGTTGCACGCGATGTCTTAACATTCCACGCGGCTTTTTCTTGCATTCTGCCAGTATTCAACATTTCCCAAGGCTCCTGTCATACCTCCAGTAGAGACTTGACATCTGGCACTGCTACAGTCAAATTCCCACACTTCAGCAGATGGTTACTCCCCCTGTACCACACAGCTGTAGCCATCAGGCTTATTCTGATTTATCAGAATTTGACACAACACCCTTATAATTCCTAATGACTTTAAGACTCAGAAGGAATTTACAGCATTGTCCAGGGCAATGTCATGACATCCGGTCAGACATTCTTCTGCTCACTCAGCCTTGACATACATCACAGCATCCTGATAACTGACAAGGTGCCATATCTAGTTATCTGAGAATACATAGACCACAAGCTTGATGATTTCTTGCAGCACACAGACAGAACTCCCCCTGTCATGAACAACCCACTCTCCTCTTGAAGCTTGGAGATCACACATGGGCATATCCAACATCCCAAAGTTGGACCTTCACATACTTCCTGATTCAAAGAGAATCCAGACCACTTGATGAATGGAAAACATAAGACGCATCTTCATGTCTTCAAGAGCACACCCTCTGTTCAACCCTCTTAGCTGAACACATTCACACTCTGTGTCAATCTCTCTTCTAACCAGAACAAAAGACCACTTCACAAGATATTCTAACATCAGCTGGGACATCCTTCATAACAAGACAAGGCACACCATCTGATAGTCTTCAGATATCACTGAGTCACCGGGTTGATCAAGAAGAACCCAGACATACATTGGGACATATACATTTTCATCCCATTACAAGAGATAATCTTCCATAGATGGCCCAGAACTCCTACCACAAGCTCCAAGGGATGAATAGAAAGCACCTCCTTTTGTCTTCAACTTAATACTTTTCTGCTCAAAAGTAATTTGTCTCAGACTTTCCTCAAGAATAATCAGCTGCCATATGTTGATTATCTTGATTCTCCGAACTCACTTCTGAGGTAGACCAACTGCCAATGGTTGATTACCTCCTTCTTGAATCCTCATATGAAAAAGTCAAATGCCACCTTTTGACCTCTCCAAGTTTATCAGACTTCTCCCAAAGATATTCTGACCTTCCAAGTGAGATTTGAACTTCAAGCCTTTTGAAGTGTCCAATCTACAACCCTGCAGACCCTTCTATCTCAAGTTGATGTGCCACTTCACCAACTATGAATCTAATGTTGAACCAAATGTCACAACATTGTGTTTTGACATCCAGCTGTTGAATTCAGCTCCTTCTTCTGCCACTTGAAAGAGCTTCCTCCCTTCACAGAACAAGAGTTCAATGTTCTCATAGACTTGATTGTGGAATCAAGTTTGAGTAAACAACCTCCATCCTGCAGGTTTGCAGTTAAGTCATCCAAGTTCACACCTTGATGAATTCCTGCTTCTTCTCCAAAGACATCAGACACTCTGGTGCATGAGTCTTCAGAAGGACCAGTTAGCAACTAACCCTTCAGCTATACCAAGGATTCTACTTCCTAAAGCACGACTGTTTCCATGATGTTAAGAAAGCTGCCACTTGTTCTTAACTTCATAGTGTGCATTAGCCAATGCACTTCCTTACCTAGATCAGGAATAAGCTGATCCAAGTAACCACCATCAAGACTATGATGTCTTCTTCTTCTTGTACACACCAAGGCTGAACATGTTTCTTGCCAGGAAACCTTTTCAGAGATCATATGCTTTTGCTGCCACCAAAGAGATAGATCATAAGCCAATGTACTATCCTTCCTGTGATTCTGCACAGGGTCTTGAAGAAGAGATGTTCCAACATCTTTAAGAACATCAGATATCTTGAGCTTCAAGGATAATCAATTAAATACTTGTACTTGGCACAAGCTGACATTGATCTTAAATCCTTTCCCAATATTCCTTTCAGATACTTCCACCATAAGACTACTTTGAACATACTCTTCTAGTGTCAACATCTTCTGCTTGCAAGCACTTCAACAGTTTTGAAAATCTTTTCAGATTAAATTCACCCGTAGGAATGAGAGAGATGAATTCTTCCTTGCAAGTGAGTCACACAACCACCAGAACCCATGTGACACAGGTCAACAACCAACCAGACTTTAGGCTGACCAAATGTGAGGAGGTTAACCAGAACTCCCCCTCAAATTAACAAACATGGAAGCTTCACACCAATATCCATGCATTGTACAGACATGTCTCAACATGACATACACCATCCCTACCGGTGGCACCTAACTCTATGAGTTATACCTATACATACTTCAATCACACCAATCAGACTTCAGCTGACCATAAGTACTAGTGGAAGACATCAACACCAGTCCATAGTAGATATGCATTGCCAGAGCACACTACCTCAACCAACCTCTGAATCTTCATATTCTCACTCCTTGAAAGAACTGCCACTTCTGAACGTGGTGTTTGAACAACAAGATTCATGGTTCCAATCCTCTTAAATGATATAGTAATCAGGTTACCCCAATATTGACTTCTAACATTCAGGGGACTTGTCTTCCACCACTACATAGTACTTCAGGGAACAACTATCCCACCCTGATCAATCTACAGGAGTAAGACAACCAGCAGGAAATTGCACAATGTCACACTTCAACCAGCTCCACTTCTAGAGATCAGACTTCTATGAGTGACCTTCTTGAGCACACACCCGGTTGATCCTGCCCTTGTCAACTGAGCACACACAGATGTCTCCTCTTCCAGGTCAGGAGTAGGTTCCAAACAAGAGTATCCCTTTGTTTGACACCTAAAAACATCTGTTCTTCAACCAGCAGCTGCATATTTGTTGAACAACATGTTCTAACATCACATAGAACATTGGTTCCACCTCCTTGGAACAAACCCTCCTTGAAAGTCTTCAAGGTCTTCATATACACTACCCAAGAGTGTAAAAGAATCAGTGATCAGGTGATTCTTACCATCCTGACGTGAGAACATCATGATGAGTGGACTTGAGGGGACTCACGTATCTTTGACATCTTCAGAGGTTATGATGAAGTCTTGAATACAGCAGCCTTTCATCCACATGAGGGGAAACTACATCAGAGTTTGAGTTTTGCCAGGTATTATGCAGCGGAAATCATAATACAACTCAACCAATGAACACACACTTCATCAAATCAGCCTCCAAGAGCATACCAAGTTTGAATATGATTCAATACTTGCACAGCTGTCCCACACAAAGGCCAATTGCCAATCTCCAGAGGCAGGTGCACACAGTTCTTGTCGTGAATAGTCCATCCACCTACTTCAAGGGACCATTTAGGGAAACCACAGAACCATCTACAGGTTCCAACATCAGTACTAACATAACCTCTTGCCAGATACCAGAAAGTATCAGCCATGGATCTCATCCAGAAACAGAACAGGATGCCTGCTCTGATACCAATTGAAATTCTGGTGTAGTCAGAATTCAGATGTTCTACTCCAAGTCATGACATCTGATCTAACATTGTAACTAATACAGCAAGACAGTTATTAACCACTGTACTAATATGCACACGTTCACAGATGTCCCGACATCTCATTCTATGTCACCCTAGGATGGATGAACACCTGGTTCTGTGCATCAGGAAGAAGGACTCAACAGAGATCAATCCTAGCACTCACTTCTGTTGTTTTCTTACACAGATATCAGCATGATGTCTTACTGTTGATTTTGGACATCATCTGTTACATTGTTCCAGTGTGTTTTTCTTTTACTTGTATTTCCTGAATTAAAGGTTGAGCACGTTAATCTAATTTCCACTTATTAGATAGCTAACAGCTAGGCTATGTGCTAGGTTCATTAATTGTAGGTTAGTAGTTGGTTTCCTGGATTTTAGTTCAGCTATTGAATCCCTGAAGAATAGCCTGAGAAAAATACCGAAACAGAAAAACCAATCATCCTATACTTTAGCACATGCTGTTGAGAATGAATGTCACAACATTCAGTTCGACAGTCAGAACATATGTTGATTCTGTTATGTTCCTGGAAACATGCTGTGCTAAGTTTGCAGTACTGTAAAAGACCAACTAGTCTCTACTTCAGTATCAGCCTTCAGTATCAACTGTCAAAACATCCAGTTTAACAGTTTCACAATGATCCTTCGGCCAGGTCTGTTATCCTGGAAGCGAACAGACTTAAATAAATACTGAACTGAACCTAACCTGTTTATTGTTCAGTATACACTGTCACTGATGAATGTTACAACATTCTGATTGACATTAAAATAGAAGGCTATATACCAGGTCTGTTATCATCTTGATAAGCTGACTGGAATACCAGCTGAGTTATGACAGTAACAAAAACACATGCAGAAGGAAAACAAACACAGGAAATTGTTAACCCAGTTCAGTCCAACATGACCTACATCTGGGGGCTACCAAGCCAGGAAGAAGATCCACTATCAGCAGTATTAATTCAGAGTTAAACTCCCCCGTTTACAACTCTTCACTTAATCCCTACCCAATGCAATCTATACCTAGGAACTCCTAGATAGAAACCTCCAGTTTCCATTCCTATCACTACAAATACAATGTAATGTTACCACACCTTGAACTTGCTTCACAACTTCATTCAAGAACAAAATCACTCTTGCCTACAGGCTTTGAGTTACAAATACTCTCAGCTTTGACCACTGAGAAACACATGGTAACCTTCCCACAGATTGGGAGGTTTACCTCACACACACCCCTAAAAATTCATTCTAAGAGGCTTACAAATACTAGGTTACAATGAGCTATTTATAACCTAATCACCCAACTGGATTTGGGCCTTCAGAAATCGCAACAGACTTGTTCTTTGCTGTTACAACTTCAGCAGAAAAATTCTGCTACAAACAAGGTCTTCAATCCTAAAATCTCTCCATATATATCTCCATATTTAGAGCCTATATATATTCTGATTAAGTCTTTAAGACCTCCACATGGGAGTTAGGATATTCACCAAATATCCTTACTAATCCCAGAATATATACTGAATTAATTAATTCAGTTTTCTACACATGTACGATGTCACAGGCCTGATGTCATGACATCGTACATGACATGTTGGTCCAGATGTTGAACTTCTTCAACCCAACATATTAAAACAACAGAGATGATTACATTATTTGTTTTACAAAATTAATGCCAATCCTAAGGTATTAACAACTGTGCCACCATATTCTTGGTGACAGAAGCAAATGAGGCTGCCTCTACCCACTTCGTAAAATAATCAATAGCAACAAGAATGAAACGATGTCCATTAGAAGCAGTAGGTTTAATCTCTCCAATCATATCAATGCCCCACATTGCAAAGGGCCAAGGGGCTGTCAACACGTTCAATGGAGCAGGAGGTACATGTACTTTGTCCGCATAGATCTGGCACTTGTGACAAGTTCTGGAGTGATGGTGGCAATCAGCTTCCATGGTAGACCAATAATACCCTGATCTCAGAATCTTCTTGGCCATCGTATGTCCACTAGAATGAGTCCCAAAAATACCGTCATGCATGTCTTCCATAATCTTTTCTGCTTCCTTTTTATCCACACAGCGAAGCAAAGTCGAATCATGATTACGTTGTATAATACTCCATTACTCAAAAAGAATTTAGTGGAGAACTTCCTCATAAATTTTCTATCATTGATGGATGCCCCTTCAGGGTATTCCTGAGTTTCTAAATATCTTTTTACTTCATGGAACCAAGGTTTCTCTTCTACTTCATCAGTATTAAGTTCATAACAATATGCTGGTTCATATAATCGTTCAATGGTGATCATGGGAGCTTCATTGTCCCATCTGATTCTGAACATAGATGACATGGTAGCCAATGCGTCTGCCAACTGATTCTCTTCTCGTGGAATATGTTCGAATGTAATCTCTTCAAAGTATGGGATTAATGTCAACACCCGCTCTCGATAAGGGATGAGATTCGGATGTTTAGTGTCCCATTCTCCTTTGATCTGACTGATTACTAAGGCTGAGTCTCCGTACACACTCAAAAACTTGATTCTCAGGTCTATAGCAGCTCTGAGTCCCAAAATACATGCTTCATACTCAGCCATAGTATTGGTACAATCAAAATATAGTCTAGCAATGAAAGGCGTATGGCAACCCTTGGGAGAAATAATTACAACACCAACACCATTGCCCAATGCATTAGAAGATCCATCAAAAACCATAATCCATCGGGATCCCAGTTCGGGTCCTTCATCCGGTCCAGGTTCTTCATAATCAGTAACAAGCATAACATCCTCATCAGGGAACTCAAAATTCATAGATTGGTAATTATCAACTGCTTGATGAGCCAAATGATCAGCTAACACGCTTCCTTTGATTACTTTCTGGGTAATATACTGGATATCATACTCTGTTAAAATCATCTGCCATCTTGCTATTCTTCCGGAGAGAGCAGGTTTCTCAAATATATATTTGATAGGATCCATCTTAGAAATCAATAAAGTGGTATGATTCAACATATACTGTCTTATTCGGCGAGCAGCCCAAGCCAAAGCACAGCAAGTTTTCTCAAGCAGTGAGTATCTTGTTTCACAGTCGGTAAACTTTTTGCTAAGGTAGTATATTGCATGCTCTTTTCGACCAGACTCGTCATGTTGCCCTAACACGCACCCCATTGAATTTTCTAACACGGTCAAATACATGATTAGAGGTCTTCCTTCAACTAGTGGCATCAGAATTGGAGGTTCATGGAGATACTTCTTGATTTTGTCAAAAGCTTCTTGACATTCATCATTCCATATTATCTCTTGATTTTTCCTCAGTAATTTGAAGATGGGTTTGCAAGTAGCAATCAAATGGGAAATAAATCGGGCAATGTAATTCAAGCGTCCCAAGAAACCTCTGACTTCTTTATCTGTACGGGGAACTGGCATTTCTTGAATAGCTCTCACCTTAGCCGGGTCAACCTCAATTCCTTTACCACTGACAATAAATCCCAAGAGTTCACCGGATCTTACTCCAAAGGTGCATTTGTTCGGGTTCAATCTCAACTTGTATTTCTTCAACCTCTCTAACAGTTTGTATAAATGATCGAGATGTTCTTCTTCAGTATGAGATCTGGCTATCATGTCATCCACATATACCTCTATTTCATGATGGATCATATCATGGAACAAAACCACCATAGCACGCTGGTATAATGCCCCTGCATTCTTTAAACCGAATGGCATTACTTTGTAACAGAAAGTGCCCCATTGCGTCACAAACGTAGTTTTCTCCATGTCTTCAGGTGCCATCTTAATCTGGTTATAACCTAAGAATCCATCCATGAATGAGAATACCTTGTGTTGAGCGGTGTTATCTACCAGAACATCAATGTGCGGAAGTGGAAAGTCATCTTTGGGACTTGCTTTATTCAAATCTCTGTAATCTACACACATTCGCACCTTACCATCCTTCTTTGGCACTAGTACCACATTAGCAACCCATTGAGGATAAGAAGTAACAGCTAGAAAACCTGCATTAAATTGTTTCATAACCTCGGCTTTGATTTTCTCAGACATTTCAGGACGCATGCGACAAACCTTTTGCTTAACAGGATGACAATCTTCCTTCATCGACAAACGATGTACTACTATATCAGTATCCAGTCCTGGCATGTCTTCATAAGACCAAGCAAAAACCTCTACATAGTCATGTAACATCTGAATCAATCTTTCTCTGACACTGTTTTCCAAGCTTGCTCCTATTTTGACTTCTTTCTTGTCTACTTCAGTACCCAAATTTACAATTTCAATTGATTCCTCATGCGGCTGTATAGTCTTTTCTTCTTGCAGTAACAGTCTGACAAGCTCTCCAGGCACTTCGCAATCTTCCTCACTTCCATCCTCGGCTTGGTAGATCGGATTTTTAGAGCCATAATTAACAGTAGCAAAATTATTATCAACAGGATCCAGAGTGGATATGGATTTGCAATTTGTTACGTGAGTGTGTGTAAGAAAACATAGCTTATTTGAAAGATGACAGGAAAGATAAAGAGCGCAATATTTGAATGCAAAAAGTCCATTGATTTATTGAATGTGAATATGCTTATGAAAATGACAAAACCCTTAACAAATTAGCTATTGTGCCCCGGGCATAGACACAATGCTTTAAGAAGTTCAACTGTTCATAATAAAAATTACAAAATTTGAAACACTAAAATAAGCAATAACAATTACTCCTGACGAAAGGAAATCGGGATAGTGTCTTCAGCCTTCCAATTATTGAGTTCGTCACCACTTGTTGGGAAAATCCAGCTATCCAAGTCGCAATCGCTATCAGCATCTTCTACAACATTAATCTGATCTTTGACTATCTTTTCAGAGCTAAACCCCAGGCCAAATTTATCAGACTTGTACGGTACATCGATCAGTTGACCCCAGCCAGTACGACCACCATCTTCAACCACGACTTGAGTATCTTTCAGAGAAATCATAGCAGGAGGAGCACGAATAACCTTGGGCACACGGGAAGTTGGCTTAAGGACAAGACTGGTCGGAGGAACTACTTCGAATGACTGAGAAGGAGTCTAAAAGAATTCACCATCCATCTCGACGTATCTGAAGGTATGCACACTACTGACAATATACTCTTCTTCTCCACACACAGTGACAATCTTGCCCTCTATTGGATACCTCAGCTTTTGATGGAGAGACGAAGCTACAGCACTTGCCCCATGGATCCAAGGGCGTCCCAGCAAGCAGGAATAGGCAGGACGAATGTTCATTACGTAACAGGTAGTGTTGAAGACTTGAGGTCCTATCTTGATAGGGAGAACCACTTCACCATGGACAACACTCTTCGCACCATCGTAAGCACGCACCACAACGTCACTAGGTTTCAGTTTAATGCTTTTACAGTCAAGCTTATCGAGCACAGCTTTCGGTAGCACATTCAAAGAAGAGCCATTGTCGATCAACACATGAGACAAGGTGATCCCCTTACACTCAATGGAGATATGCAGAGCTTTATTGTGATTCTTTCCTGCTGGTGTCAGGCCAGCATCAGAAAAGCCTATGCCATTATCAACAGCCAAGTTAGCAACATAATTTTCTAACTGATCGACAAATGTCTCCTGAGGTACATGAGCGGTCTTAAAGAATTTTATCAACGCATTGGCATGAGATTCAGAAGATAACAACAAGGATAACATCGAAATTTTAGACAAAGTATGCCCCAGCTGTTCTACCACATCAAAATCACTCTAACGGATGATTTTCAGCATTTCTTCCATTTCCTGCTTGGCAACATGTTCGGTAGTAACTTCGACTGGTGTCTTTGACTGAGAAGGATTGATTACTGGTCCCTTTCCTCGAGTTTCAGGGGCGGGAGGTGAGATTTCTGGAGAGAAGATCCTTCCACTTCGAGTAATTTTACTAGTCCCAACAATGTCAATGTCATTAGGATTAGCAGAATTATCATCTTGCTTTATGCTGTGGATGTAAACATCACCTCCATAATTCCACGGAATGGCTTTGCTTGAGGAATACGGTACTGAGCCAGGTGCAGTAATAATTAGGGGAGCTACCTTGGGCTCAACAGTAATCTTCACAGGCACTCTAGTAGCGGTAATCTTCACTGGAACTTTAGACCTAGCAATCACAAATATTTCTTCAATAGAGTTTTCCACCTTAGGGATCTTTTCAAAGAGAATTGTACGATCATCCATCAGCCGTTGAATACCATTCCTCAACTTCAAGCAATCATTGGGTCAGAGTATACAGAGATCGCAATTTTCAGCACAACCTGGAAATAAACCAGCTTGCAATAAATTCTTCTTAATGATCAGGAAAGGAGATGCTAAGTCAGCTACATTAGTAATATGAGAATTGTCATCCACAGCATTAACAGTCTTGTCATGATTAGGCATATGAGCAGTAATGACATTAGGAGTCTCTGGAGGATCAAATTCAATTTCTCCAGCGTCGATCATATCCTGAATCTTATTCTTCAACAACCAACAATCGTTTGTATCATGCCCGGGGCTATCGGAGTGATATGCACACCTGGCATTGGGATTATAACGAGGAGAAGTAGTGTTGGGATTTGCAGGAGGATCTCTGAGGGTAATTAAATTTGCTTTTAGCATACCCTGCAGTGCTTATGCTAAAGTTATATTGATCTTGGTAAATTGCCTTCTTGGCCTGTCTTGTCTGTGTTGAAAGTTTTGAGATGGCGGTGCTGCAATCGTAACTGCTCCAACAGTATGGTCATGATTTTTCTTGTTATGACCCCTTTGACCGTACACAACATTTGATTCATTCTTCCCCTGATAGGAATTTTTGGTGCTTGCAGAGGTAGCCACCTGTATATTTCCACTTCGAATGCCACTTTCAACACGTTCACCCGTCAATATAAGTTCAGTGAAACCCGATGAGGAACTTCCCAATAGATGGCTGTAGAATGGGCCAGTCAGTGTACCCATGAACATGTCCACTAATTCTCGATCAGTCATAGGGGGTTTGACTCTACCAGCCAAGTCTCTCCATTTTTGAGCATATTCTTTGAAGCTTTCTTTAGAGCCCATAGTCATATTCTGCAGCTGTAGCCGAGTAGGTGCTAATTCAAAATTATACTGGTAATGCTTGTAGAAAGTTGTCGCTAAATCAGTCCAGGTGCGGATGTTAGAGCTCTCGAGCTGATAATACCACTCTAACTGTGTGCCAGACAGACTCTCTTGGAAGAAATGGATCCGTAGCTTCCTATCAGTGGTATACGGCTGAATCTTTCTCACATAAGCTCTCAGATGCATCTGAGGACAAGACGCACCATCATACTTAGTGAAAGCGGGGACCTTGAATTTGCGAGGAATGACCACATCAGAGACCAGACCTAAGCTTTCGAAATCCAGACTGGGCGCCTTCTGACCCTCCATAGCTAGCATACGTTCTTCCAACAACTTATACTTATCATCTTTCGGAGAGTACTGTTCATTTTCATAATTTTCATAGTCGTCCTCAGGGTTGAAGGGATCAGCATTCTCATCTTCCGAATCATCTTCTGTCTCATCTTCTTTATCCTTCGGAATTCCAATCTTGACTCCTGGAGCCTGTCCTTTAAGCCTTCTTCCCGGGTTAATGTAACTCACAGATTTCTTGTCTTTCTTCTTCTCGAGCAATAGAGTCTTCAGTTCCTCCTGCCCCTTGGATAAGTTCAAGATCATCTCCTAGAATTGAACATTCTGAGCCTGGAGATCCTTGACAGTTTGTTCGAGGGCCATTTTTCTGTTTGAGAGGAAGACCGTGAGAACATTGATCCTTTAGAGTACCCGTTATGCAATGTTATGTTATGCTATGCAATGTATGAAATGTTTTCAAGGACTTTTGGAATTTAACTTTGCGTAAACCACCAAAAAGGGGAACCGTTATTAATAATTTCTTTAATCAATGTTCATTACAAGAAAAAATGAAAGCTCAAGTCTCTAAGGGACGGCTTCTTTTTGGGCGGAGATATGCATTGAGACTTCGTTCCTCATTAAGCTGGCTGGTGAGCTCTAATACTTTCTTCCTTTCATCACAGAACTGAGCTTCAAAAGTATCCCTTTCCTCTCTCAACTGGATCCAAGATTTCTTCAATTCTTCAACATTGGTAGGCATATCTGGATAAGGAATGATCTGAGGGGTACCTCCTTCAACTTTTGGTTCAACAATCAGAGGTCCGATTGCAAGATATGGCATGATAAGCTCACGAGCTCTGGCTCGTACCCATCTGAGATAAGGTTCCATAGGAATAGAGTTTTTCTGTCCTAAAGTACTTCTTTTCACCATGCCCCAAGCTCGTACAAACCTTTGACGGAGACCTTGAGAATCTTTGTCATAGTCAAACACAGTGCCTTGGATAATTATTTCATGTGGACCATCTCTTTGAGCATAACCAAACTGACGTAGGGCTAAAGTAGGATTATAAGTAATACCTCCTCTTATCCCAAGGAGTGGTACGTTAGAGAATTCTCCACAACGGTCAATGATGATAACATTTTCTTTGGGTTGGGGACACCAATGGATGTCTGAATGGGAGAGCGACATTATCCTTTGAGACCATTTCAAATTTTGCTCATTCTTCAAGACTGATTGAGGAAGGTGCGAAATAAACCACCTAGATAATAAAGGTACGCAACACATGAGAGTCCCTTGCCTTTTCATAGTACGAGTGTGAAGGGAATGCAAAATGTCTCCAAGCAAGGTGGGCACAGGGTTATGAGTGAGAAATATCTTAATAGCATTCATGTCTATGAATTGATCCAGATTAGGAAATAGCACCAAACCATAGATTAGTAATGCTAGAACATCTTCGAAAGCATGGACACTCATAGCTTTTAGGAATTCTCGGGCCTTATTTAACAGAAATTTGGCAAGTAAACCCTTAACTTCACTTCTTGTTACCCAATTAGTTTCAATGTCGGACTTTGTCATGTGTAAAGCCGCGACAACCTCTTCAGATCTCGGAATCTTTTCTAAACCACTAAAAGGTGTTTGATCAAGGATAGGTATCCCAAGCAATCTGGAAAATTCTTCTAATGTGGGTACCAACTGATAATCTGGGAAGGTGGAGCAATGATGTTTAGGATCGAAGAACTGGAATAGAACTCTCATCATATCTTCCTTGAAACCGGTGGTAACTAAATTGAGGAGATAACCATGTTTCTTGATGAACTGAGCATGATCGGGAAGTTCTGACACTAAATCCTTGAGTTGAGGAGAGGTCGCTACAAAATTGATCCGGATGGTCTTCCTGGAAGCCATAGCCCTACAAAACAGAGCAAAGTTAAATCCCTAAGTCCTCGAAATGGTTAGTACAATGCCATGATGTCATGATGTTATGATGTCAAGTAAGTAACAAGCACAAACAAGTCACACTACAATCATTCCTAGGTTTTAAGGCTTTCATGAGTTCCATAGGTAAGTACCCTCCCCACTGAAGTTTGGTTAGTTCAACCTGTCCTAGAATAGTAACCGGGTTCTAGAAAGATCTCAAATTGTTGACCTTTCCTTAAGTCCACTTCAGTGCAACACCAAGCGGTTGACCAAAATTTCCCTAAAGTCCAATCTCAAAGAGTGTAGTATCGAGTATCAACCAACCCCAGTCGGAACCGAAGTCAGTTATCTCACTACTTTCTAATGGCTAGGATGAGTCAATTATGGTTCTAAAGGTCTGGTTAATGCTTTGATGACACCACGCAGACGCCAAATTTTTCCTCGAGTAAACATGAGGAACATCAGGACATCCAAAGTGTCACATTAACCGTAGCCATCATTTTAACCATTCCAGTATACGCCGAATAGTTGCGATGATCTCTTGCTACTTACCTAAGATACACTAGATCAGGGTGTAGGATCTTTCACTCAAGCATAGAATACCCAAACAATCCCTTAAAAGTAAATCAGACAAAGAAACAATTCGAAAACATAAGTGATCTTATCTTTAAGGTAACCTCACCTTTTAAGATTCCCCAGCAGAGTCGCCAGTCCTGTGATACGGTGAACTGGCTTTGTGTTTTTGCTTTGAAAAGCAATGTTGCGGACAGCAAAAGTCGCCATCGACTTTTCTTTTATCCAATAAGGAAAGGCGGAAAAGAACAGGAAAGACCTTGATTAAATTTTGAGTTCGGGAGGTACATTATACAAAGGGAAGGTGTTAGCACCCTTTGTATCCATGGTTATCCATGGGCTCTTAATTGCTTAACTCACTTATGTTTTCCTTGTTTGAGAAAGTGTTTGAGAAATGTGGTGTGTTTAGAAAATATTTTGAAAGGAGAGTTTAACTTTGTAATGATTCTTGTACGAATGTGTACAAAGTGTTTATCTCGTTTGATTTTGAAAGATGTTTAGAAAAATATAACTCGGCGATGATTCTGGTGCAAATGTATACCAAGTGGTGATTTTCTAAAAGATGTTTTGAAAAGTGTGAGGTGTGAAAAGTAGTTTAAGCTGTGAGCAAGCATTTAAGAGTTATACCTAACCAAGGTTTTTATAGGTATTTCCTATCCTTAGGAGGGTAAAACTGTCCTTACTATTGAGAAGTAAGTAGTCTTATCCTTTGGATGTAAAGGGACATCGGGGGGTCGTCGATTGGTCATTGAAGGCAACATTTGTAAGGATACCGTAGCATTTGAAGGGACAATCATCATTTAATCGTAGGCTACAACGAAGGGTCATCGAGGGACAAAGCCATATATTCGAGGGCAACGTTCGAGGGACAAGGTCATATATTCGAAGGCAACGTTCGAGGGACTATGATTTATCTTGTAGGGACATTGACCTTTTGATCGAAGGGACTATGACTTATCTATTTAGGGATGATGGTGATTTAATCGAAAGGGTCTTTGCTAAGGGTATCCCCACATTCGCGGGACATGACCGTAATATCGTAAGGCAACAAATAGAGGGTTACCCTAGAGGTGCAAGTGTGGAAATGATTGGATTCGGATATATTATCTTGAATTAATTTATCTAAGTTCGATTATTTATCTTTCCATGCAATCCTATTAGCATACATCTAGACAGTTATATTCATAGTATGAAAAAATTAAAGTGCGAAAAATAAGACTACGCTATTACATGGCTTCGGGATGGGGGTACATAATTTAAAAGGGGATATAAAATATCTAAATCTTAATTAACGAGTACAAAATTAAAAGGGCATACCAAATAATAAAACCTAATTAAACTAAAAAGAAAGAAATAAAAAAGAAATCCTAATTAAATCTATTACATAGAAAGTTCATGACAAATGAAATAAATAAACTAAATTTAAGAATGAATTAAGAATATTTTTAGTCTATAATAATAGAAACTTTTTTTTTTTATGAATTTATGAAAAAACATAGACTAAATTGATAGAAATTTTAAAAGAAAAGAGAAAAAAATATAATTAGATTTTTATTATTCAAAATAGCCCATTTTAATTAATTAAGTGATATATGAAAATTTAATTAATAAACTAGATTAAATTATAGTGGTGAATTAATTATAGTGGAAAGGGAGTAAACATAGTAAAAACACTGAAAAGCTAAAAAATTGGTCCTGGGGGATCAAACCCAGGACCTCTATGTTGTAATGAGGGGAGAGCTACCAACGAGCCATGTCGGTTCATTCGGTATTTATTCGCCTTCATTAAAATATATATTAATTCTACATGGATTTTTCCATTTTGACACAACACCATATATTAATTCTACATGGATTTTTCCATTTTGACACAACACCATCATGCATGTTACAGCTTTCTCTCTTACGGCAAGCTACTTTATTTTTTCTCATGCTGTTTCTTGCATGTGAATACAACAAACCTGTAACTTCATCTTATATCAAACCACACACATAAAATAAGATCATAGGTAATCATCATGCAATAATAAAAATAGCCATGCACAAATCAAGAAGCTTATATTATTTTACTCATGTATTAGTTCTCTTTACTACAAGTGATAATGATAAAACAAACCTTACGCATACATGTTAAAGACAACCAAGGATTTATATTATCACCATTATATCATCATCATCATTATTATGTAATAACAACATGTGAAATAAACATAATCATGCTAGAAACAACACTCATATAATAATAATTAAATGGCAGATATAATTCTTTAATCATGCAAACAGAATTTCTCCAACATGCTATGACATATCAAGAACAAATGCATACTTGAATAAAGCAATATCAACATCCACCAAACCATGAATACATCATCTCAATATATATATTAAACCAATATTATTCATGCATAAATTAAGGAGTATTGCAAGGTAATCATGCTGAATGCAAATTCCATAATGAACACTTACTGGGGATTTGATTCTTCTAGCTGGCTCACTGTATGTGTGTTGTTCTTATTCAGGCTATGAGTGCTTTATGGTTGCTTCTCTTTTCCCTGCCCGTGAATCTTCTTGCTTCTGCCTTGCCTTGTGTATCTTCTTCTTCTGCTGTATCTCTCCTCTTTTTCGTCTCCTCCCTCTCGCTGCAGCCATATGAAGTATTTATAATGGTATGGATTAGGGTTTAACATTACTAAATATTTGGATCCCTTCCTATACTTTAGGATTTAACTTTGCTAACTATTTGGATCCCTTCCTATACTTTAGGATTTAACTTTGCTAACTATTTGGATCCCTTCCTATACTTTAGGAGAGTTAGAGTTTAACCTTGCTAAATATTTGGATCCCTTCCTATACTTTAGGAGAGTTAGAGTTTAACCTTGCTAAATATTTATTAAATACAAATATTATTATAAATAATGAATAATTTAAATAAAAATTAATTTAAATTTTAGTTACATAATTGGATTAAAATTTAAACCTATTTCTATTTTTACTTTCATCATTTAAAAAAAATCAAAATTATTCTTACTTATATCAACCAAAATTATTTTATAATTTATGGGCTTTTAAAAAAATGTTACTCTTATAAATAAATTTTATTAAGTAAAAAACGTGAATTACTAAATAAATACTATTTATAAATAATGAATAAATGGAACATGAGTCACTCAATTATAAAAAATAGTTATTATAATTTAATGAGTTTTAACAAATAAAATTAATTTAAAATTTTAATTATACAATTAAAATTCAAATTTATTTTTATTTAACATTAAATTAAAAATATTTTATTTATATATATATATATATAATTTATTTATATCATACAGATAACCAAAATTATTATTATTTTTTATATCTGTATCAAATAATAAATAAATTAAAATTTATAATTTATATGAGAATGTATGCTAATGAGTGAATGCAATGTGAAATGAATGCCATGCATGAATCAATTTATCATAAAAATTAACAGGCAAATTTTGGGGTATGACACTCATACACACTGATGTCTGTGGACCAATCAATCCAAACTCTTTTGGTAAGAGTAAATACTTTTTACTCTTTATTGATGATTATTCTAGAAAAACATGAGTTTATTTCTTGAAGGAGACGTCAGAAGTGTTTGAAAACTTTAAGAAGTTCAAAGCCCTTGTGGAGAAAGAAAGTGGTCTTTCCATTAAGGCCATGAGATCTGACCGAGGAGGAGAGTTCATTTCAAATGAGTTCCAAAAATATTGTGAAGACCATGGAATCCACCGCCCACTAATAGTGTCAAGATCACCACAACAAAATGGAGTAGCAGAGAGAAAGAATCAAACCATACTTAACATGGCGCGAAACATGCTTAAGAGCAAGAAGATGTCGAGAGAGTTTTGGACCGAAGCAGTGGCATGTGCGATTTATCTGACAAATCGTTCCTCAACAAGAAGAGTGCATGAGAAGACACCACAAGAAGCATGGAGTGGAAGGAAGCCTGGGATCTCTCACCTCAAAGTGTTTGGAAGCATTGCCTATACTCACGTTCCCGATGAAAGGAGAACAAAGCTCGATGATAAAAGTGAGAAGTATGTATTCGTCGGTTACGACTCAAGCTCCAAAGGGTACAAGCTCTATAATCCAAATAGTGGAAAGATCGTCATAAGTTATGACGTGGAGTTCGAAGAAGAAGATTGTTGGGATTGGAGTCTTCAAGAAGACAGGTATGATTTTCTTCCTTACTTTGAAGAAGAAGACGAAATGGAACAACCAAGGATATAAGAAAATATTACACCACCAGCCTCACCGACACCAAGGTTGGATGAAACAAGCTCAAGTGAGAGGACACCACGACCAAGGAGTATTGAAGAGCTTTATGAGGTAACCGGAAACATAAATGACATTAACCTTTTTTGCCTTTTGGGTAATTGCGAGTCTATAAGCTATCAAGAAGCAGTTGAAAACGTAAAGTGGAGAGACGCCATGGAAGAAGAAATCAAGTCAATAACGAAGAATGATACATGGGAACTTACTACACTTCCACAAGGACACAAAGCAATCGGAGTAAGATGGGTGTACAAGGCGAAGAAGAATGCAAAAGGAGGCGTGGAGAGATACAAAGCAAGATTGGTGGAGAAAGGATATAGTCAAAGACAAGGAATTGACTATGATGAGGTATTTTCCCCCGTTGCTCGTCTTGAAACTATTAGACTGATCATTTCTTTGGCAGCCCAAAATGAATGGAAGATCTATCAAATGGATGTGAAGTCGGCCTTCTTGAATGGTTTTCTCGAAGAAGAAGTTTATATCGAGCAACCACAAGGCTATGAAGTAAAAGGGCAAGAAGAAAAAGTCTTGAAGTTGAAGAAGGCGTTGTACGGACTCAAGCAAGCACCGAGAGCTTGGAATGTTCGAATCGACAAGTACTTTCAAGACAAGAAATTCATCAAGTGTCCATATGAGCATGCACTCTATATTAAAGCACAAAGTGGAGATATTTTGATTGTTTGCTTATATGTTGATGACTTGATCTTCACAGGGAACAATTTAAGCATGTTCGAAGAGTTCAAGAAAGACATGTCAAATGAATTTGAGATGACAGGTATGGGGCTCATGGCATATTATCTCGGCATCAAAGTAAAGCAAGAAGACAAAAGAATTTTTATCACCCAAGAAGGTTATGCCAAAGAAGTCCTTAAGAAGTTTAAGATGGATGATGCCAATCCAGTTGGCATCCCGATGGAATGTGGAAGCAAGTTAAGTAAGCATGAAAATGGAGAGTTTGTTGATCTAACTCTTTACAAAAGTTTGGTTGGAAGTCTGCGTTACTTGACAAGTACAAGGTCGGATATTCTCTATGCTGTTGAAGTCGTAAGTCGCTACATGGAAGCTCCAACAACAACTCACTTCAAGGCGGCAAAAAGAATCCTTCGATACATCAAAGGTACAGCAAATTTTGGCTTGCATTATTACTCTTTTAATAATTATGAGATTATTGGCTATAGTGATAGTGATTGGAGTGGAGACTTGGATGATAGAAAAAGCACTACTGGTTTTGTGTTCTTCATGGGAGATACTGCTTTCACTTGGATGTCAAAGAAGCAACCTATCGTCACACTATCAACTTGTGAAGCTGAGTATGTTGCTGGCACATCATGTGTTTGTCATGCAGTTTGACTAAGGAATTTGTTGAAAGAATTAAAAATGCCATAAGAAGATCCTGTCTAAATATGTGTTGACAATAAATCAGCACTTGCTTTGGCAAAGAATCCTGTATTTCATGAAAGAAGTAAGCACATCGACACTCGTTACCACTTCATAAGAGAATGCTTCGAGAAGAAGAAGGTGAAGTTGAAGTATGTGATTTCTAGAGATCAAGTTGCCGACATTTTCACCAAGCCACTCAAATTGGAAACTTTTGTGAAGCTAAGGAATATGCTTGGAGTCACAAATCAAGTTTAAGGGGGGATGTTGAAATATTAAACTTGATTTAGACCTAATTTTATTATTTGGGCTTAGTTTATATTGGGTAATGTTTCTAGAAAAGTCTTGTAGTATTTAGAGTATCTAGATATTTCTTAAGATTATAATATTTTCTAGAATACTCTTTGAATATCTAGAGTTGAGAACTCTATAGAATTAGTGTGTTTAAAGTTCTCCTTAGAGTACTATAAATAGAGATGTAATCCAACACTTTTGAATCAAGCAAAAAATACAAAGTTCTCTTTTCCATAAATAATTCTCCTACCTACCAAATTTCTATTCAAGTCTTTAATATTCCCACACACTTTTACTAAACACAAAAGGGTTTATTTCCAACAGTTGTGACATAAGATGTTGCACAAATTTTTTATGTAAATATCTTGAATGAAATGGTTTATTTGAATACCTTGTTTATAAGAAGGTTTAGGTTTATTGGTTGTGAATTTTCTGAAATGAAATGGTTGTAGACATATCTATGTGTACAAATGTTAAAAATATATTTCGTATGTGTTTGGTAAACAGCCCCTATTTGAATATTTAGCACCGGTCTAAGCAGGAGCTAACATATATACTTATTTTTTTCTAGCGTCTCCTAAAGTCAACGCTAATTTGGTAGTTAGTATGGGCTTTTCAACCATGTCTTAGCTTTGCCATAACATCTCAGATGACCGATGCTAACTAGCGTCGACTTGACACTTCGTTTAGTTGCGAAGCTGGGGCATCTATAACAACACCGACACGAGGCCGACACTAATAACATATTAGTGTCCGCTTTTAGTCTTGTAGCGTGGGTTTTGGTCGACGCAAAATCACATTTTTCTTGTACTTGTTGATTTCCACTAAGATTTTTTTTTTGTTATTGTTAGTATATATATATGATATGAGGGCCATGCTAAGTATTCTCATCAAATTTGTTGAGCAATGCAACTAATTTTTATACGTGTTACGAAAAATAGCCACATTGTTCATTGTATATTCCTCAACATTTGTTGATTGTTCTTGGTCATCATAATATGAATCAACAGTGTTAGCATATAAGGTCTTGTCTTTAAAGATAAAAACAAAGGAAACCCATGCTTGAAATAGAAAGAATCAATGGTGTGAACACATTTACCACACAAAAATTTTGTTGTTTGAAGAACCTTTTTCTCGATAAAATAGTTTGCCTCTTCCTCGACATTTTCATGTTGAAACCTTCCCTGAGTGTTTTTGTTGCTTGCATTGAAGAAAATAATTTAGGAAGAGTAAGGATTCATAATGCCTTGAAGCAGATGTTCTTGTTGTAGAATGGATAAAACATGCACACATAGGATAGTGGCTCAATCATTAAGATTTGTGTCTTAGAATAATTGAAAGTGTCATTCAATCCCTTCAAAAAGAAGATAACATAATCTATCTTTTGTTATTTCTTAATTTTCATATTTTCTACGCATGTACATGTAAGTAAGAAAATGAAGGAACTCAAGATCTTCCATAAAGTCTTGATCTCATTGAAGTAACCGATATCATCTTAGTGGTTTTTTATTTTCAAAAGATTTCAACTATCTCTTTATTTGCTGAGGAGATTTTTACATTAATTTAACATTGCTCATATATTTATGAGTTTTATTATATCCCAAAGATCCAAATCAATGTTACTTGAATGTCAAGTTTTGAGTTTGTGAGTAGTCCAAAGTTGTAATAGGAAAACCAAAAACACTTTGTAACAGGCAACTAAAAGAGTGTAACGAAGGAAAAAAAGAGCAAAATATAAGAGTTAGTCTTCATATTTTCTTGTATTGTTAAATGCACAAGTAGATGTATATAATATACATAAATAGTCACAAAAATCATGATTGATGTAGCTAATAGATGATAAATGCAAAATCAATCATAATTTAGCTTGATTTACAAAGTTTAGGTAACATAAATACTTAATATTTAAGCAGTAGGGTAAGATGCTTGCATTGCAATGCCACATAGTCCTTCAGCAGCATCAACTCCCAATTGCATCCTAATGTATCCTTCTTCACCCCAATCAGTTCCCCATGAGTTCTTAACCAACCAATATTTGGTTCCATCACTATCGGTGCCAAAACCCACAGCAGTGACACCATGATCGAGCTCAGTTCCACATGAACCAGTAAAGACGCCACTTTTGTAAAATTGAAAGTCGGATCCACTAGCATCAATGGCTACAGAAATTGGTTGATTCGCAACAGCTTTTTGTAGTGCCTGCTCATTGTTGGCCGGGACATCTTCATACCCAGTAATGGTAGCCGCTTGGGTGGATGCTTGGTTTGCACTGCAAGTTCCATCAACACCTTGATAGGGGTATTGAGCTTCCGTGCTGAGTCCGTGATTTTGAATGATGAATTTGAAAGCATCATCCATAAGACCACCCTCACAACCTTGGTCTACACCTTTTGTGTCGCAATCAACAAGTTCTTGTTCTGATAAAGAGATCAATTTTCCAGTACTCAACTGATGAATTCCTTCTGTTGCTGCAACAGCAGAAAAGGCCCAACAACATCCTACAAAAGATAAATTAATACTAATTAGAGTTTGACAACAGTTAAATTAATGATTAGAAAATACTGATTTGAATGCTTTATTTATTAGATAGACACTTACCACATTGGCCTTGATTCTTCACAGGTGTTACTGCTCCTTTCTTCCTCCAATCAACTGTGGATGAAATTGCAGTTACATTTTCATATCTAAAAGTAGTTGTCCTTGTGATTGAGGAGCACATATGACCTTTGAATTTGTTTCTAGATGTGGTGAACTCCTCGTTGGTGAGGTCTGCAAATTGATTAATGCCTAGTTTGTACGATTTCTTATTTTCAGCATTGTTAGACGCTTCAATGTAGTTCACGTTTTCTGCAAATATCTTTAAACGACTCTCCCTTTCTTGAGAATCCTTATAGACTTTGCCATAGTGACTCATCCATTGTTGGTGCCTTTCATAGATAGAGTCGTCTTGGAGAGTGCGAGAAGTGACTTGGAGCGCACACAATCCCAAGCAGAACATAAGTGACAATGCACTAATTTGATATAATTGATTTTGAGCAGCCATGGTGTGTGTGAGAAACAAGTGTTTTTGATTTGAGTTGATATGTTAGCAGCTAAATGTGTGCCTATACTGAATGATCTTTGTGGTATTTATAATAGGCAATTTTATGGTGAATTGAATATTTTAACATTTTGATATTTTCACATTTTGACTGAGAGATTCTGTGATTAGGTATTTGGAAAGGTGCCTGCTATGGACAAATTTTATGTCAAGCAAGGGCCTTAATTACGTACCATGCACTCAAAGGAAGCCTTGTACGTTGGAAATATTTTGGATTATAAAACTGAAGGTTTGATGATAAAATCAACTTAATATTGTGCATCAACAATTTGCGAATGATGAAATTGATTAAAAAAAGAAAGATAGACCAGTAATTTGTTTGTTTGAGACAATAATTATAACAATGGTAACTACTAAGAAAACAAATTGAACCATTGGCATTCCCCATACCAGTATCAGCATATTCACCTCTCATGGTAAAAACAAATTAAGTGTAATACTTCTATTCTACATTAATAACAAATTAAATAGGATAAAAATAATAGATATTAAATTAAAATAATTAGAATATATTTTTCTATACGAGTAGTATAAATTGTGTCAACAAAAATTACACCGTAAGTTTTTAACCACTTGCATAGGCATTGTTTCTATTTGATATAAGACCCGCGCGATGCGCGGTTGTAAATTAGTTTTTTCGTTTTATTGAATTTTAAATATATTAAGAAATTATTTTAAAAAATATGATTATTAAATTTATACTACAGTAATTTATTGTAAATTATAATTAAGAGAATGATATGAATTATCACATATAAAAATATACAATTTATTTGAAAGGAAAATATATGTTTGTAAATTAAGAATGACATTCGTAATTTTGTCAAACTTTAGTTATATAATGAATAAAGAGTTGAAAATGCTAGTTGATATATTAACTTAATTGTTTTTTAAATAATTATTTTAATTTTACTAATGCGATTATAAATATTTATCTGATTTTATCGTTGATATCAATTCAAATATGAATGTTCTTTTTTAAACATTATTCTCAATATTTTTATTATACTCTCTAAGGTTACTTGTCTATTTTAAAATTGAAATTTAGGAGAATATATATAGTTGGAATAATGATTTTTTTTTAGATCATTTCCAAGGTTCGAACCCATGACCTCCAATGGAGATTAAATATTGGATTTGTCTATTTGAAAAGTGGAAATAGGATTTTGGAGGTGCCACATAAGACTATAGGATGATGTGGCACAAATGGAATAGAATTCTTAACATGTGTCGCCATATAATCCGAAGTTTTAGATTTAATATATTATATAGATAAGCAAATCATTCTTAAGTTTAGAAAAGTTACATTTTTGTGCGGTTAACTGTCTGAATCCATAATGATCTTCCAAGATATCACGACTATTCTAACATAATATTTACGCACATTGTCTTGCAACAAAAACCTCTTTGTCAGATTACAATCCACCAATCATTATTAGGAGTGAATGGTGTTATGATAGGGTGTGACACCATATAGAATCATGTCATGTAACCGTCAACTTAAGCCCATTGTACAGGAGCTGACAATCTGTGATACTCCTCTGGTATCAAATGACTCTCAAAATCTCTGCGGCAGATGGTGGGAGGAGCGAACTCTGAGGGAAGTCTCAAAATAATCTGCAAATGTCCAAACTAGCACATCACTCGCTCGGACATATAAGGGTACATTAGACTTGACCCACATGTCAGCCATTCGGGGTATAAAGAAATGACGTCCACCAAACACGTTTGGCGGTGACTTACGTATGGCAGAAGACAATGGCATCTGCTACATGACGGTTGATCAATGCATTTTGATGCACATTCTTCTATATTTATACTTATACATTTCCATGTTTTAGTTTGGTTATTTTTTCCTTTTAATGTGTTTTTATAATTTATCTTATTTTTACACTTATTTGTTTTTCGCAGTTTATTTTCAGCATTAGCAGTTTGCACGAATAAATTCATAACTGGAGCTAGGAGTATCGGATCGAGGCGTGCTACCGGTCGTTGGAAAGCTAAGAGAAATAGCTACGACTTTCATGAAGAAGTCAGAAGATAATTAGGACTGTAGAATGGTTGAGAAATCCGTTGAAGCCTTCAGCACTAGATTTATATTTTGTGTTGGGTTATTTAGTTTAGGCCTGGGTTATGTTTTAACCAAATTAGGTTTATTCTACTTTTCCTATAACCTAAGCAGCCAAAAACAGTACAGGGTATCACTATTCACGAAAATTTGAAAGCTTGTACGAATTTCATGGAGAACTAATCCCTCTAATTCGATCTACCGAAATTGTGGTTCCAAAACTTGAGATTATTATAATGTTAATTTTAGTTTAATTCCTTTCAATGATATTTTGTGTTCTTGTATGCTTAATTCGATTGCATGAAATATATTGATTCAATTTGGTTGATTGTATGATCCTAACATAGGCACGTCACGTTTGCTTAATTCGTTTTTGTGTCTGATCAATCATGTTTGCTTAATCCATGAAAACTTATTCTGTTTGCTTATTTCGGACAATAGGGTCATACATCTCACAAACTTCACCGCGCTTGTCATTAAGTTTGTATCCAAATAGGAATAGACAATCCGCTTAGGGTATTAAAATTATATTAATCGATGATAGTAGGAATAAATCGGTAGATTGAATTATTTCATAATCACTTATTTCATAACACCTTATTTTAAGAATTGCTTTTAATAATCACTTTTTCTTAATCGAACACCAAACCAAACAACCCCCCCTTAATTCGATTTACCTTTGGATAATAATAATCAAGAATCTTTGTGAGAACGATATTCGAGTTAAAAATTGTCGTCGTACTACGGTTTTGAAAAACACTTGTTTTGACCCGCGCGCGACAACAGATCAAATTGGCGCCGTTGTCGGGGATTCTTGATTATATTAATCATTTTTAGAGTCACAGGTTTAATGTCTACGCGTCTAGGTCCTAGTTTCCTCACGGTTCTGCCCAACTCGCGTTTTAGAGTCCAAAAAGTGAAAAAAATCGGTATTTGGGAAAATTGCGTCCGATTGAAAATCTGTTCCGACAGTCTTGTGTAAAAAAATTCTCTGATCATTTGTCCCTTACTACAAAGTAGTTACGGGACTTTGCTTTCAATTTCCCAAATTCCTCTTTTTTCTATTTTTTATGAATTTTTTTACTGTATTCATAGAGTAAAAAAAATTCGAAAAAATTCTCAAAATTATCTTTTTAAGTCATTAAATTAAATTCGATGTCACTTTATTTTTCTGAATTTATTTTGCTCAATTCCCTTCTTTGTGTTTGTTTTTGACTTTTAGGGACATTGTCGGCATTTTGAATATTGTTGCTGCATTGCTGTGCGTTAGTCCTGGCTACTAGGTCTCGCTGTTCTGAACTTGTTGCTTTTGATCCTGAAGTAGAGAGAACTTTGCACACACAATGTAGAGCAATCCATGCTAGTTCGTCACCCACAATTGAGTCTGATTCTGAGTCCGACTATTTGCATAACTTGTTTGCTTCTAATTCTGAACTTGTTTTTGAAATGGATGACAATAGAACCTTAAGGCAATTGACTGCACCTGATGTGAATTATAATGGATTGTGTATTGAATATGATGCTGTTGCTGTTTCTTTTGAATTAAAATCGGGTTTAATACACTTGTTGCCCAAGTTTAGTGGTCTTGCAGGTGAGGATCCGCACAAACATTTGAAAGAATTCCAGGTGGTGTGTTCTACACCATTGAAGCCTGAAGGGATCACTGAAGATCACATCAAACTTCGAGTTTTTCCTTTTTCATTGCAGGGTGCAGCAAAGGATTGGATATATTATCTCAAGCCAAATTCAATTGCAAGCTGGAATGCCCTGAAAAAAGTGTTCTTAGAGAGATATTTTCCTGCCTTCAGAGCTGCCTCGATAAGAAAGGAGATTTGTGGTATTAGACAGAGTAATGAGTCATTGACGGAGTATTGGGAGAGATTCAAACACTTGGTATCCAGCTGCCCCCAACACCAGATCACCGAGCAACTACTCATCCAGTACTTTTACGAGGGTTTGACACTGATGGATAGGAACATTCTTGATGCTGCTAGTGGTGGAGCACTTGTTGATAAGACTCCAGCTGCTGCCAAAGCCCTTACCGAAAATATGTCCCTTAATTCCAAATAGTTCACTACTAGAGACAATTCTGTGCAAAGCAAAGGCGTGAATCAAATTCAGGTTTCTTCCAACAAAGCTTTAGAGACCAGAATTGACGAGCTCACTGCCTTAGTCAAACAACTGGCAGTAGCAAAACCTCAAACATCAACAATGTGTAGTATTTGTACTTCTCATGAGCACCCGACCAATACTTGTCATATTCTGAAAGACGAGTCCATTACTGAGCTGCCTCAAGCTTATGCAGCCAACCTTTACAATCAAAACAAGTACAATAATACTCCTGACCTGTCCACCAACAAATACCATCCCAATTGGAGGAACCATCCCAGCCTTCGATATGGAAACCCACAACAGAACCCACCTCAAGTGGCTGCCCCTGCACCTTCCGGACCATCCTTAGAAGATCTTGTCAAACAAATGGTCGCCAACAATCTCCAATTCCAACAAAGGACCAATTCTAGCATTCAGGCCTTGAACACGCAAGTGGGACAACTTGCTACTCAAATAAATAACATGCAAGCCCAAGGGTCGAACCAGCTTCCAGCCCAAACAGTTGTCAATCCAAAGAATTCTAATGCTAATGTGAGTGCGATTTTGTTGAGATCTGGAAAGGTTACAGAAACAGCCCCTGGAAAAAAATTATTGAGGTAACATCTGAACCTGAACCTACTCCATCTGAACCTGTTTCATCTGAAAAAATTAAAGAAAGGGAGTATGTGCCACCAGTCCCCTTCCCACATAGAGTTCTGAAAAATAAAAGAATTGAGGAGGGAGACAAGGAAAGAGAGATATTGGATGTTTTTAGAAAAGTTACGGTAAATATTCCGCTTCTTGATGTAATTAAACAGGTTCCTAAGTATGCAATGTTTCTGAAGGATTTATGTATAAATAAGAGGAGGATTAAAGGAAGTGAGAGAGTTAACTTGGGAAGAAATATTTTTGCTTTTATTCAGCCCAAGCCTTCATCTGAAAAAGTTACAGGCGAGAAAAATGTTGCAGCCATCACTCAGCTCTTGCCACAAAAGCAGAAGGATCCGGGAACTTTTATTGTCCCTTGTACCATCGGGGATAGTAAATTTGAGAATTGCATGCTTGATTTGGGAGTGGGCATTAATGTTATGCCTACTTCTATTTATAATAACCTTAATCTTGGTCCTTTGCAGCATACAAGTTTGATCATCCAACTGGCGAACAGGAGCAATGCACGCCCGAATGGCGTAGTGGAAGATGTCCTTGTCCAAGTTAACGATTTAATTTTTCCTGCAGTTTTTTACGTTCTGGACATGGAAGGAAAGACTAAGACAAGCAGAGCTCCCATCATTTTAGGCAGACCGCTCATGAAAACGGAGAAGACAAAAATTGATGTTGACGATGGAACCATGTCCATGGAATTTGGTGACATTGTCGCAAAATTTAACATTTTCGATGCCATGAAACACCCCTTGGAAGAGCATTCCGTTTTTCATATGGAATTGATATCTGAGCTGGTTGAGAGCACTTGTTCTGATTTATTTTCACTTGATTTTCCATCTTTATCTGGTTTCGATGATATTTACTCATGTGTTGATTGTACTGACACTAACCTTTGTGTTGTGTGTGCTGAGGCTGATGCTGCCTTGCAGCCTGATACATTTCCTACAGGTGAAGTTGTTTCCGATGAAGCTGTTTTTGCAGTTGATGATCTTGACATCCCGGCTGCCCCAAGCATTCCATCCATCGAGCAACCCCCGTCTTTAGAGCTGAAACAACTCCCTGAAAACCTGAAATACGCTTATTTGGAGACTAATGAAAAACTCCTTGTTATCATTTCTTCTAACCTTGATTTCGATCAGGAAGATAAGCTTTTGCAGGTTTTACAGAAGCACAAGAAGGCAATCGGGTGGACATTAGCCGACCTCCCAGGTATTAGTCCGTTGATGTGCATGCACAGGATATTACTTGAGGACGGAGAGAAAACAGTAAGGCAGCCCCAAAGGAGGCTTAATCCTTTGATTCTTGATGTTGTGAAGAAGGAGGTAACCAAACTCTTGCAAGCAGGTTGCCATTTATCCTATCTCTGACGGTAAATGGGTAAGCCCAGTGTAGGTTGTACCTAAGAAATCAGGACTCATAGTGGTAAAAAATGAAAAGAATGAACTTGTTCCCACTAGAGTTCAGAACAGCTGGAGAGTTTATATTGATTACAGGAGATTGAACCAGGCTACAAGAAATGATCACTTTCCTTTACCGTTCATTGACCAAATGCTTGAACGACTTGTTGGT